>NW_027270964.1:4777500-5377500 GCF_040938485.1 Diadema antillarum
TATTATTAATTCTCTATCGTATAAAATCTACTCACGATCATGAGCACGAGTGCTAGGTCGACATTATACCACTACCCACTTTGCACTGTCCGTGTAATAACCGCATGTACCTAACTCTTTCTCTCTTAAGCACATTTTTGTTTACAAACATTCTGAAACGTATTATTTCATAAGGGAAATTTGATATCTTGACTTTCGAGAAAAAAAAATGCATGGGACTGTGTAGACCAAAGAACAAAAAATGATTTGCTCTTCACGTTTGTAATATATTATACTCACGAGTGAGTACAAACCTCCTTCGACGTATTCACATATATGTCCACCAGCCATTGCAGCCGTGTGGAGTAGGCAACATTTCCTTCTGGGAGGGAATAATTCCAGGAAATTTGAAGCTGTTGCTCTGTAGGAGATATTCTTGTGACATCGAGTTCGAACTGTTCCGGAGGATATGGTTCCGCTTTGAATGCAAAGAAATATGAAAGACATTCACGTATTGAATAATGATGATGATAATGATAATAATACAAATAATAATAGCACTGATATTTCACAATAAATTGTATTCACAAACCATTAATCACATTCATTATGTAAATAAATCAATAAAGGTTTGTCCTAACAAAAATATTCATAGTTTATCATAATTACAGTGGAACATGATTGTTGATGATAATTTCCATATTGCATTAATTATTGATAGAACGCATTGTCATGTGTCATGCAATATTCTCTGTTAGAAGTCTGGTCTAAAGATCAGTAAAAAAAATTGTGATTTGAGAAAAAAAAAATGTAGAAGGTCGTTTACTTAAAATAAAGACACTTGAGATAAGACGTATTGATTGTATACGTTTTGTATCAACAGAGGCCTACCTTTTTTGTGGTTGTTGTTCAATTTCATTCCTGATCTATCCAGTCTAGGGAACTTATGCATTCTGATGGCTTTCTTAAAGAAATTTCATATTGATTTGAATTTTTCTTCAACCTCACAAATTCTCAACAGAAAGATAATTGTTCACAGCACAACTACCTCCTTTCCATCAATGAAAAATCATCTTCACTGTCAGAAAGATGCACAAAGATATGAGCAAATCTTACCTACGAACAACTCAATTCAACCAAAAGAACCTCGTATCATTTTCTATTCGTGTATGATTTAGAGTATTATCTCTTATATAATGTATGCCCTTTCAAGAATGTCATTCCTTAAAGGTCCTGTTTGCTTTTGGGAACAGTGATTTAAAGAAAAAAAAATCAAGATATAGCATTTAATGCATAGTGTAGGTCTGTTGTAACACGAAAACATCCTATCATATAAAATTTTCGCGATAGAGCCTAAAATATAAGGAGATATCTGCATTTTCCTCATTAGACCGTAAATGTAGACGGTTTAGTCTAAAATGATTTATTGATAACTCTTGTTCACTTTTTGTATATTTAACAACACCTAACAGCTGTTTCTATCCCTCACTCACATTTGAACTATTTTAAAGCACTAATGCCGGGTTTTTGTGTCGTCTGCATCCCATTATGCCTTTAAAAGGTAAAAGCATATGAAATATCTTTGTCTTTCCTGCTGTATTATAATCAATAATATTTTTAACATATTTCTCTTCACTTTTCATATTGACCAACTACTGGAATTTTCAACTCATGGGTCTTTATTTGAATGAAAGACTGCAAGCTCAACACTGTTAGATGAATGAACAGAAAAAATAAACTAAACTAGATAAAAAAGAATAGCACAGGTCGTCTCGACTTCTTGGAGAATTTCAAGAAATCTATTTAGCTCCAAACTTTCGTCTTCACCAACCATTTATGTCACATTGCTGGGAAGACTGAATTAGGCCTACTTGATCTTCTTTTCACGACATAGTGATGAGGAGCAGAATGATTAAATGCGAAAAAAAAAGATGTGAGGTGATGTATAAATGTTGGTGATTTTCAGGTATTTCAAATACATTCGGTCGGTTTAAAACTTTGAGAGGCTACTTACATGATTGACACAAACAAATAGGTTCAAATCTCCCATTGTTGTAAGGAACATTCCAGAGTTTCAAAAGTATCAAACAACGACGGAACTAAGCAGGTTGCTAAACGACAACTAAAACCATTATAAAGATAACAATAAAAACAGAGGAAAAACTCCAATTGAAACAACAAATGCATGTTTTGAAATGAAAAAAAAAATGTATGCAATGTTTTAATACCTATACTAGATTATGTTACAAATGTGTATTTATATTAAAAAGTAGATGGCAATATAAAACAGAATTAAAATTCAACTCACAATCCCTTGAAATCCAAAACATGAGATCTCCAGATGTTGGGTCGGACATATGCCCTACAGCATTCCTTGTCAGGATTTTAATATAATACACTGTACCTCCCATGCGGTGCTCCGTCAAGTTGAAACGATACTCCCCACTGCTTGACTCGCATGACTCATCTTCATGATAGTTGCTGATGGAGAAAGAGAAAAAGTAATATTCCTGAGTAAGTTTAGAACGTACATGAAGACAAAACAATAAGATAACTTTTCATTCGTTTAAAATTGTTGTAACCAGTCACGTCCTTCACAGATATAAGAGCATAACTCAGTGCTAGATGTTGTCATGTCATGTCAGATTGATATTTGATGGGTGTCACCTGTACAATGCTCATTCTATGCTTGGTGTTTACCCTTCATGTTTGAGATGTTTATTGTTCCAGCGTACTTTGCCTTGGTTAGAAAGGTGTTCATGGCTATCATGTTCCCGACAGTTGATGTGATTCAGTTCTCGACCACCACAGCTACACTCTTACCATTCAATGTAAAGAGAAAATACAAATTTTAAATACTGCTTCTATGGCTGAGGCACACCATGGACTTACAACTTTGTACATCAATGGATGGGCACACGTACACTAGACATACGAACAGATGATTCGCAATTTCTGTACGTCCTGTTTTTGTTTGTTGTGCCATCTTTATTTTTTGTATGTATGCATTTAGGTATGTACTTATTGATAAAATGATTGATTGATTGATTAACTGATTTATGATTTTATTCATTAATATTTTATTTATTCGTTTATTTATTCATGTATTATTCATTTTAACTGATGGAGTGGTTTGCATGGTAAATGATAGTGTTCCATGTTTGGACGTCTTCGCGTAACGTCTTGCTACGATCTGATTGATGTACACAGATCAATATTAAAGAACAAATGCAAGCAGCAGGTAAGTTATCATTGGTGAACACTATGTTTCATGAGACTGATCTTGTACAATTTTTATTACATTAGTTCCTATTTCTGTGTAAAAATGAATTGATGTTTTTTTTATAATACAAAAATATGTGAGCATACAAAAAATTATGCAGTGCGATGTGGTGACTAAACCACCTCACCGGGGTAAAGTTTATTGCTGTGATTTCTTCACAAAAGGCTATAGTCGCACTAGATATTAAACATTGTGAGGAAGGTCTACATCTTCAGCATTCAGTTACCTGGTTACAGTGACTTGTTATACACAATCTGCACGAGAACCTTGGCAATGATGCATAAAGAGTGGCAATGATGATGCTTTTCATTGTGCACAATATTTGATTTTCTTCACGGTTTGATAATCATACATACATTCCAGGTATTTGGGGCAAAAAAAAAAACGGTTACAGCTCGTTATTTCGAAAGTTCGTTATTCCGAAGGCTCTTCACTCCGAAGATTCGTTATTCCGAAGGTTCCGAATTTTATTTTCGGATGAACAAATCCACGGAATAACGAACCCTCGGAATAACGCCACAAATGTTCGAATTAAGAACCCTTTTTCATTTTCGGATTAGCAAACCTCTAGGTATAGGGAATTTGTGTGTTTCGGATTAACGAACCTTCGAAATAACGAACCTTCGGAATATCGAACCTTCGGAATAATGAACAGCACCCCCCAAAAAAAAAAACCAACAACAACAACTTTGTAAACATGAAAGCGTATAAACCTGGAAAAGCTTTGTGTAGGAGCATATGCCACATCATTTTTTGTCCATCAGTATGTGTGTGAAATTTGTGCAAAGTTGACTCATTTGCACTGAAAGGGTTGATATGATTTCCCAGAATATTGTCAAGGCTTCTGAAAGTCAGTTAAATTCATGCCATTTCTAACATTACAGCAATGTTTTACACCCTAAAAACATCCGGATCAGAACTGACCCGGAAAAGGGTCCGTTGGGGTCACATTCCGTTCCAGGTCAAAAATGACTTGGGATTTGATCATGAAGACCCGGAATGGGGTCACCCTGACCCAATTCATGACTCTGAATGGGGTCATATCTGACCCCATTCCTTGTCTTTTCTGACCCAGAACGGAGTGCGGCCCCAACAGACCCTTTTCCCGATCAGACTGACCCGGTTGTTTTTAGAGTGTAAAATTCATATGAACTGCTATGTTCTCTGTATTCCCATTGAGTGAATTAGCCGGGGTCAACCCAAGAGCTAGACACGCACTAGTCGTAAGGTCTATGAATAATACACAAACATGGCATAGAAAAATATCCAAGAGTCAAACATCCACTAGTCATATAGCCCATGAGCAAGACATTAACCAGTTATACAAGTTCAAAAGCTAGAAAATAAATGGAACAGGCTAAAAGATCTCAAAATAGGCAAATAAGACCGACGAGCTCGACAAAAGGAAAAAAAAAGGTCCACGAGCTCAACACTATAAGCCGCGGCCGCGATGTAATGTCGAGCAAGTGAGAGTTTAATTTTGGCATAGTGTCTATGTCTATGATGAATAATATTAATTAGCGAATAATCTAATTCATTTATTGCATTATCAAAGCACACGAATTTGTTACAAGAACTATAGCACTAGACAGCTGTACCTTTGAAAATAGCCACATCTGGCATTCGTTGGTAGGTTTGTCTCGGGCACGGTCCATGTACAGATGAGAACTGTATAGTCATTACAGTGGCATTCCAATGAAGATCCTCGAGGTGGAACTGCAAAGATTAGGATTATTCATGTATGTCTTATAGTTGCATCATCTGTCACTGTATCTTAAGTTCTCTTCTAAAATAAAAAGCCCTATCACGATTCACTCACTGTGAGAACAATAGCAACACCCAGTTTAGCCTACACTTAAATGAGACTCTTTTACACACGTAGATAATCAACCTTGAACAATGTCATAGTGGGATAAATGCAAAATTTTGACAAACTGAAATTGTACTTTTAGGGGTAACAATGATGTCGTAGAGCATTATCAACATCGATTTCACTAATTTCTGCGGTGATCATTTTCAAAATAAATCTAGTCTATATCTAATAAGGGAATACAATGTCCTCTTCTGTAGTCATTAGCTCTTCGATAATTTCATGAGAATCTACAGTTCATTATGTATAATGTTCATGAAAACGGTAAAATGTCAAATAATTTCATCTATTTCTATTCTGTTCCCTTTAATTCATTGGATTCATGAATTTATTTTCATTTCTCTACAATGACATAATATGCAACTTACTCATTTCTTTAGTGGCAGAAATCAAATTAAAGAAATCAATGTGGATTGAACAGTGGTTCACAACAATAATTGAACACTTACAGAAACGATGCAATATAATGAGACTGAAGAAATAAAAATGAAATATGAATATACATTGTCCGATTGAACGGGGGTAAACGACAATAATTGAAAACTTACAGAAACGATACAATATAATCGACTGAAGTAATGAAAATGAAATATGAGTATACATTGTGTGAAAAACGGAGGGACCCACTAAAACAGACACACACGCACACACACACACAATGATTGTAGACTGTCAACCCTACTTGAAAAAAAAAGAACTCCATTAAAACTATTGATAAAACGGCATCAAAACAGCAAGAAGTTTGGGACAAAAGACAAATGGGACAACAGAAATGTTTGTATCCCGCAAAGAGTCAGACGAAGAAAACGAAAAAGATAAGAGAACAAACAAACATGAACAAATAATATGACAGCAACAAGACAAGTTACAGGAAAAAGACGACAAAATGACTTGACGACACGTCCCTGGAAGCAAGACTAGCACATTAAGAGAGACTATGAGGTTCGAGATGAAAAAACACGAAGAAACAAACAAACGTTCTATTCTTCCTTATGTCTAAAGCATTGTTGTCATTTCGCAACGTTGCTATTTCGTTAAGACATGAACATTTCGTCGACGAAATGATTATTTCATGGGCGAAATTATAATTTCCTTACGAAATACAGTCATTTCGTAAGGAAATGAACAATTCGATTTCGTCGACGAAATGACTGATTTCGTAACGAAAGGAACCATGCGACACTTGGCGCCTCATAGAGCTATGTCTTCAGCAGTCCTGCTCTGATAAGTTTGTTTGTTTGTTTGTATATTTGTTTGTTTCATATGTACTTACTGCCTATACGCACACTGTACGACCTAATTGTCATGTTCGTTTCTGAAACACAGGAGTAGCTTCCGGCATCTGTCCACGTGGTGTTTGGTATACGCAGCACCGAGACGTTTCCCGAATTATCGCCTCCGTCAGAAACCTCTGTGCCGTTGTGTCTCCAGATCACACGGGACCCAACTGAGAGATGCGAAGACTCATTCGCGCACTTCAGCTGCAACTCGTGGTTTCTCTCACAGGCCATATACAGTTCTATGAGATATGGATGTAATATTGCACGTATGACAAAAGATCATACACATACTCTCAATCAATCAGGAAAACTAAAAAAGGTAGTAAAGTAATATTTTGCTAACTTTCGTGTATTTTTTTATATTGGTTATCATACATACATGTATCAGTATACCCCAGGATACGCTTGATTTCGTACAGACATTTATTTCGTATCAGACATTTTAACATCAAAGTCAATTTCCTGCTTATACCTATTAGAATTCATGTATCACTAGAATACTAAAATTTGTAATGCAGAATATTCAACAAGATTTAACGCCAAAAACTCACAACATCATAAGCCTTTTACGGTAAATTACAAACTTTGACTATGTCTTACCTCTCTTGAAGTAATTTAGTTACATAAAACCAATCCTGTCAAAAACAATCTAGGCTTTGTGACAAAACGCTCTCTCCGTAGATTACACAATATTGATATTTGTTTGATCCAATTTTATTTCCCAATAACTCCTAGTGACGACGACATCTGAAATGCTCGGTCATAAATGCCTTTATGAACTGCTACTAACGCCGTAAGAACGATCGTTAGACCATTTCGTAAGATCTTCTTAAGAAGATCGTACGAAGCAAGCGTTAACGTAGACCTTTCTTCGATTGCTCGTAAGTCGGCAGCATGGTCGATATTGTCCAAGGGTTGTTTTTTTTCTCCATTGTACAAAAACCCTTCTTCCTAGGGCGGCAGTACGAACGTCGTAAGAACAACGCAAGTACCACGGATATTTTTCGTAGATTTCTAGATGTCTCAAATTCTTAAGATGATCGTAAGAACACCTGAAGTTGTTCACAGAGGGCTCTTGCGGAGTTTGTAAGAAAGTTATAGCGTTCATAAGACGTTCGTATGCTGCTCGTACAGTACGTATATAGTACGTACTCAAATTGTACATTTGCTTAGTTTTTGAGAGAATCAAGCCAAATGCGTGAAGTTCATATCCTCATTATGTTCATGGTGTTCGACGAAGAAGCATCTCCTGTCGAAGAAATGTATATGGGAGCAAAAAGGGAAGTCTGTTTGGAAAGAGAGCAGAGGGGAAGTCAAGAAAGCTCTTTTTTTTTGCATCGGGGCAATAACAGCCTATGAATTATTCGTAAGATCTTCTTTGACTTCTCAAGTCGTGCGTAAGAAGATCTTACAATTTTTTTTGTATATTTTGTCCTGTTGCAAACAAACGCTGCCTGTACTTTCGACAATTTTATATTCTGTGAACAACTTAAGACGTACTTACGATCATCTCAAGAATTTGAGGGTTCTAGAATTGTCTTGTGACCGTTTGATATCTACAAAAAAAAAAATCTTCAGTGGTTCTTACGTTGTTCTTACGAAACGGGGGTTTCGTACGATGTGGAAAGAAATCTAGGACAAGACCATTGACCATGCTACGAACTTACGAACGGTTTAAGAAAGGTCTACGAACGCCGTTTTCATACGGCCGTCTTTAGAAGATCTTACGAAATGGTCACAAAATTGTTCTTACGGCGTTCGTAGCAGTTCGTAAAGGCATTTGTGCCCGAGCCTTCAGGCTTTTGAGCGGAAACTTACCTTCGGGTGGGTCTAGAGTGCACACTTTCTGAGACCAGGTCTCCTTATCCTTACAGCTCAATTTCACACAATGTTGCACTTCTGAAAGATTTGTTGATATCAAAATGAAGGGTCGTGTTAAAGACCAGGCCATCTCTGTCTGTCAGACAACAAAGAGTGACAGGGAGAAAGCGAGTGAAAATCTGTCTCTAGTGCATAAAACATGGCAATGCTCGTTATACAACAATAAACAAGTGGTCTTGGTGCAATAAATAACAACTCTGTCCCAATAAAGAAGTCTGCTGGAAATACTTTAAAGGACAAATCACTGAATATATATTATGTGTGTGTGTGTGTGTGTGTGTGTGTGACCCTGCATCACAAAACCAACAAAAAGTCGCCACACATGGATTTTTAGTGAAAGGCAGATTCTTAAAGAGCAGACTCTAATCTTTGAAATGATGTACTTAGTATAACTCAATTCAAATGGACTCCCCTAAACTTTATGTGATGATCCCAAACTTGAGAATGATGTAGAAGGATAGCTCTTTTAGAACATATGAAAAAATCAAGATTGACTTGGTTGACCCACTGCCCCTTTTTTTGAGTTCTCACGTAAAATCAAGGGGTGCGACTTTTTGTTCGTTTTGTGATGCACGGTCACGTAAATTAATTGAGTGACTGCAACATTATTATAAGAACACATCAGCGAGGAAAATCGGTTATGAATCTTTATAACAGTTTAGGTGCCGCCATCCCTGGATTGGAGGAATAGAACAGTTTGTGACGTCAATGCAGGACAACGATATAAAGAAACTATTAGCAGAATTGATCATGTTTTCATATTTCCAGCAAAATCAAAGAACACTTGACCGACCTCTTTCTGAAAGTGGAAAAAACAATGTTGCCCTTAACATGCACCAATAAACGTCGAGGGAGAATGTACTTTTCATTAAAAAAAAAGAAATTTGTAGAATTCTCTTCGAATTTTTCCTAATATCGTTGTACTGCAGTGATGTCACAATCTGTTGGAGTCTTCTTATTCGGTGATTGCGGCACTGAAAAAAAAAAGAAATAATATTTTTTTGAACGTATTGTTCGATTTTCCTCAAACTTCAATTATGTATGGATATTGCTGTATTCATTTAATCCTCATTAGGTGGCATTTTTCTTTTATACGAGACAGAGAGAGGGGACGACTAATCACAAGACGTGGAGAGAAAATGGACAATCACTAGCATTTGGAAGTAAACAAGGGTAAGAGTACTATTCTTACTCCAAATCTCGGATCGGCTCAATTTCTAAACTTCAGGAATTCGATGTAGCATATTGGTTGGTAAATTGATTTTACAAATCATTAGTGAAATCAGCGACACTTTATTTCAAACGAGACCGTATAGTCTATTTCAACATCAGATTGCTGTATTCATAATTCGTAGCATCGATAGTATGCCTCATTGTGATTGTAGCTGCCTTTATAGTTTACTTCAACTGTGTGTGGTATCAAATCAATTTCATTATGTGATAATGTACGCACCCTCAGGTCAAATGTTTCTCCTGTTGTATGTTTCACGTGATAGTGTGGGGTTTCGCAATTGTGATGGTTCCAAGACACGTTGAGCAGCAATTCACCATGACAATTTGCTGCAGTTTCAATCTTCAAATTCTGAAATTCTCTTCTTATATCTAAAAAAAAAAGAAACATAGAAGTACATCACATTTGCAATAAGAATTTTGTGTTTGTGTTTGATCAAATGATAAAATGACAGCAAATGAGGCCACACAGGTAAAAGGATTTTACATCGGGATTTTAAACGATGGTTTTGGAAATTACCTGCATGCCCTTTCCCTCCCCCCCCCCCCTCCCCATCCGACACCCCTTCATCGCCTACCCCTTCAAATGAAAAAAATAAATAAGTAATTTGATAAAAAGAAAAAAAAATAAATAATAATGATAACAACAATGATACATACATATAAACATACAATTTCTATAGCGTCAATTCACATTTTGATTAAGTGTTCGAGGCGCTTTACACCAAAACACCAAAACATGAAAAATTGAAAATATATATACCATAAAGAAGAAGAAGACGAAAAAGAAGGCATGAAAGTCTGTCGTCAAAACACACTGTGAAACAAATAGGTGGTTTTTCCACATTGCAAGCACTTTGAATATAACTTCGCCACAGAGCAGTGAAAAATAATGGAATACCAGTTTTTCAGAATGAAACATCTCTAAAGAAGCTCTTCCAACACAACACAAGCAAAGGTTTCAACTTAAAGATGGATACTGTTTTTAATACTTTCAAAACTACTTGACAGCTCGTCAAAACTTTGACAACTTCAAACAGGGTTACATGCACTTGAGCTATATTTGATGCAGATATCGACTTTAAAAATCGATCTAGTCATTCTAAAGATGTAAAAAAAAATGGCTAAAATCTATTCAATTGGATGCCACGACAGGACTTGAAATTGCACCAAAAACAACTACAGCTGCTTCAAAGGGTTTCGATTTTTTTAAAAATAAAAATACACCAGTTATGAAAGTCGACATCTATACATCCGAAGCATCTTAAAAGTTGAAAAGTGGCCGAAAGCCGTCAAAAGTTTTGAAGAGTGGTCGATTAGGTTTTAAAAGTATTTGAAACAGAGTACATCTAAAGGTGAAACCCTTTTTATGTATCACAAGAGGCTGTGTAAGATATTTTAAACTCTATAATGCTAAACCATTGTCCTATAATATTGATGTTCACATGCGAAGTATCTTAAGTGGAAAGTGGCCAAAAGTGGTCAAAATTTGTGAGAAGTCCAGTAGATTTTTTTTTTAGTAATTGAAACAGTTTAAAATGAAACCCTGCTTATTTATCGCAAGCGGTTGTGTAAAATGTTGTAAACTCTGTAATTTTTAACCACCATTCTATATTGATATCCAAACCCACACCCGAAGTTTAAGTGGAAAGTGGCCAAAAGCGGTCAAAAGTTTTGAGGAGTAGCGGAGTTGTTCCGTATTTTAAACAGTTTATATCTATAAGATGAAACCCTGCTAATGTATAGAAGTTGAGTAAGATATGTCATTCATTCAATTTCATTTTATTTCATTTCCGACAAAAATACAATACAATACAATACAATACAATACAATACAATACAATACGACATTTACAACAAAACAATATAGTACAATGTTTCTATTGCATATTCAAGCGAAAT
Organism: Diadema antillarum; assembly: GCF_040938485.1. NCBI lineage: Eukaryota > Metazoa > Echinodermata > Echinoidea > Diadematoida > Diadematidae > Diadema > Diadema antillarum. The sequence goes on from NW_027270964.1 coordinate 4,788,926, forward strand.
AAATGTAGATCATTTTTTACAATAAGACAAAACATAGTTTATACCTAAAAAATTGATATAAAATCGATGGATACTGATAATAATTACTACCAAGAAAAAAAAAGTATAACGGAAATGCCTGTCATCATGGCGCATTCCGGGTAATTTGCTTCTGCCTAATGTTTTGTAATGGAATATATTGTACCATAGCTGTATCCATCTCGCAAGAGTGAAACCCACTTAACTACAATAACATGATCTACATGCAATTCAGTACTGATTCTACCCACATTCTTCCATCCTCACTACTGAACGGTTGCCGAATGCTGAGGGCGTTCCAGGAATAACAGTCGGGTACATCGTAGATGTGTATCATTACTCTTAAAGGGGTACACCGACTTTTATTTGGTACCGAGGTTTTTTTTTTTTCCTACATGAATTTTATGACCCTGTTTTTAATGGATTTTTTTTTTTTTTTTTTGCTTCAGCACCTCTAGCAGTGCTGCATGCCTGGAGCGAGAACATGCACTAGCGTTGCATACAATGCGAAAATCACTGCCACAAGGCTCACTCAAAGCCATAAAAGAGAAACATTGACAGTTTTTGCCTAATGAAATAAACATTTCTAAAGTTCAAGCATTTCATCTTCCCTATTTTCGTGAATGGATTTTCTAGCGGGTTTCTATCTCGGTTATTGTCTTTGCATGTGCAAGAGAAATTGAAACAAGGGTACGAATCATTACTTTACATACGGGATGGTTTACCTGACGAGTTGTTACCTCCACAACAGACTGTGTTGAGTAGAAGGAAAAGACAGAAAAACACAGCACGCATGATGGTGAAGGAAAATAGAAACACTTCAGGGGCAATGGAAGTATGCCGTTGGCGCCTGACGATTTTAGTAGGTTTATACGTCTGCTAAGAAAAAGAGGAGAGAAAGAAACGTTTCACTGTGACGAAATGAGAAGCTTTCAAAACATATTTCGGAGCTCTGTAGATACAGAAATGACAAGAGAGAAAAACACTTATTTACGTTCATGTAGGGCAATTTGTCAATCAGTTGCAGAGGAAAAACGTGGTTAATTAAACGGGAATAAGAAAAAGAACGAGGAGGAGGAGGAGAGGGGGGGGGGGAGAAGAAGAAGTTTTGCCGCTGTCGATCAGTATATAGCAACACAGCACACAAGGGAAATGGCGCGTCATGATCCTCTTAAAAAACATGCTGTTATATACAAGCATAAGAGAAAAATAATAGTTACCAAGAGTGTACCACCATTCGCCAAGTTCAGTAGGTCACAGTAGTATGGTTCACGTGTAGGGAGGCTTTTCTTCTGACAATGAAGCTTTCTTATTCTTTTGTAATAAATCTTCGCTTCAGATATGATTTTGCACCTGTGCAAATCCATGCCACACGAAATCGTTTCTTCGTTTTAAATTCTCCTGTCCCATACAGCAGAAGTTTGCGTGATCGGGGACTAATGTGACACGCTCGTGGTGACACATTCATGTGAAATCAACGGACCATCCTTAGCCGGCCGTCCCATCACTTCGTCTTTTTAACATAATATGTGGGGGGGGGGGGGGGGCATGATAAATTATAAATAACACCCTGATAAAAAACTACAGGTAAAAGATGAGTAACTGAAGGGGTTAATTTCCTCTAAAACACCCGCACGTACAAATACATTTTGAGAGTCTACCTCATCCTTTCTTTGAATTATAAAGGTGGCGTATACATGTTTCAGCATAGATTCATCAATTACATGCAAATTTTCTCGAAATGATGAAACCGAAGTTCTTTTGAAGGACATCCGAGCAGAGTTTAGGAAAATATCCCGTTGCAAATGTAAGGATTGAGATGAAACGAAGTTGGTTTACTTAGATATGGAATGTGAATACTCTCGTTTAGAAAAGGCTCGTCTCGGATGGTATAAAAGGATAAACTTAGAGGGGAGTTTCAGACGAGTAGCTTTATTTCCTCTGGGCAATCGCCAGGTCAGAGAGCCGATCTTTATGTCATCACTTGCCAAATGCTTTACCGGTACAGTATATTCTTGCTTGCTGTGTGTGTGTGTGTGTGTGTGTGTGTGTGTGTGTGTGTGTGTTTGTTTGTTTTGTTTGTTCTTTTTTGTATGTGTTTCTTAATTACAGTACAGACATCGGCCAGGTTCGTGTGTCTCACCGTAGCGTCCTTGATTGTTTCTCATCTGCTAGATTATATGCAAGCATTCGCCGTGTTTTGTATGTGTCATAACTGTGTTTGTGTGTATCATATCTCTCTTCAAGGCCTGTATATTCCTATGTACATGAGTCCAGATGGAAAGTTAGTTTGAAAGTCCACCAACTTCTAAGTACTAAGTGCTTCCTTTTGAACCAGGGATATAGTATCACTTTCGCTTTTAATTCTGGGGATAGTCATTTGTTTTATGATACAGCCAAACAGTCATACTCTTTTGACTCTGATCATTGTAACAAAAATGTAAGTCCCTATGAAGCACTTTTGTAGAGTAAATTAGAATATCTCGGCACTAGAATTTGAACATAAATTCGATTCAAATGATCCTGTGCAGAGTCCACCATGCGTCTACTTGACAGTAAACCAGCATAAATACGTATTTATGAAATTATGAATTTGCTGATGAAACTTTTCTTTTTCTATTAGCCAATCTTGAACACACAAAGTATTAATAGAAGCTTGTCCGGTCAGTACTGTTGTTATTCAAAATCAGCATCAAGGATTTTCATAGGTCCTCAGAAAAACTCTTTTATATAATTCACGTCTAACAACATTGACCTTTTCTCTTTACTCTTACCCTAACCCAAATGTTTTGACAAGAACAGTAAATAATGAATTATACAATTCTTTAAAAAAAGACAGAAGAGGACTTATGCATAATTGTTTGATATTGAAAAGTCAAAATATGTGTTTTTAACAACTATTCACATGACTTCCAGGCAATAAATAATGCGTTCTGTTGTACATCCCCAGGAGAAATTTCCTTAAACTCTAAAGGTGTTCATAGTGACAAATGCTTTCAGGGAAATACAATACAAATAACATTTGTAAATCTATTTTGGATAATATAGGTTTGACGAGTAGGTTGAGATATCATCTTCTTTTGTCTATATGAATGACACTTTATCCAGGTTGAAAATGACAGTTTTGAAATAATGGAATCCTTCCCTGGGGTAATGCATGTTTTCACATATTATAATAATCTAATCAAGTCTAGAAAGAATTAAATAAAGGAGTAATATTTCTGAAAGTCGTATCTTTTTCGGTGACCAAGTCTCAAATATCTAAAGGTCTTTAAAAGTCATCATTTTTTTTTTTTACTCTCAGCCTTATACGAAAACCCTAAGCACAGGTATCAACCAAGCTACCAAACACGTGGTCCAGGAATTAATCTCATCTCGTGTCGAATTTTGTTATGCTGTCATTTCTGGGACTACCCTGACACAAATTTTCGTAAAATTAAAAATTGGACCGCGAAACAGGTAGCACAAAAAGAACTTTCGCTTGACTTCCGTTCACAGATCACTACACTTGATTTCAGTAAAAGAAAAAATAATAATAAATGAATAAAAGATGATAACAGTGATAACGAGATGAATGAATAAATGTATGACATAATTTTAAGGTAATGATATATTTTCACCGTACGTGCCAGTCGTGACCTTGCTGAGTGTTCCTCATTACATTCAAAATTCACTGATACCGTATCCCTTACCGGATAGCTGGTTATAAAAATCAATCAAACGATGCAATCAAAACCTACTCTTGGGGGACTTTGTAACCGATCTGGCACTCTGAAGTGGTATCCGCCTCCTCCTATACGTAATGCGCATCAAGCTTGCATGGTTGTGGTATATACATCACACTATCTTTTTTTTTCTTTTTCAGCATCTCACTGCAGGGCCTACCTCTATACGTAAATTTACTGTTATCAATATCCGCGTTGTTGTCAGGGTCATGATCGAGCGTCTTTGTCTGACATACGTAGGCTTCATATCATAGAAATACTAATAATTTTTTATTATTATTGTCATCATCATCTATGGTAGAAATATTGTGATCATCATTGACAGGGAATATGGTAGAAATATTGTGATCATCATTGTCAGGGAATATCATTTCCGAATTCCACCGCCCTCCCCCCCCCCCCCCCCAAAAAAAGGAAAAACATATAGGGCCCTAAATATATATACGTGTATAATGAAATAAAGAGGCCAATATCAATTCAGTGATTGAACTTAGAAAACTATTTCATGACAGACACAGATTTCCAGACAAGTTGGTGAACTGTTAGAATTAATCCATTTCCTCTCATTAAATTTAATGAAGAATGATAGAAATCCCGTTATGATAATACTGTACGTGTGATAATACTGCGATATCAGAATGACACCGATTTCCTGCTGAATTTTCACTCTACTCGGTGAGTATTGAAGCCATTCCGCGTATAGTCACATCACACACACGTGATTGTGTGATATCGTTATCGCTGCGTGCACATTAATCGAATAGATTATATATTATGTCTCAAAACAACTATTGAAAGAGATGGCTGATCGAGCACACCTATTGTGCATCAAAATGGGTAACTGGGTCTCGGCATGAAGCTACGAACCAATTTGGTTTGTAGCTTCATGGTCTCCGTGATTATTCAAAGATTTGCCCACGTAAATCCTTGCGAAACATTGGAAAAGCCCATCAGATGATTTCCTATAATACCTGTGAGCTTTGTATTGCTGCGTGTGTACTGCTACCGATCTGCAGTATGGAGCCACGTAGGGGACATTTCACTTTAATCACTTCGAACCATCTCTCCTTGATGAGTTTTAGTATCATCACGTTTGAATTCCTCCCATATGTCCTCCCCCCCCCCCTCTCTCTCTCTCTCTCTCTCTCTGGTGCACGGTGATTAGCTGCCTGTATATAGTAATGGCCTCTCGATGCAAAGACAAATGAACACATGCATAATATTATTACTTCGGTCGAGATCAAATAGCCTCTCACAATACAAAAAATTTACCTTTGGAAAATTAAATTGGAAGACATTTCAATGTACTATTACTCGTAAAGGATGAGTATTCTGAGCGCATGTGTAATTTGTCAAACATCCTGGTGACATTTTTCTCAGTTCCAGCGGAAAAAAAACCACAAAAAAACGTTCGAGTATTCATGTTAATTATCTTCGTCTGGTGTCACAAGGATCATAAAGGCACACATAATGCTATTTACCCACAACCTGTATGCTGTACTTCACCAGATCTAAAAACTTACATTTAACCTCACGATGATCTACAGGAACATTCTTAACGTCAATTCGTTTGTTCCTTTAAACAACAATGTCTCTCGAAAACAAAAGGAAACTATATTATTACAGGGAAATTTGTAGGAAAGTGGCATTGCAGGTCTATTGATGAGTGAATTCGTTATACATGACTGTGACCTACCTGGGCTGCATGACGGGTCGATACATACACTCAGTATTCATGAACTTATACACCTATAAGTTATGAAGGTGAAAGTTTTGCCCTTTCTTTTGTGTATCAGTATATATCTTGTTAAACGTTGAAATAAGTTGTTGTTTTTTCAATGAATAAGACTTAACAGATTAAATCTCGCATATCGTTTCACAGTGAATCCGTAGAACACCTATCGCCAATTGCAAGCCTTCAGAGAAATAATGGTATACAATAATTCTCCTGTGGTTGTATAAAGTACTGTTCCTGTTGATTATGTAACAGCGCCATGAGGATCGTTCTGGACGGACTTCAGAGCTTTATAAGACGTCGTAAATATAATGATAATAATAATAATAATAATAATAGTAATAATAATAATAATAATAATAATAATAATGATAATAATAATAATAATGATACTGATAATAATAATAATAATATAATTACTGTTATTATTATTATTATTATTATCATCATCATTTTCATTATCATTATCATTATCATTATCATTATCATCATTATACTAAGTAGTTGGTATTGGACTTCCATATCTGCCAAATTGTCCCTCCTTCGGTTTGTTAGGCTCACTTACAAAAACACAATAGTAAGTAAACAAAGTAAGTGTAAAGCGTGCTGCGTACATTTCCCATTTCAAACACACACACACACGCACATGAAAATATTTCATTTGGAATCCCCCTTCCCAAAAAAAAAAAACAACAACAACAACAACTAGAGATTGTAATTTGTCATCACTGACAAATTAAGGTGATCCGATTTTTTTTTAATCAATGATTCCAGTCCTGATCGTAATAGGCATGACAATACAAGTTTCATCTGTGTTTAGAGACATTGGCCGTGTGAGGTTTGGATTCTCATTTAGAAAAGGGAGTCATATCTGCCATCTTTGGTACCAATTCTGTATACACTGAATAACGAAGATACAGCAACGAATACATATGACCTTTGACCCACCTTTACACTCCCAAGATGGCATCTGAGGAAAAAGTGGTTATTTTGCGAAATGATTCTTGCGACATCGTCTATATTCGTGTGCAAAATATGGCAAAGATAGGACAGGTATTCACCAAGATGCAAAATGCAAAGTCTTAGGTACAACATAAAATCTGGGAGAAATTCACCGAAGGGTAAGTGAGAGCTAGTGCTCGATAAAGAAAAGCATGTCGATTTTCACATTAAAAAAAAATCCCTCCCATAGAGATAACACGTCATAACGAAAATACAGAAAGAAGTACATATGACCTTTGACCTCACTTTGCACACCCAAGATGGCGTCTGAGCAAAAAGTGGTTATTTTGTGAAATGATCCTTGTTACATGGTCTTTGTGTGTGCAAAATATGGGAAAGATAGGACATGTATTCACCAAGATACAGGATGAAACATTTTTGACCTTTGACCCTAATTTACATACCCAAGATGGTGTCTGATCAAGTAGTTGTTATTTTATGAAATAATGTACGTGACATGAACTAAACATGTGCAAAATATGGGATTGATAGCCATTGTTGTTGTTCATCTATTGCACAGAAAGTAGTAGAAAGAAAGAAAAACTAGAGATTGTAATTTGTCATCACTGACAAATTAAGGTGATCCGATTTTTTTTTATCAATGATTCGAGTCCTGATCGCAATAGGCATGACCATACAAGTTTCATCTGTGTTTAGAGACATTGGCCGTGTGATGTTTGCATTCTCATTTAGAAAAGGGAGTCATATCTGCCATCTTTGGTACCAAATTCTGTATACACTGAATAACGAAGATACAGCAATGAATACATATGACCTTTGACCCACCTTTGCACTCCCAAGATTGCATCTGATGAAATAGTGGTTATTTTGTGAAATGATTCTCGCGACATCGTCTATACGTGTGAAAAATATGGGAAAGATAGAACAGGTATTCACTAAGATACAAGATGAAACCTTTATGACCTTTGACCCTAATTTACATACCCAAGATGTTGTCCGATCTAGTAGTTGTTATTTTATGAAATAATGTACGTGACATGAACTAAACATGTGCAAAATATGGGGGTGATAAGGCGTGTTTTTCTTGAGTTATTGCAAAGAAAGTTGCAGAAAGAAAGAAATATCTCAATACATAGAAGATAAGCTTTAATTTTAACCAATTTTTCATCGTAATCCCGACATTGTATGAAAAAACGAAGGAAACAAAACGATAGCGCAAAGTCTCAGCTACAACATATTAAAATCTGGGAGAAATTCACCGAAGGGTAAGTAAGCTAGTGTTCGATAAAGACAATCATGCCAATTTTCACATTAAAGAAAATTCCCTCCCATAGAGATAACACGTCATAACGAAGATACAAAAAGAAGTACATATGACCTTTGACCTCAATTTGCACAGACAAGATGGCATCTGAGTAAAAAGTGGTTATTTTGTGAAATGATCCTTGTAACATGGCCTTTGCGTGTGCAAAATATGGGAAAGATACAACATATATTCACTAAGATACAAGGTGAAACACTTATGACCTTTGACCCTAATTTACATACCCAAGATGGTGTTCGATCAAGTAGTTGTTATTTTATGAAATAATGTTCGTGATATGAACTAAACATGTGCAAAATAATGTGGTGATAGGGTATGTTTTTCTTGGGTTATTGCACATAAAGTTGCAAAAAGAAAGAAATATTTCAATACATGGAAGATAAACATTAATTTCAAGTAAGATTTTTGACATGATCCCGACATCGTTAGAAAAAACGGAGGGCACACTTACGATAGCCCAAAATCTCAGCTACAATATATTAAAATCTGGGAGAAATTCACCGAAGTATAAGTGAGCTAGTGCTCGATAAAGATAGGAATGTCAATTTTCATTTCCATAAAAACTGCACTCCCATAGAGATTACACGTAAACTGGTCAAATTTGACAAGGTTACTTTCAATCCATTTTTACGAGGTGATGCCGTCATCCAATCAAAATTATGTTTCTACAATTATGAAAGAACAATTCATAAGCTACAACATACTGAAATTTGGGTGAAAATTGGCAAAGGATAAGTGAGATACGCTTGAGTAAACTTGAAATTTGATGACGTCATTTTGAAAATTAACTTTTTTTACTTTATTAAGAAATTTGATATCTTTTAATCATTTTGTCAGCATAGCCAACCCATGAAATGATATGTACAACTCATCAGCTTTCAGAATATGTCAAGAAATTGGGGGGTCACCGTCCATCCTGACGAGTAAAATCCGATTTAAAATTGGCGGTTTTTTGGCATAGTTGCACTGTGTATCCCCATTGACGCACGCGCGGAATTTTGATTTTGACGGGCCCGTATGACGTCATATTGAGTCGGATCGACTTGAAACTTGGTAGAAATATTCCTTGACATTTTGGACATTCGATCCGTGTGAAAAAACTGAAAATTTCTATTGCATATGAGCTGTGCATGCGAATATGTGCGCGCGCGTACGCGTCCGTCCAATTTTTTCAATTTTTCAAAAAATGCTCCAAATGGTCTGAAACGTGTGCAAAAAAATTTTGAGCTCGATTTGAGCATACAAATATTTCAACGCGCGCGTACGCGCGCGTTTTTGAGATAAAAATGAATTTTGAGAATATGAGTACAATTCACTTGACTTGAAATATATGTGACGTAAATTTCATTGAAATATTCCATTCCATTAATGAGATATGCATGAAAATGTGTTTTCATATAATGACGTCATAGTGACGTCACGGTCGACTGATCACTTTGATTTTACTTGCGCTGTCGTCTTTGTGACATGATACATATATGGTATAAGTTTGACATTGAGAGGCAATGCACTTTCTGAGCTAATCGATGCACAAATTTTGAGGAGATAGAAATAAAGAAAGAATCCGTACAGAAACAATAGGTGATCCGAGAGGATACTCGGATCACCTAATAATAATAATAATAATAATAATAACTAGAGAGGGGCCGTCAAAGGCGGCAGACCCACGCCTGAAGTACAAAGTCGGGGTAAACATAATGTGCATTCGGTCATCTACCAGAATTCGGTCACTTAATTGCCAGTGTGCTTTATCACCAGCCAGTGAGTTCTACCAAAGATCGTACACTGAGGTGTACGATCTTTGGTTCTACAGTCACATCACACGCAAAGTCACATCATTTCACATACGGTAACACTCATTCACAATAGGAAAGTCCTTTAGTCTCCTCCAAAAATCCATCGAATATCCCAAATTCCACCGTCAAAAGTGCAGAATCGGAACTTTTCCAAGCGCACGCGAATTAAGTCCAGTTTTAAGAGTATTGTCTACGCGACGGGTCGCCGAAAAAGCGCTAAAAATCGAGAAATACGCCGTTTTCTTGCGAGATATTTTGATTATAGCAAGCCGAGAGTGTGATGATATCAAAGGTCGTATGAGTGTACGATCTTTGATGGTATCCACAAAAGCGCAAAAGAAAAACAAAATTTACGTACCCCCCAGGCAATTTCCTCTATGATTAGTGTCTACGGGAATTATTCAATGCAAGGGTTGAATGCAATGTCTACTGCACCAGCATTCGGTCACTAACGAGCGCCGCAACGTCCCCGATGCAATTTTGCACCAACAGTGTAGAGCGCGATGCATTGTCAGCGGCCTTGCACACGCATTGACATTGAGCGCGCATATCGTGCAGTGTGACTGCGACCGAGCAAATGCTCCTCCAACGAAAAAAACAATCAATGTTAATTTGAAAAACCATCAAAATACGGGCCAGTTTGTGACGACGGAGAACGAACTTTCATAAATCTAGAAGGACATAGTCCCTCAAACAGGCCTAAACGTAAATTTCGGAATTCTTACGAACATTTGAGCAGCGAAGTCGGATCGTTTGGGAGTTTATGTGTTCGTATGGTAGCAGAAAATCGCAAAGTGAGAAACGGGAAATTTTCGGAGTGGTCACTATATCATGAGGTCAAAACTTCAAGGTCACACAGAATTTGCAAGGGTCAACCGATTATCACCAAAATCTAATCGATTCTTTCCTGCCATTATCCAAACATCCCCTGAACATTTCGTGCAAATCCGTTTACCCGTTCTCTTGTTATCTTGTACACAAACAAACAAACAAACAAACAAACAAACAAACAAACAAACAAACAAACAAACAAACATACGGAACCCTTTACATAACCCCCTGCCGATTTTCATCGGCGTGGGTAATAAAATGTAAAGTAACATTTCCTCAACATGCAGTGATCACGGAAAGATGTTAGTTTCATTACCGTTTTCCGGGAGTGGAGGAACCGGTTATCCTTTTCGGTAAAAGTATGAATACAATATAAGATTAATGAATGCAATCAGGTTCAGGTTTTGTGAGTTTCATGCGTACCAATGCACTGAATGCAATATGTGACTTTATTACCCACGCCGATGAAAATCGGCAGGGGGTTATGTAAAGGGTTCCGTATGTTTGTTTGTTTGTTTGTTTGTTTGTTTGTTTTTTTGTTTTTTTTTTGTTTGTTTGTTTGTTTGTTTGTTTGTTTGTATGTTTGTTTGTTTGTTTGTTTGTTTGTTTGTTTGTTTGTGTACAAGATAACAAGAGAACGGGAAAACGGATTTGCACGAAATGTTCAGGGAATGTTTGGATAATGACAGGAAAGAATCGATTAGATTTTGGTGATAATCGGTTGACCCTTGCAAATTCTGTGTGACCTTGAAGTTTTGACCCCATGGTATAGTGACCATTCCGAAAATTTCCCGTTTCTCACTTTGCGATTTTCCGCTACCATACGAAGACATAAACTCCCCAACGATCCGACTTCGCTGCTCAAATGTTCGTAAGAATTCCGAAATTTACGTTTAGGCCTATTTGAGGGACTATGTCCTTCTAGATTTATGAAAGTTCGTTCTCCGTCATCACAAACTGGCCCGTATTTTGATGATTTTTCAAATCAACATTGATTGTTTTTTTCGTTGGAGGAGCATTTTGCTCGGTCGCAGTCACACTGCACGATATGCGCGCTCAATGTCAATGCGTGTGCAAGGCCGCTGAAAATGCATCGCGCTCTACACTGTTGGTGCAAAATTGCACCGGGGACGTTGCGGCGCTCGTTGGTGGGCTAATACTGGTGCAGTAGACATTTGCATTCAACCCTTGCATTGAATAATTCCCGTAGACACTAATCATAGGGGTAATTGCCTAGGGGGTACGTAAATTTTGTTTTTCTTTTTTGCTTTTGTGGATACCATCAAAGATCGTACACTCATACGACCTTTGATATTTGATGATTTTTCAAATTAACATTGATTGTTTTTTTCGTTGGAGGAGCATTTTGCTCGGTCGCAGTCACACTGCACGATATGCGTGCTCAATGTCAATGCGTGTGCAAGGCCGCTGAAAATGCATCGCGCTCTACACTGTTGGTGCAAAATTGCACCGGGGACGTTGCGGCGCTCGTTGGTGGCCGAATACTGGTGCAGTAGACATTTGCATTCAACCCTTGCATTGAATAATTCCCGTAGACACTAATCATAGGGGTAATTGCCTAGGGGGTACGTAAATTTTGTTTTTCTTTTTTGCTTTTGTGGATACCATCAAAGATCGTACACTCATACGACCTTTGATATCATCACACTCTCGGCTTGCTATAATCAAAATATCCCGCAAGAAAACGGCGTATTTCTCGATTTTTAGCGCTTTTTTCCGCGACCCGTCGCGTAGACAATACTCTTAAAACTGGACTTAATTCGCGCGCGCTTGGAAAAGTTCCGATTCTGCACTTTTGACGGTGGAATTTGGGATTTTCGATGGATTTTTGGAGGAGACTTAAGGACTTTCCTGTACGTGAATGAGTGTTAATACCGTATGTGTAATTATGTGATTTGCGTGTGATGTGACTGTAGAACCAAAGATCGTACACTTCAGTGTACGATCTTTGGTAGAACTCACTGGCTGGTGATAAAGCACACTGGCAATTAAGTGGCCGAATTCTGGTAGATGACCGAATGCACATTATGTTTACCCCGACTTTGTACTTAGGCGTGGGTCTGCCGCCTTTGACGGCCCCTCTCTAGTTCAGAAAGTTTGTTGAAAGTATCATATTACATTTGATTTCATTAGTGTCTACAGTGTTTATAATTATTTAGGTGTGTATGTGGAAGGCTTAAGCGTAATCAATACATAGGGCCTACATATCCCATCATCATTTATTACCCACGCCGATGAAAATCGGCAGGGGGTTATGTAAAGGGTTCCGTATGTTTGTTTGTTTGTTTGTTTGTTTGTTTGTTTGTTTTTTGTTTTTTTGTTTGTTTGTTTGTTTGTTTGTTTGTTTGTTTGTATGTTTGTTTGTTTGTTTGTTTGTTTGTTTGTTTGTGTACAAGATAACAAGAGAACGGGTAAACGGATTTGCACGAAATGTTCAGGGAATGTTTGGATAATGACAGGAAAGAATCGATTAGATTTTGGTGATAATCGGTTGACCCTTGCAAATTCTGTGTGACCTTGAAGTTTTGACCCCATGGTATAGTGACCATTCCGAAAATTTCCCGTTTCTCACTTTGCGATTTTCCGCTACCATACGAAGACATAAACTCCCCAACGATCCGACTTCGCTGCTCAAATGTTCGTAAGAATTCCGAAATTTACGTTTAGGCCTATTTGAGGGACTATGTCCTTCTAGATTTATGAAAGTTCGTTCTCCGTCATCACAAACTGGCCCGTATTTTGATGATTTTTCAAATTAACATTGATTGTTTTTTTTCGTTGGAGGAGCATTTTGCTCGGTCGCAGTCACACTGCACGATATGCGTGCTCAATGTCAATGCGTGTGCAAGGCCGCTGAAAATGCATCGCGCTCTACACTGTTGGTGCAAAATTGCACCGGGGACGTTGCGGCGCTCGTTTGGTGGCCGAATACTGGTGCAGTAGACATTTGCATTCAACCCTTGCATTGAATAATTCCCGTAGACACTAATCATAGGGGTAATTGCCTAGGGGGTACGTAAATTTTGTTTTTCTTTTTTGCTTTTGTGGATACCATCAAAGATCGTACACTCATACGACCTTTGATATTTGATGATTTTTCAAATTAACATTGATTGTTTTTTTCGTTGGAGGAGCATTTTGCTCGGTCGCAGTCACACTGCACGATATGCGTGCTCAATGTCAATGCGTGTGCAAGGCCGCTGAAAATGCATCGCGCTCTACACTGTTGGTGCAAAATTGCACCGGGGACGTTGCCGCGCTCGTTGGTGGCCGAATACTGGTGCAGTAGACATTTGCATTCAACCCTTGCATTGAATAATTCCCGTAGACACTAATCATAGGGGTAATTGCCTAGGGGGTACGTAAATTTTGTTTTTCTTTTTTGCTTTTGTGGATACCATCAAAGATCGTACACTCATACGACCTTTGATATCATCACACTCTCGGCTTGCTATAATCAAAATATCCCGCAAGAAAACGGCGTATTTCTCGATTTTTAGCGCTTTTTCCGCGACCCGTCGCGTAGACAATACTCTTAAAACTGGACTTAATTCGCGCGCGCTTGGAAAAGTTCCGATTCTGCACTTTTGACGGTGGAATTTGGGATTTTTGATGGATTTTTGGAGGAGACTTAAGGACTTTCCTGTACGTGAATGAGTGTTAATACCGTATGTGTAATTATGTGATTTGCGTGTGATGTGACTGTAGAACCAAAGATCGTACACTTCAGTGTACGATCTTTGGTAGAACTCACTGGCTGGTGATAAAGCACACTGGCAATTAAGTGGCCGAATTCTGGTAGATGACCGAATGCACATTATGTTTACCCCGACTTTGTACTTAGGCGTGGGTCTGCCGCCTTTGACGGCCCCTCTCTAGTTATTACATGTACTAATGTCACAGACAAGTCTACACGGAAATTCTTGTATGTGGTTATCAGTCTCTCTCTCTACTACATGTATAGGCCCTACTTCTATATTTCAATATTTATATTACACATTTTTATATAGGAATACATTAAATTGCGCATAACATTAATAGTGAATGTGAAGGGACGGACGAGCTATAGTTGAACCAGAAGTCTGTAAAGATAGTGGTAATGCGGAAAACATATTAAATCATATTGATAGGAGGTATCTGGACAGCTAACTCGCCCTGAAAAGAAATGCTGCACCTAACCTAACAGCTATGTGTATGTTACACCTAACGGCTATGTTACGCCTAACGGCATTTTTCATTAGCTAAGTCTCATCAACCACAGGGTTCATCATCCATCCATCAATCAATTATCTCTGAATTCATTATTACCTCCGCCAAGGGAGGAGGTTAAAGATAATAAAAAGTTTTGGTACCTCAAAAGTTTCCCTGAATTTCCTTGTCTTAGTTTGTTTCAGGTTAAAGTACCTTTCATATAACTAACACTGTGAGACTTACTCGCCCCAAAAAGCTCTCATGTCTTAGTAATCATGCAATTAACTGCGACCAGCAGCCCCACACGCATAGCGTAATGGGGCTTCGCATTGTACCATTCAGGATCATGACAGATGTAGTATCGCGGGTAAATATCATCTTAAAATCCAAAAATTTCTTCAATTTGAAGACTTACCAATTAAGTTGAAGTATTGAAAACAGGCTTCGAGCAACGTTTGGTTCTGCCAATAGTCCCTTTCTGTTCGAATTGATGACTGAATGTGACTCGGTCGAGAGGACCTTGGGAGAGCTACATACACTGAATACTACAGCCAGTGCATGCGATCGCGAACACATCACATGCGCACAAATTTCAAATCCATGAACGGATAAGATGTTTGTGTGCGCATGCGCTGGCCGTAGTATTCAGTGTATGTAGCTCTCCCAAGGTCCTCTCGACCGAGTCACATTCAGTCATCAATTCGAACAGAAAGGGACTATTGGCAGAACCAAACGTTGTCCGAAGCCTGTTTTCAATACTTCAGCTTAATTGGTAAGTCTTCAAATTGAAGAAATTTTTGGATTTCAAGTTGACATTTACCCGCGATACTAAATCTGTCATGATCCTGAATGCTACAATGCGAAGCCCCATTACGCTATGCGTATGGGGCTGCTGGTCGCAGTTAGCTATGCGTATGGGGCTGCACGCTGCTGGTCGCAGTCAGTGGTTTCGTACAATACTACCTCGCCGCCGTACGGCGGCGGCTCTGGTACGAAACCATTATTGCATGATTACTTAGACATGAGAGCACTTTGGGGCGAGTAAGTCTTACAGACAACGTTAACCTGAAACACAAACTAAGACGAGGAAATTCAGGGAAACTTTCGAGGTACCAAAACTTTTTATTATCTTTAATATGTTTTCGTTACCTTTGGTTTGTGTGTTCGTTCGTTCGATCGTTCGTTCGTTCGTTCGTTCGTTAGTTTGTCCGTGTGCAAAATAACTCAAAAAGTAGTTAACGGATTGGGATGAAACTTGCAGGAAAGGTTGAGAATGACACAAGTAACAAACGATTAACTTTTGGTAATGATCCGATAATTTTTTGGGTAATTTATGAAGGATTTTTTATGTTTTGGCAGGTAGGGTCAATGAACTTGGGAGTTCAGGCTGCGCGTATTTGAGGTTTGCCTGCGCGCACTAAATTGCGTGCTCTAGTTTCTGCTGGGGCGAGGCGCGCCGCGCAGCTGAAGGCTTATGACGTAACAAAGGCTTCTATATTTGGAAATCTGGCGACTTTTAGCACCAATGTTGTGTGTACGTATAATGGAAGAACAAGATCAGTGGAGTGGTGGATATAAGCTTCATGCTTGGCGGAGGTCTGCGCTCTCGGAGTGCTTTTCTCATGGGCGTCACCAGGGGGGGTGCGTTGGGTGCGAACGCACCCCCTTCAGATCCTTAAAAAAAAAAAAAAAAAAAAAAAAATCAGTCTGCGAGCGACCTCAACGGCGGACGCTAAATAATTACTCTTTTCTAATTTTGTTTATATTTTGCACCAGGGACACACACACACACACACACACACACACACACAAATCAATTCGCACCCCTGTTTCTGGCAGCACTGATTTTGTACATATCTATTAGTATAGTGTTTACTATTTATCGACCGTACTGTAAATCCGTACGATACGGAGCATGACCATTGTATATATACACGTTTGCCCCATCCCACATAATCATAATATCCGCGATGAAAAGATCTTCTTGCTTTTTTTTAGAATTCAAGAAATCTGTCCAATTATTTCACCCAAAAGCAGTGGCGTAACTACGGAGCGGGGGGGGGGGGGAGGGGGTGCGCCCCCCTCCCAATCCGCTGGTAAAAAAAAAAAAAAGACTTACCGAAATAGTATTCCTCAAGTGTTAGTAAACTGCTTTCGAATGAAAGGGTGATCAAGAAATAAGACATTTTTCTATGATTTCTTTTAACCATAATTAGATAGGTATATATAGTGTGAAACATTGTTCAAAAAGCCCGGACCCGACAAAATATTGTGATTCAGCGTGATTCCTGGTTGGCATTCTGCATATAAGCAGGATTTGCGCAGTGTACTCAGCACATCCGAACGAAGAGTCGCTACAATGTTGCGCAATGTGATGTAGAACACCTTTGTACCTTACGCTTCGTTATATCAAAGCTAGATCATTGATTTTGCAGTGTTGCTTTACATACTAGTCTATGTAAAAATGTCTTGCATTGCCAATAAAAAGACTTGACCTGGGCTAATTCCTAACTTTTCCATGTACATATAAGACACACACGCAAACAAACACGCACAATTAGTTTAGGGGATGCTCTAAAGTGCAGATTTTGGACATCCTTTCCCCGCTTGGTCACTTCGACGCCACCTCGCTGGTCATACCTCCCCCAGTCATGAACATAAACCCACACCCTTGACTACCAGTGGCGGATCCAGGGAGATGGGCGCACCGGGCGCACCGGGCGTCCCCCTCCCCCCCCCCCCCCCCCCTCCCCCTTTAAATTCCAAAGCGAAAAAAAATAATATAGCTTCAAACGGCAGTTTTTGGACAGTAAAATGTCAAAATTTTCAAGCTCGCTCGCTCCTCTCGCTCGCATTTAGTCGTAATGCCATTCTCCTGAAGTTGCTGGCAGTAATTGCCGGTAGTTGCGCCTGATGCGTCCCCCCCCCCCTTAATTTCCAAAGCAAAAAAAAAGCTACAAACGGCAATTTGAGGACTGTAAAATGTCAAAATTTTCAAGCTCGCTCGCTCAGTTCGCTCGCATTTAATCTTTATGCCATTCTTCTGATGTTGCTGCCAGTAATTGCCTGCAGTTGCGCCCGGTGCGTGCCCCTTAATTTCCAAAGCGAAAAAATATGGCTAAGAACGGCAGTTTTTGGACTGTAAAATGCAAAAATTTTCAAGCTCGCTCTCTTCGCTCGCTCGCATTTAATCGTTATGCAATTCACCTGATGTTGCTGCCAGTAATTGCCAGCAGTTCCGCCCGGTGCCCCTCCCCCCTTAATTTCCAAAGCAAAAAACATATGGCTAAGAAAAGAACGGCAGTTTTTGGACTGTAAAATGTGATATTTTCAAGTTCGCTCGTTCCGCTCGCTCGAATGTAATCATTATGCTCTCCTGATATTGCTGCCAGTATTTGCCAGCAGTTGTGCCCGATGCGCCCCCTTAAATTCTAAAGCGAAGAAATATAGCTACAAACGGCAGTTTGTTTGTTTTTTACTGTAAAATGTCAAAATTTTCAAGCTCGCTCGCTCGCTCGCTCGCATTTAATTGTTATACGCAATTCTCCTGATGTTGCTGCCAGTAATTGCCGGCAGTTGCACCCGGTGCGCCCCCCCGCCCACCTCCTTTATTTCCAAAGCGAAAAAATATGGCTCCAAATTGCAGTTTTGGGACTGTAAAATGTCAAAAATTTCAAGCTCGCTCTCTTCGCTCGCTCGCATTTAATTGTTATGCCATTCACCTGATGTTGCTGCCAGTAACTGCCAGCAGTAAGATGCGCCCGGTGCGCCCCCCCCCCTTAATTTCCAAAGCAAAAAAAAAAAAAAAAAAAAAAATTACGGCTAAAAAAGGCAGTTTTGGGACTGTAAAATGTCAAAATTTTCAAGCTCGTTCGCTCGCTCGCTTGCTCGCTCGCTCGCATTTAATTGTTATGCAATTTATTCTCCTGATGTTGCTGCCAGTAATTACCGGCAGTTGCGCCCGTTGCGCCCCACCCCTCCTTTATTTCCAAAGCGAAAAAATATGGCTACAAACGGCAGTTTTTGGACTGTAAAATGTCAAAATTTCCAAGCTCGCTCTCTTTGCTAGCTCGCATTTGATTATTATGCCATTCACCTGATGATGCTGCCAGTAATTGCCAGCAGTTGCACCCGGTGCGCCCCCCTTAATTTACAAAGCAAAAAAATATGGCTACAAACGGCAGTTTTTGGACTGTCAAATGTCAAAATTTTCAAGCTCGCTCGCTCCGCTCGCTCGCATGTAGTCGTGATGCCATTCCCCTGATATCGCTGCGAGTAATTGTCGTTTCACACCGTCATTCAATAATCCATTCATAAGGGGTACAACCCTCTCCGGCACTTCCACACCGTCCCCCCACCCTAGCTTGCTCGCTCCCTCGCATACTACCCCCCCCCCCCCCCCCCAAAGATGAAATCCTAATAGCTACCGGCGCGCCGGTGCCCTTTCCCCGCTTGGTTTCCCTCAAAAAAACAGTAAAAGTCTAGGGATTGAGAGCTTCCTATATTCCAAATGTCTGTCCAAAAAATCTCGTAAACATTTAGTGTCAAAACGCACCCCCCTTGAAAAAAAGCTGGTGACGCCCCTGTTTTCTAGTTATGTAATGAAATAGCCATCATAATCCTTACACGGCTGTGTGCAGCCACCAGCTGTCTGAAGCACCTCTTCAATTCCCTCTTCCGTTTCCTTGTTCAGCGTGTAGGCATTCCCTTTTTTCCTTCTTTCCTTCCATTTTTTCCATCCATTCTGTCAAGTCGTATCACGTTGTTGTGTGTCTTCTGTTTTGTTCCGTCTTGTCTTAAATTATATTTGCGCTAAGTATATGCAAATAAGTATTTCATAAGATTTTCCTTTGACATGTTTGAGTGGTTCACAATATACAAGCTTGCTTTTTAGTGGACCTCTCAACTCTTTTTTTTCTCAACTGAAACATAACTTTGTATTTGTTGAAAGTATGCATGCATATATATCTTTATTTGTATCATTTTATCCTTTGCAAAGTTGAATGTATACGTTTATAATTCCTGATCTATTCTGTGTTGTGTTCTGTTGGAAAAAAAAAAGAAGAATGAAAATAAATGAATTGAATTGAAACGTTTAAATTGAATATGTGGCTATGGAGTATCCCATTAAAGACAGATGTGGTTGAAAAATGAGAAACTTTCTTTCCAAGTCTGCCTCTTCAAAAATCTTCAGGATCTCTTTGGAGGTCTATAATCAACAACCACATGATATTTGTGGTGGGAAATGATATCAAGATGCCCAACAAATTTATTGTTGCATTCATACAAAAACATGCTCATTATTCAGGTCATCTCGAACATGTTCAAAAGTATTAGATACCTAAAGCATAACGCCTCCACCTCATCTTGCAGCGCAGGTTGTTGGAATTTACACCATATTATCATCACACCGCCGGTACGCCTATACGGGTCACCGGTAGATGACCTATCGATCACCCGTCAGTCGCTGAGCGATTTCGTAAAAATCGGCCGGTGGCCGGTGGGAGATCGTCCAGTTGCCGATGGGGCATCGCTCGGTGACTGCTTGGATTCTGCTCGTTGCAGATCCCCATATTTCGCCAAAATTTTACTGAAATCGATCGGTGACCGACGGGAAATCGACAGGGCACTGCTCGGTCATCGCAAGGGTTTTACAGCCTGCTCAACATCTCCAAAAACTGCTGAGCGGTGCCAAAATTTCAGCAGCTACCGAGCAGGCTACAAATCGGTCGGTCGCCGCTCTGACTGGTGACCGTAGCCTAAGCAGTGAAAGAATCATATTTTTGACCCTATATAACTCGAGTTTGTTGTTCTGTAAAGCCCCTTTTCTTTCATACATGTCATTTTAAGCCTACATGTACCAATGCTACAGATTAACTTCATCTTCTTCACGGCCTGCGGAGCGTTTTCAAGGGGGGGGGGGGGGGGGGCACTTCTGGGTTTCATGAGTAGACAAGCAAAAAAAAAAAAAAAAAAAAAACGGGTCTTCAGCTCATCTTCCTCCTTTCCAGTGGCGGGTTTCTTCAGCTGACAGGCAAAAAAAAAAAAAAAAAAAAGGTCTTCAGCGCAAAAACTTAACCTTACCGCGCTCACACTTCAAGGTCTCTATGCATCTTTCTATGCCACTTACGCACTTCCGGGATAGAGAAAGTGGGGGGAGGGCCAAAGTGGTGACACCTTATGTATTCCTTTGTATGGTGCAAAAAAAAGGGCCCCCCCCCCCCCCCCTCGTTCCGCCGGCCATGTTCTTACAGTCATAACAGCACAAGTTAGATACAGACGTATTTCTCAAGAAGACAGAAAAAGAATTATAGGAACATTTTGATGATCATAACCTTGACTTCCTAGAACTGGCCGACACACTCGGAATAAATCGGACTGGAAGACTCAATAAGCACATTGAAGAAAAAAAAAAACTCTTGCCAAAATCTCTAAAATGAATACGGAAGTGTGAAATGTAATGACGCTTGCAAAACAATAACTATGTCGAAAAAAAAAGAAAGAAAGAAAGAACCAAAGCATAGACATGTGTGCTAAATTGACTGCAAAAGATGTTAAACTGGATGTCCAAAAATGAATTCGAATGAACGAGTGCAGCATGTCCGTGATCACGTGACTATATCATTCTAAATTGAATGAACGAGTAACGAAATGGTGCTTGTTTTATGAATCTCAATTGAAAAAAGTTTTAATTAGAATGAGGCTAAAGGTAATTTGAATGCTCCAAAATGAATTTGAATGAAGAGATCATAGAATTCCTAAATTATGCGAATAATATTATGAAGTATAATTAGAATTCTATTAATAACAATGAAGTACAAGATGAAGAGGGTCCCACCCAACGTGTTGCGGGTTCATAACATATTGTTTGATAACTCTCCCTCTCTCTTCTCGTCACAGAAACTGTCAACTCATTTGCCATACTACCTGCGGTCGCAACTTCCGTGACCAGGCTCATTAACTGTCTGGCTTCATGCCTGTAAGAGGTTATATAAACTGATCCGGATGAATGATTGTTGAAACGTATTCTGTTCAATGTTAGTGGAGACTGACGTTGAGTGATCGTGTGAATGTTTGGATACTGCCTCGTATACTTTAAAAAGATGTCGAATAGTGGGAATACCCGCTATTTATAGGGACTGGGGTGCCAAATTCATTATCATAACAAAAGACTTTGAATTTCCTTGGTGTGATCTCTCTGCCAAAGCACGCAGGAATATGCTAACCCTCTGAAAGCTTGTACGAAGTGTTATGTAATAGAATTGAAATACCGAACATGTAATCTACGCTAAATTTTGCTTAATTGAATGCAGCAATTAGGAATTCGACTGACAAAAGTGCGAAATTCGCCGGGAAAACCGATATTATATTTTGTTGCTTAAACATATCTGCAATTCAATCAAACGTCGATGCTTCTTCTGTTTAAGTTCAACAGCCAAGAGGCCGAGAAACGACAACAAAGAATAAAGACCCTTCAAAAAATTCAGCAATAACGGTCTGGCTTTGACTTCCATTTATTAACTTCTGGTTTGAATACAGTAGCTTTACAAATTATGTGCTCTGAAACGGTTTCATCAGAACGTATAGAGAAGATTTGTTAGTTATGTCACTTCTCACTTTTTGGCACCCATCTAAGCTCCTCTCATACAAACGCTTTTGTGGGTTTTTTGGAGTGTCATCAAAAAAAAAAGTCAGCGGAAATAAGTATTACAATGCCTTATTGTATGCACCTAACCTTTTCAAATGCATGAAATCACAAAGGAGACGGCAAAACACGTCTCAAAAAGACTACATCTCATAGCAGTGCTCGGGTATGAGATAGTCATTGTCAGTGGCGGATCCAGAGGGGGGCGCAACCGGGGCACGCCCCCCCCCCCCCCTTTATTTTTCGTAAAAAAACAAAAGAAATAAAAAGAAAAACAATGAAATGAAACCCGAAAGTGGCACCAGAAATATTAGTCACGCCCCCCCTTTTTACAGAATTCCTGGATCCGCCCCTGATTGTAATGTGCATGATGTTCCAGGAGAGAGAGAGAGATGGAATGAAGCAACACAAAGTGTGGATTTTTAGGAAACCTGCCTTGCTAATTGTTAGCTGGTTCACATGGTTTTGACAAGCTGCAAGTCATTAGGTGATGTGACGCTTATTTTCTCTAAACCTTACTGCTGATGTCATCAGGAAAGGTAGGGAGGATATGACATTGTCCCGATTAAAAAACAAAACAAACAAAAAATTGATGCGTATTTCAAGGAATCAAATCCCGGATTCTGTGATGCGAAGACCCATATCTATTCACATCAGCAGACGTGGATGGACACGCAGGGCCAGGATTTGACGTCATGGGGAAGTTGTATATTCCGATATACAATTACAAATACGAAACATAGTTTATGTAGACGAATTGATACAATCCAGTTTTTCGTTTGTTTGTTTGTTTGTTTGTTCTTTATCATTTCTAGATCTTTATCTTAAAGAACTATTTGAACAGAGAAATGACAAAATCCACCATTAGAACAGTTTGATGCAAGGTTTACCAGGTAAAAACATGAGGAAGGTTCGAATTGTTGTTTTCACTGACAATTTTACACAAGAAAGAGAACACTAACTGAATGTAATCTATCCGGGGATGTCGGGAGAAACTGTAGATCAGTTGGGGGCAAACAAGTGATTGGGAGTATTGTCAGATTCATCCTTGGTTTCTGTTTTCCCAAATCTAGAATATTGTTTCCACACTGACTACTGCGCTTGGGCTTGTATTGCGGGAAAATCCGTCTTATATGCCGCCCGCGTTCAGAAAAACGGCATTCAAAGACACGATATGATTGACGAATAATACTGCTCTGTATATTCATGAGTTGTTTGTGTGTTTGTTTGTTTGTTTGTTTGTTTGTTTGTTTGTTTGTTTGTTTGTTTGTTTGTTTGTTTATGTGTGTGTATGTGTGTGTGTTTGTGTGTGTATTTGTATCTGACCAAGATTTTCATACTAATGTCGGATATCATGAGCAAGGGCACATGATACCTTAGTGTTGAAACTACCAGTATCTTGTCATAAAAACTCATTTAATGTCACCATGTGGTGTTTGGTAATGGGTGGAGTTTTTCTTCTTCTTTTTTTTTCATTTTGCAGACGAATGCCAAGGGGGATGGCTTGTAACTGATCAGTGGGAATTAGTGGGAATGCTGGGGGATGAATATTCCAGTCCTTGTGGGATTCATTTAAGAGTACATTATATATCTATTGTTGGGTGAAAATTATTTCCTTCAAAATGGTCTCATATTCAAGTAATGTGCAGTACAATATTTCCAGGTAAGTATGTCTGTACAGTGTCGGGGCGATCGTTAACGGCCCGTTAACGATCGCCCCGACACTGTACAGGCATGTGTGCGACACTGTAAAGACTCGATCCTACTTTGAAATAAACATGAAAATACAATAGAAAAACAAAACAAGACAGATACCTATTTGTTGTATAAAATTGTGCTAAAAAATTCAAATGAAAATAAGAACAAACAGCAACTAAATTTGATATGATAAAATTGCCAATTTACTGTTGGTGGAGGCAGGCTTGCTCATATTGTAGTTATATATTGCTGTCATGGAAATAATACACATTTGACATGAACTTGACCTTAGAACATTCTAAATGTGGAGCTCATTCTCCCAAGTGGCCACATAGCTGTATGACTTAACACTGAAGTTTTGTTTTGTTTTTTGCCGTATATTTGGACAGATTTGTTACTTTTCTCATGCATCTTATTTAATACATCTACACGACGGCAAACCATAATACTGCGCAATTCATGATGAT
Source organism: Diadema antillarum (assembly GCF_040938485.1). Taxonomy (NCBI): domain Eukaryota; kingdom Metazoa; phylum Echinodermata; class Echinoidea; order Diadematoida; family Diadematidae; genus Diadema; species Diadema antillarum. The sequence continues at coordinate 4,813,340 of NW_027270964.1, forward strand.
TATGATTGACTCTAAACGGACTGGAACATATCACTGCAAGTAATGCAACACGACGCAATATACCCCCTGATAGATATTTAAAACACATCTTTACTGTTTACCTTAATAGATCTTTTGATAGCTAAATCTGAGAATGACATCATTTCTATGTATATACTTGCAATGCACTCTGTCAGAGGAGAAAACGAAAACTAAGCCTGACCGTTTAACTCTTTATCTTTCCATGCATCTTGTGATGATTTACTACGTGGATTCTCCACATAGAATTAATATAAGCTGTTTAGGATCTATGCTTTGGTGTAGAAAACACAGTTCAAATGACCCCGCCACAGTAGCCTTCCTCATTTCATGACCGAACTTCACTGAGATTTTGGCTTACCACTTTCAGAGATACTGGATATTTCAGCTCTACCTAAACCAAGTCATTCCGAGTTTCATATTAAAGGATTTGTCTACTATAATTATTTCAGTGATGATTTCGGTTTTTTTCCACCAATAATTGGTAGCTGAAATTGGTTGCATAGTATACATGGTATAAAGAGTGAAAGTTGAAATACTGGAAACGCCCACTAACAACTGACATCTGGAAGACCGATCTGTAAATATTACTTTGACTGAGGGTAAGCAGACATCGTGCGACATAACCATTCTCATTCCTCACACAGTGCACGCAGCCGAGAGTGCCTTGTGGAGCCGGGAAATGTGCAAACGCCGGGAAATGTGCAAACGCCTGGAAATGTGCAAACGTCTCGCCGGGAAATGTGCAAACGCCGGGAAATGTGCAAACGTCTTGCCGGGAAATGTGCAAATCCATAAATTTCATCAACGGGAAATGTGCAAACGTGACGCCGGGAAATGTGCAAATGTTCAATTTTGCCGGGAAATGTGCAAAACGTCGCCGGGAAATGTGCAAACCATTCATCTCACCTATATTATGTAGAGATGGAAGAGAAACTCTCAATCAAAGCTGCGCACGACCCATTACCATCTTTACCACCTGTCTTAGCGACCATCTGTCTTGTTTTTTATGCCTCCGCCATGAAGTGGTGCCGCAGGCATTATGTTTTCGGGTTGTCCGTCCGTCCGTACGTCCGCCCGCATTCATTTACGCGATAACTTGAGTAATATTTACTGGAATTTTACCAAACTTGGTCCAAGTATAAAATATGATGGGGCAATTACTTGATTAGATCTTGAGTGAAATCGGCCAAAGGTCAAAGGTCAAAAGTCAAGGTCAAGTCATGAAATTTTATCTGTTTACGCGATAACTCAAGACTGGATCAAGCAAATTTCACCAAACTTTGTCCAAGGATGATGTATGGTGGGACAATTACTTGGTTGATTTTTGAGTGAAATCGGACAGAGGTCAAAGGTCAAAGATCAAGGTCAAATCCTAAAATTTAACTTTTTACGTGATAACTCAAAACTGGATGAAGCAGCTTTCACCAAACTTGGTCCAAGGATGATGTATGATACGGCAATTAGTTGAGTAGATTTTAGTGACATTGGCAAGAGGTCAAAGGTCAAAAGTCAAGGTCAAATGCTAAAAATGTCGCTATTTCCTCATATCCATGCAATGCCCAAAGGTATTTTCTTGAAACTTAGTGTATAGACATATATCTACTGCATAAGGATTCTCCAAGGGGAGCTTCATGTCATAAGGTCAAAGGTCAAAGGTCAAAGATTAGGTGAAAATGTTACAATTTCACTTTTCTCACAAATGGTTCAATATAGGCCTATCTTCATGGAACTTGGTATATACACATGTAGTGACTGGCAGGGACTATCTAGGGAATTTAGGGGTCATGGGTCAATAGTCATGGGTCAGAGGTCAAGGTCAACACGTCAGAATTTTACTATTTCCCTCATATACTAGTATATGCAATGCTTGCATTATTATTCTTAAAACTTGATATACATATATTACCTAATGGAGATTCTCTTGGAAATTTCCTGCCAGAAGGTCAAAGGTCAAAGGTTAAGGGTCAAGGCCAGGTCTAAATGCAAAAAAAAAAATTATTTTATACTGTAATTAAACTCTTTCTTTATACCTTGAAAATTACTCAATGCATAAACTTATAAAAGGGTCAGTCAGAATTTTGCCAGTTATGTGAAACTGTTATCTCACATTGTGAAGACATTATACTATACACCTATTGGGAGAATCATGCATTATGGCAGAGGCATCAGTCGCCATAGCGACATTTCTAGTTTTTAATTACATTTTCAGCATTTTCTTGCAAACCCTACAATGAATTTTCACCAGATTTGGCAGATAACATGTTAATGGTGATATGATCGTAATTTGTAAAAATGAGCCCCCCCCCCCCCCCCCCACACACACACCAGTCCTAAGGAGGGGGGGGGAGGAGTTGAAGCCTCAGAGTCCCTAAACGCTTGATTTTTTTTTCTTCATATGTCGAACCAAAAAAGAAAGAGCTAAGTTAGTGCTATGAAGACATTAATGACTAAAATTTCATGTTTCATTATGGCGGACCCAGGGGTGCCCTGATCGGGGGTGAGGGGGAGGAGAGGGATTTTCCACATTTTCAGCACATTCTCGAAAAATCTAGGACGGATTTTCACCCAACTTGTGAGATACAGTCATATTTATGTTAATATAATCTTGATTTGTGAAAATGCGCCCCCCCCCCCATCGCCGATGGGGGATTTAAGCTTCACTTTTAACATCCCAAAAATGTGGATTTTTAAAAATCTTCTTCTGTCAACCGAAAAAGATAGAGCTAAGTTAGTGCTATGAAGACATTAACGCGATTAATGAATGAAATGCCATGGTTGATTATGGCGGATCAAGGGGTGCCCAGATCGGGGGGGGGGGGGGGGAGGAGTGATGGGTGGAGGGGGATATTCCACATTTTGGCATCTTCTTGAAATATCTATGAGGGATTTTCACTAAACTTGACAGATAGCAAGATTATGGTAATAATTATGATCTTGATTTATTCAAATGAGCCCCCCCCCCCCCCTCCCCCACCGCCGAAGGGGGGGGGGTGGGGCTGCGCGGGGTTGAAGCTTCAGCAAACCTTAACTCTGGAATTTTTAAAATCTTCTTCTGTCAAACCGATGAAGATAGAGCTAAGTTAGTGCTATGAAGACACAGCGTTAATGAATGAAATTTCATGTTTGGTTATTGCGCAGATCAAGGGGTCTCCAGATCGAGGGGGTGAGGGCAAGGAGAGGAATTTTCCACATTTTCAGCATCTTCTTGAAAAATCTACGACGGATTTTCACCAAAATTGGCAGATTGCCTCTTTACGGTGATATGCACTTAATTTGTTAAAATGAGCCCCCTCCCATACACACACACACACACACACACACACACACACACCGCTTAAGGGGGGGGGTGAAGCCTCGGAGTCACTAAAGTAAATTTTTATCTTCTTCTGTCAAACTGGAAAAGAGAGCTTAGTTAGTGCTATGAAGACAATAATGCCTGAAATTTTATTTCACGTTTGATTGTGGCGGATCGAGGGGTGTCCTTATCGGGGGGGGGGGGGGGGGGGAGAGAAGGGGGGATTTACACATATTCTGCATCCTCTTGAGAAATCTTTGATGGATTTTCACCGAACGTGGGAGGTAGCATCTCTAGGGTAATAGAATCCCACTTTGTTCGAAGGGACAACAAATCCAAGTTGTTCCCCTTCCCCAAAGATAGGGATAAGACCAGGGTAGCCCCCACGTCATTTAGTAAGCAGACGTGAAATTTCATCAAAGTATAGATCTACGTTCTAAAAATGTGATAAAATTGTGTTCTATTACTCTTGGTTGTATAGAAAATGTCTTTAAAACGTATGTATTCCGTTTTTTCATATGTATAGGGTTTTCAATAAAATTCTGAATTCCACCCGAACGACCCCACCCCCCTCATCATGGTCCCTTTCAAGTTCAAGGGGCGGAGATGGGGTGGGGGGGGGCCTCCATCTCCTCCCACCTTAAGGGTTGGGGCAGTGCTAATTTAGACAAATTGAGGTCATATCACCAGATAAATACGCTACGCTACGTTTCAAGTTTGGCAAATATCTATTATATAAGGGTTTCAATAATAACAATAATAATTGACAGTGCTTGTATAGCGCATAACACATAGTGATAATGTCCCTATATGCACTCAAAAAGAAGCTGAATATGTGACAAATACGCCTCCGCCGCACTTAACATTAATTCATGAATTAACTTACCATAACAGGCACCAGCACTCTATTAGCTCCATCATTTTTGTATAGAATGTTTTTTTTTAAGCTGATATATAATTCTATTATCCGAGGGATGCGTCTTGAGTTTTCAGGAAAAAGACAAAAAATGTGAAAAATAAGCCTCCTTCCTACCCCCTCCCCTTTTTGGGCATCCCTTCATCTGTCATAGTAAACTTGAACCTACATCATGCATTAACTGTATTTACAGTACTATCACCATAAAGATGCTATCTGCCAAGTTTGGTGAAAATTCGTCATAGATTTTTCAAGAAGATGGAGAAAATTTTGAAAATCCCCCTCCTCTCCCCCCCCCCCCCCCCCTGGTTACAGCTCGTTATTCCGAAGGTTTATTATTCCGAAGGCTCTTTATTCCTAAGATTCGTTATTCCGAAGGTTCATTGTTCCGAATTTCATTAACGGATTAACCAGTATTCGGAATAACTCACCTTCGGAATAACGCCACAAATTTTCGGATTAACGAACCTCTAGGTATAGGGACTTTGCGTGTTTCGGATTAACGACCCTTCGGAATAACGAACCTTCGGAATAGCGAACCTTCGGAATAACGAACAGCACCCCCCCCCCCCCTCACCCTCACCTATCCCCGATCAGAGCACCCCTAGACCCGCCATAATCAAACATGAAATTTCAGTCATTAATGTCTTTACAGGACTAACTTTGTCGGTTCGACAGAGGTAAAAAAAAAAAAAGAATCAAGAGAATAGGGACTCTGAGGGTTCAACCCCCCCCCCCTCCTCGTCGGCGGGGGGGGGGGGGAATTCAATTTAACAAATTAAGATCGAATCACCATAAATATACTATCTGCCAAGTTTGGTGAAAATCCGTCATAGATTTTACAAGACTACGCAGAAAATGTGGAAAATCCCCCTTCTCCCCCTCACACCCCTTATCAGGGCACTCCTGGACCCGCCATAATCAAACCTGAAATTTTAGTAACTATAGTGTCTTCATATAACGTAGTTCCACATTCTTCGGTTCAACAGAACAAGATTACAAATTCCAGAGTTTAGGGACCTGAAACTCCAACTCCTCCTCTCCCCCCCCCCCCTTTGGCGGTGGGAGGGGGTGGGGCTCATTTTACCATATAAGACCATATCACCGTAAAGATGGTATCTGCCAAGTTTGGTAAAATCCTTCTTGAGATTTATCAAGAAGATGCAGTAAATGTGGACAATCCCCCTCCTCTCCATCACTTTCCCTCCCCCCACCCCCAATCAGAGCACCCCTGGATCCGCCATAATCAAACATGAAATTTCAGTCATTAATGTCTTCAAGTCACTAACTTAATAGCTCTATCTTTTTTTTTTTTGTTCGACAGAAAAAGATTTTTAAAAATCCGGAGTTTAGGGACTCTGAGGCTTCAACTCCCCCCCCCCCCCCCCCCTTTTCGGGCGGGGGTGGGGGGAGGATTGGGAGCTAATTTCAATTCATAAAGATCATATTACCGCAATGAGACTATCTGACAAGTTTAGTGAAAATCTGTCCTAGACTTTTAAAGAAGATACTGAAAATGTAGAAAATCCCTCTCCTCCCTTCACACTCCCCCCCCCCCCCCCCCCCCGATCCGGACACCCCTGAATTCGTCATAATCAAACATGCAATTTCAGTCATTAATGTCTTCATAGCACTAGTTTAGGGATTCTGAGGCTTCAATTTGAAGACTCCTCCCCACTTATCGCCCCGTGCCCTGCAACCCTGGATCTGCCATTAAACGTGAACTCCTGGCATCAATATCTTTAACGAACCAACCTAGCTCATTCTTATTTGGTTATATGATACAAGAAGAATTTCGATAATACCGTAGTTCTGGGACTTTGACGCCCCCCCCCCCCTTTTTTTTTCGGGGGGCGGGGGTGGCTACTATATAAACAAATTGAGATCCCATTGCCATAATCGTGCTACCTGCCAATTTTGTTGAAAATCTGTCAAGGATTTCATTAAGAAAATCTAAATGGTGGAAGTTCATGGGCAGTTTTGATGTGGAGTTTATCTACTATCTTTATACACAATATCGCTAAAGGAAATGATTTGCACATTTCCCGGCGACGTTTTGCACTTTTCCCGGCAAAATTGAACTTTTGCACATTTCCCGGCGTCATGTTTGCACATTTCCCGTTGATGAAATTTGCACATTTCCCGGTGAGACGTTTGCACATTTCCCAGCGTTTGCACATTTCCTGGCAAGACGTTTGCACATTTCCCGGCGTTTGCACATTTCCCGGCGAGACGTTTGCACAATTCCCGGCGTTTGCACATTTCCCGGCGTTTGCACATTTCCCGGCTCCACATGCCTCCAAATGAAACTCCGTGTGCTCATTCTCCCCACAGTGCACGCAGACGAGAGTGCCTCCGATGGAGCTCCGTGTATTACAAACTTCTGAAGAGCCTACGTGTAGTATGCACTATACAGGCAAACTTGAAATGGTTGTTTAGTTTTGATGGAAACCTAACTTCAGGTGTGATAAATTTTTTTTTTTTGTGAGGTGATGAGGAACCTCTCATAAAATAAGAAAGAGCATACAATTTGAAGATGATTTCAACATTTATTTGATGAAAATTAGTTTTGAAATGGTTGAGATATCCAAAACGGAGTGATCCTAAGAAGAACTGCGACCCACCTAGCTTGTATTACTATGACTTTGTTATATATACATTACTTTCGTATGTCTCGTCCATTTCAAAACAAATTTTTTTTTAATGAAATAAGATTTGAATTCCTCTTAGAATGGTATGTTAATTTTGTACTATTTCATAAGTGGTTTCTTGGTATCTCGCAAAAAGTCAAAAGTCCAATCTTTGTATAGAGCACCGTGAGTCACGATTTTGTGAAATTTATAATATGAACTTTCGTGTTTTATTTTGGGGTGTTTTTTTTTCTGCTTTTATTTTTTTATTTTTTTTTATTCTTTTTTTTTTTTGCTTTCGGGAGTGGGAAGGGCATAAGGAAGGGGACAGAGAGAAAACAAACTTGACATAGACAAGCAAATCAAAAATAAAAATCGGGAGGAGTAATTAAGCAAAGGTAAGTGTAATAACCTCATATTGAAGATGCGACATCCTCGTGATTTAATAGCTTGGTATATTATACACTGCATGATTAGCAAATCAGCTTTTAACAGGCTGGTATGATTAAGTTTAATAAGATTTTCTTTTTATAGATTAATTCTAGTACCTTTGGAACGGGATTGGTGTTGCTCAGGCTGGTCATCAACTTTGTTTTGCCTGCATGAGACCTCATTAGACCCCGTTTTATTAAAAGAATAAAATAAAAAGAAGGGGGCAATATTCCTGGTTTCTAACACCGACAAGGAAAGTTACAGCTCAAATGAATGTGTATGTCAAAAGATTAAAGTTGGGTTACCTGGTGTTTTTTTTTTTCTTCTCAAATGAAGTTCCATTAATTTATACTTTTTTTTTCTTTGTATTCTAAAAGTGTAATATATGATGAGTTGTAAAATTCCCATGTGGAGAGGGCGGCACCCAAAACTTTAACTATTTGTGATTTGGAACGGATTGTTCGCAGTTTTCCTGAAAATTTCGCTCGCTAATCTTTCTGCAAGGTCTGAATCTTTAAGGGGGAATTCATCCATCAGGAACGGGAGAAAAACTTGGTAGAGCTGTCCTGTGTCCATATCTGTATCTCCTTTCAAACAATAAGGAAACAAATGCAAATCGACACAATGTCGCCCATGCTTCATTGCGCACATTGAAACTACACAAGTTGACAGAAATAACTGAGGAAATCGGTAACATCTACACAATTAATGGTGATCCCCATTGGAAATGAGTCTGCCAGAGAGTACACACATATGAACATATCTGTAGCTAGTGTTTCCGCAGCATTATTGCACATTCTCTCTCTTGTCAGAGTCCCTATAGCACACCTCATTGTAATGATCGACGGATGACAAGTACATGTATTCCTATAACTGTCCGCATACGGTTGTCAATTTGTATTATCCCTACAATCAATCACAAGCTCATACTCTCATACAATGTATGGGCCGGAAAATGCCCAGCAAACAGTGGCAAACACGACTAAACATAGCCATACGCTTCTACAGACACTTGCCTTTTCTTGTACACCAGTTTTCCGTCTGCCTGCTATCCATCGGAATAAGGTTCTTTATACGTTTCTGCGTAAGAGTTGCAAGGAGGAAATAATAACATGAACTCTGCACCCTGCTCGTGAAATCGTTTTAGTCAAGGCGCAGGGACCCAGAAAAAAAAAATGACTTCGTTCAACCCACCCCGCAGAAAAGCTTTGACTGCATGGGGTGGTCGGTTTGACCCTCTGGAAGACTCCTAGGTAGTATGTGACTCCAAATTGTGGTATCAATAAAATTTTACAGGCCACTTAAGTTGCGACAAAGCCTTGTTCTTCGAAAAAGTGTCTGCGCACGCTAAGACTACTACACGTGCTACTAGCTCTGCTACAGGCGCCAATGCCAGTGGTGCGTGTAGTTGTCTTAGCGCATACAGACTTTTTAGGCAACAAACGAGGTTTTTTGCCTGCAAACTAACATTTCATGCCAAGCTTGGGTCGGTGTAGTGTAGTTTTGAGACGTTTTTATTTCGTCTTTATTTCTCCGAGTCGAAGCAAGCAGAGTGAGAGCGCATACCCAGTGATTGCGACGCCACAACCGTTTTTGTCGCAATCACTGGGTATGCACCCTCACTTGGCTTAGCGCCGTTACAGCGGGCTTCTGCACAATACGCAAGCTGCAACCCAGAGAAATAAAGACGAAATAAAAGCGGCTAGAAATAAAGACTAGGGTCAGTAATGCTTGTCGCTATTGGGGCACTGAAAATGACAAACTTATCACCATTCTTGCATGTATTTCATGAAAAATTAATCAAAACTGCATAAAACTATATATGTACACATTGCTAGAGATGTCAGCAAAACAGTGGGATTCATTGTAAGTTATGATATTATGCATGGTAACCATGGTAACGGGATGCCTACAGGTGATTGGTAACACCCCCCCCCCCAAAAAAAAAAATATATATATATGGAATTTAGACAGATTTGTTTCTTTTGCCTTTCGTGCACATTACCCATTGTAGATCGGATCTTAAGGTACCTACCTCAACACTGTAAAATTAGCCTAGATAAAAGGGAAAAGACGCCCAAGAGTTTTCCCTCATTGTCTCCTTAGCATTAGTTCATTACTGCACGTTTTGATACAAATTTACATATCATGATTTTTCATTTTATTCTATATATATATATATATACATATATATATATATATATATATATATATATATATATATATATATATATATTTACAAAAGCTAACGAACACAAAATTACGTTTAATTCTTTGGTGGATAATCCAGCGCACGTGTATATTCCTTCTTTACGAAGGAATTTATCTGCATTCTTGAATAAACTTCCTTTACGAACATGAACAATTATTGCTTTGCTCTGCTCTCTTCCAGGATTGTTTTGAATAACCATCGCTCTGTTAATGCTCAAAAGATTTTTTCGAATATAATTGGCTTTGCTCTCTGTATTCACCTATATTTTTAAGGGAATTTTGTGTCCATACATTACTAAAAACTACATTTGCCTATGTACTTTGAAGTCAAATTTGTGTTGAAAGTACGACGGATGCAACTTTTTCATGCATTTTACTATTCGAAAATGATATCTTTCTTCAAAGGCCGTTTATTATGCCTTTGTTTACAAACATTACTGTAACTTGAGGATGCTTCAACATATTCTTCACATAAGTTTTACACAAAATATGTAGAAGGAAGGATATGCTTATTGAGCTTTTTGAAATTATGGGCTTTAGTTTTTGAGTTATTGACAGCTGAATCCTGACTGGATAATACTAGTTGCCTTGGCAGCAGAAGATTTTTTTTTACAATAGTCAATAAAAAGTTTTTGTTTTTTAATTGCATCTATAAAAAAAAATCAAAGTAACCTGTAGGCATCCGGTTACCATGGTAACCATGTACGATATTATAACTTACATTAAACCCTTCTGTATTGCTGACATCTCTAGCAACGTGTGCATTTATAGTTTTATGCAGTTTTGATGAATTCTTCACGAAATAAATGCAAAAACTGTGATAAGTTTGGTATTTTCAGTGCCCCAATAGCGACAAACGTCACGGACCCTAGTCTTTATTTCTAGTCGTTTTTATTTCGTCTTTATTTCTCGGAGTTCCAGCTTGTGTCTTGTGCAGAAGCCCGCTGTATTGCGCTAAGCCGAGTGAGGGCACATACCCAGTGATTGCGACAAAAAAACGATTCTGGCGTCGCAATCACTGGGTATGCGCTCTCACTCGGCTTGCTTTAACTCGGAGAAATAAAGACGAAATAAAAACGTCTAGAAACTACACTACACCGACCCCAGCTTGGCGTGAAAAGTTAGTTTGCAGGCAAAAACCCTTGTTTGTCGCCTAAAAAATCTGTATGCGCTAAGACTACTATATGCACCGCTGGCATTGGCGCCTGTAGCAGTGCTAGTGGTACGTGTAGTAGTCTTAGCGTGCGCAGACTTTTTCTCGAAGAATAAGGTCTTGTCGCAACTAAAATGGCCTGTAAAATTTTATTGATACCACAATTTGGAATCACATACTACCTAGGGGTGTTCCAGAGGGTCAAGCCGACCACCCCATGCGGTCAAACCTTTTCTGCGGGGTGGGTTGAACGAAGTCATTTTTTCTGGGTCCCTGCGCCTTGACTAGTGGTCCGTTTGTTCCCACGTTCCGAGAGTGAACGGGGGTAAGACACTTCTAGCTATTTTATACAATAGACCGCCACCACCATGGTATGGAATGTATTTAGTTGGTCATTATTACGCTTTACCACATCTATGATGTGGTAAAGATTGACAGGCGTGTACGTTATTGGAGACATCATGATTCTCTGACGCGTATTCACTGATAACTTGGAAGAATTGGTTTGATAGATATAGACGCGAATTGTTTATGGTTGACATTTGATGTTATCCTCGCTTAACAGTCATTCTGAGCTGTTTGATCCATAGCGATACTATATTTTGCTGCGAAATGGTGAATTTGGGGTTTCCAAGGGAATTAGAAAGGGCTCAATCAATGGGGGTCAGAGCAAGGGTTCCATGACATTTGCTCTTGCGACATTTGCTTCCATAACCATGAAATATCTGCACGCTGTTCAGCCAAAAACATAAATTCATCTTCTTCTCTATTTTTTTTAATTCAAATAGTAGGTCGTCTGGTACATATTACAAACCTATCGCATACAGCTGGCCTTGTGCCAAACAGAATAAAGATTGTAAAAGTTGTTCCTACTCATATGTTAACAATTACAGAACCATATTTTTATTAATTCATAAAATTCTAATTTTGATTTCTTACTGAAATTTTCTGTTACATGATACTTGACAATACTAAGTATGCTTGTGTTCAACATAGATAAAATAGTTTCTTGCATCTTGTTTGCCGAGTGATCCACGTCTGCAAACTGTGTTTCTATTTGATCACTCTTTTCTATCGCTTTATTTACTTCAAGTCATTCCTACAAAGTGCGCATGTACATTGTGTGTTTTCTAGTATTATACATTTATTTCTCGGGCCCTTACATACTTTTTGCATCATATACTTTATATAGCTTGTCTTCTTAACTTCTTTACTCTTATGTATACTTTGCATTATGTATCGCCTTTGTTCGATAGGAACTATAATAATTGCATTGAAAGTCAATACCGAGGCAAAAGAAACAACCTTTAAAATGTAACACCTTTTTTAAAATGAAAATTTAACAATTAATAAAAGTTATTACTGGTGATTTTAAATATCACGGAACCTGGAAGCACGGCTTTGATAGCGTGCGTTGCAATTCTAACTAATGGAGTAGTTTGGACGCAATTGAGAGAACGGTTCGTAGTCACGCGATATATAGTACAAAACGTGTAATAGAGTGCGTGCTATCAATAAGAAATCACATCAAGAACTGTGGGCTACTCGACAACGTACTAAGTTAATTGTATAGATACTGTTTACAGCTGAGGGAATGTATCAAGATAAGAAGGAAAACAGAATTGATGCCAACACATAGCATCGAGATGGTTTGAGAGAGGCGATGTGATCTCGAACAACTTTACTGATTCTACATCATGCTTGTTGCTATACCTGTATAGTGCACTGTATGATCATAAGTTACACTGTCTCTGATGTCTATAATCTGTCATCATTGAACATAAAGCATGAATTGAGGTCTCATCAGCGAAACCGTAAACGTGACATGAATCCACGTCAATGAAGAGCAAAAATGTCCTTGGTGGAAGATGGATACCCATAATTTCTGCATCAACAGCCATTACTGCACTGAGTTCGTACAAATAAGACAATATCTTACATGCACATGTACACACACACAACACACACACACACACACACACACACACACACACACACACTACACTGCACTAAATGACAAGTTCATCCAAATATTAGTATGGATTAACTGAATGCGACATTTCATCATTTTTGTTAATGAAAATTACCAGACCTGTAGACTTATTACTGGAGCATGCCATTAAAGGGTCACACTTTTTCACTGCTGTCTAAAAGAGGGAAGTCAAGTGCACTTTCATTTCATTAGAAATGCGAATAGATATATTGAATTTTGTTTATGCTGTATAAGGACAACAATAAAGAATGACAAGTTCCTCATCAGTCTCTTTGTGACAAAAGGATATATTTGCCGATTCGACAATTTAAATCCCTTCTCTTGCCAGCTTTCATTGTTGCAGAGGAGTACAGATAGTACCCTGAAAGTTGGCTAAATTGAATTTTATAACTGTTTTTATTCTTTACTTTCTGAGGAGAATTTTTATAAAATCCACATTTCACACGGAAACACCTCGGTCCATAACATAGTGCCGCCAAGCTATAAACTCGTTTCTGCTGTCATAACGATTGATTTCCTTTCTGCAGAAGACTCTTTTCTGCTGAGTTTCATTTCCTTCTATCCTGATCACTGCTGATTATAAGTAGCAATAAATTCAATCTTTACCCCTTATTTGTTTCATGGATATAGTTCCCTGAATCGCACTCGATTGAAAACATGAAAACTATATTATCGTCTGTCGCAATGACTATTACATCCTGTAATCACCTCATGAAAGCTTATTGGAGTGTTTAATATCATATATCCAACCTCTGTGACTTCACAGGGTTCTGGGCTCTACCGCTATGGTCTAATGTTTGTCTGTACAGGCTGGGTGTATCAAACGGGGTCATCCCACTAGACCGATACCCAAGAATCATAAAGCCCACAAGTTTGACACTGAAAACAGGTCCAGGAGTCATACAGCTCACGAGTCATACAGCTCATGAGTTCGACAGATACAACACGGGGCTTGGGGACTGTACAGTACTGATTGAGGTAGGGATTCATGTTTGAACATTCCTAAGTGAGATAATGAAAAGGCTCTTATGAAATATGAAAGAGCATGTAATTTTAAGAAGGATTCAACGTTTATTTGATGAAAATTGGTTTTCAAATGGCTGAGATATCCAAAATAAGGTGCTAATAATAAAAGGCGACATGCCACAACTTTATTAGGATACACTTGTATCTTTGTTTCACCTTGTTTTTGGATATCTCAGCCATTTCAAAACCGATTTTCATCGAATAAACTTTTGATACCCCTTAGAAATGCATGCTCTTTGACATCTCATAGAGTAGTTTCTGGATATCTCGCAAAACGGTAAAAGCTAAATCATTACCTCGACCAGAACTGTACACACCCTTTATTTGTCGGTCTCGTGGGCCCTGTTTGCTTAGTGTCGAACTAATGGGATGTATGACTCGTGAGCTATAACTCAAGGGCTGTATGACTTGTGAGCTGTAGAACTCGTGGGCTGTATGACTCGAAGGTGTCGGTGACGTGACCTGCACCCTATTATAGAGGCATCCCGAAGGATGAAAATTCGCATGGGCACAATATGAATACAAACCTCCATACCTATCTGTTATAAATACTGATCAAAGTCAATCATTTCCTTCTACCATTCGTTGATAAGTGAATGAGACCAAGCAAAAACGACTAGCAACTATAGTAAGCTTGTAAGGCATACAAAAGTATGTTGTAAGAAAATCCTCAGTCCAACAGTGCCAACAGTAAAGGTCAAATTATTGACTTTATGATCATTTTCATCTTTATTTGATTGTAAGTGTGGATTTTATCGTAAGAAGTTTTTCCCCCTACAATTAAATAAATTAATAATTCAATTTCCCTGCCCGCTGTTCATTCACATCTTCGGGACAAAGCATTTTTTTCCAAACTTCTAATCTGTCACTCTTGCAGAATGCTGGCCTATCCCGGATGCTAGCTGCAAAGCAAGAATGTTCTCGCCGTGTTTCCTAGCTTAAGTAATCTTTGGAACCTCTCACGAGGCAGCTAAATCAAAGGTGATGCTGTATCACACATCGCCGGTTTAGATGACGGTTTATGGCGGTTCTCAAAACGCCGCGAACCGTGTCTCAACGATGGCGATAAGCACTTACACGCGATGTGACTACGTTCTCAACACGTTTTGAACTCGTCGCTAACGCGGATTGGCGCGGCAGTAACACGGATCTCCCAAAAAGGTGGAGGAGTCCACATGAAGCCCCTGTAGTGTGGATGCAATCAGAGCCCTTTCACTCGTCTTCAATGGGTTACAACAAGGAACGTGTTGCTTTGTTAGGCAAACACAATTTAACACAATTTGAAAGAAATTGCGAAACGTTAGCCCCCTGTGTATTACAGATTGACATTTAGTGATGCAATAAGCAATTGTCATCAAATTTCAAACATGCTTTTTTTTTCATTCTGATTCAACTTTTAAAATATCTGTATAAACAGTCATTAAAAAGACATACATGTCAAAATAGAATCCAACATCTATAGTTTACAAGGTTTCCTGTTCATTTGCAGATTTATATATCAAGTAATGTACAAGCACTTGCTTGTTTGAACATCTCTTTTTTTCTCTTTCTTCATTAAGTTTTCATATATTGCTAACAATTACAGCAATGAAAAGACATACATATCAAAGAAGAATCCAATATATCTACATAGTTTCCTGTTTATTTACAGCTTCACGTAACATATTTAACATCTCTTTTCCCTCTGCTCTCTTAAGTTTCAACATAATCAACATGCAGTCTTACAAAAAGGCATACTAATACATAATTAAAGGCAGAACCCAACATATTTATATAAGTCTTCTGTGTATAACTTACATGTTAACGTAGCTGGCCATCTTTAAGCTGTTATAGGCCCTAAGCTTTAACAAAATTATAAACACATCTTTAATGTAACTGTACTATTCCTACCAACTTTTTGAACATTAAACTTTCTTTGTTACTCTGTGTGCAAAAATTAAAAACAAAGTAATAAAACTTTAGCATGCAATATATTTACCCGATCTTGTATCCGGGTACATCTTTGCTCTTTTTTTCCCATGTTTTATTGCTCCGCCACGAAGTGTCGCCGGAGGCATTATTCTCTTTTAAGTTCAACATTTGATTATGGCGGATGAGTGACGGATGACTAGGGTTTATGTACGGTGTTGACACGGTCTTTGGCGGAGCACGGCGAATTGCCGAACCGCCATGAACCGCCATCTCAACCTTCGATGTGTGATCGCCCCTTTAATGAAGTCTTACTTTGGAGTGAAACGTTACAGACAGAGCGGTAAAAGCATCCTTTTTTCAATCCAATCCAATTCAGTTCAATTCAATTCAATTCAAACTTTTTTCCAACAGAATGTACAAAGGAATATGTGAAAGTGAGCTGACATGCATTTCGTCCAATGTAAACACAAACAGCCACGAATAGCAACGTGTTCCTTTCTTATGATAGTACACGAAGATGCATATATTTTAAACACTCTACGAGAGACACAGAGAGAGAGAAAAAAAAAGGTACACCCACTAAAACTACTATGCTTTTGGTTTTGTGGGTACCTCAGATGGAAGGGGAAAAGAGGGGGTGAAGCGCTTACAACTACAAAGAGTGCTGGAAAACAGAAGAAAGAGGAGTGAAAACAGAGGGAAAATAGGAGAAAACAAAACAAAAATACATCAATGCATACATGAAAAGTCAAAGCCCACAGAGACGATTAGCCGCAGGAGGGCAGTATTACGTACGACTACGAGAGTGAGTCTGGTCACGTCACTCTTATCTCGGAAAAGCGTACGTTTTCGTGTCAGGACAGTGTTCCTTTCATTTTAAATGTCCCTGTCTCTGACTGTCTACACCATGCCTGAGGGGAAAAAAAGAGAGAAAGAGAGAAGGGGGTGGACAAGATGGCTATGAAAAACCCATATTCAACTGCATGGACAAAAGAGAACAATGTAGTCATGTAGCCATATTAACTGACAGAAACATTGTTGAGATGTTTGTATAAAACGAATTATGAAAACTGGTTTATATAATCAACAACTAATAATGCTTTTGAAGTACATTTATTCATCAATTCTGAATGAAAAAGCCATGAACGCATGCAATATTTGTCAATCATTCGGCGATCACCTCAACTAGTATTGCTTTGGCTTTTATTCTAGTTCCAAAACAGACATGTCTGATGTGGTGATTTTAACACAGGGTAAGAGTACAATTGTAGTTTTCATGCCTTTCAGGGGCGGATTAAGGAATTCAAAAGTATTTCTATTTTTTGTTTTCTTCTAACAAGCAAAAAACAAAACAAAACAAAAAACAAAAACAAAAACAAAACCCTTCAGCGCAATTTTTCCGTTTTTCGTGCACTTCCGGGTTTCATCAACTGACAAACAAAAACACAAACACGAACACACACAAACAAACAAAACAAAAACACACCAAAAAAAGGCTTTGGCCAATTTTCTAGTGCCACTACAATTGGTAAACAAAGATGGTTTCTTTAGGGAGGGTGCACGCTCCCTCATTCATTTCTTTATTTTATTTCATTTTTCAACATAAAATAAAGGAGGACGCGCTCCTGGTGCGCCCCCTTTGGATTCCCCACTGCTTATGTTTTCATGCAGTTCATGGTCTGGACTTGTGCAGAATGCCGTAAAATAGTGGTGCTCAATTTAGATAATAATGATAATAACAATAATAATTCAAACATTATATAGATTTATATACATTGTCACATGAAGTGTCTCTAAGCGCTACGGGGGAAATAGAAAAGGAAGAATAAAGGAAGAAAGAAGAAAAAGGTACAATTTCACAGACGGTAAGACATCAGTCATAGTCATAGAACTACTCAATAAACAATAAGTTTTTAACATGGATTTAAATTTGTCTAGTGAGTCTGTTTGTTTCAAACATTCAGATAAATTGTTTCAGAGTTGAGGCGATGCTGACTGAAAGCTCTAAAACCATAAGATTGTGTATTGACAGGAGGAGGTATTAAAAGTGATTTGATGTTTGACCGCAAGTTCCGGGAAGGTAGGTATCCAGTTATCAACTGTTGAAGATAACCCGATGCAATATTTCGCAGACCATTTTGAAAGTTGACAAAAGAATCTTGAAGTTAATTCGTTCACGTATTCTTAACATATGCATACATACATAATTCAAGAACGAAGAAAACAAAGTAAACTTTAAGGGTATCTCCCTGAGCGGTGAATGTTTGCGTAAGCAGCAAATCTCAGCAAATCTGAGCATTCGACAGAATCCCGAAACATTTGCAATAAAATTCGTAAACAGTTGCAGAAACAGAATTGATCGCACTTTTCATTGTAGCAAGCAGTTTGTCGCTGTTGTTGTTGTTATAAAGACATTTGAACATGCTCGAAATGACGCTGCATGTTTGGATGTCAATAAAGCTGATGGATGCAAATTTGATCTTACACAAAAGGTTTTAAGTTTTATACATCACACGTTCACTCTTTGAAAAACAACACTTTTGCAGAAGATTGTATTTCAGGAAGTTTGTAAATTTATCCACTCTCCAGGATATGGCGAATGATCGATTATCACACCTGAAATGATCGTACACGCACATTGCACATGCACAGCACTCCTTTACATCTTTCTTCCACTGTAACATACTAGGTTGTACTAGGAAAAAAAAATCTACCTTTTGTGAGAGCTAAGCCTGAGCTTCATTCCCAATGAAGCCGTCAGCATAGTCAAGCCATACTTATGCTTACGGTCCTGCTTCCTTGTCGAATCAAATGTACTGCATTTTTCTTTAATTCATATGCAACCATAAATGCATCATTATGATCATGTTATTGTTTGCACTTCTCTATAATTCATTTGTTATTTGCTTATATTTGGTTTGATTTTTCGCAACCATGTAGGCCTAGTGTTGATATGAGAAGAATAGGGAACGAAATTAAACAAACAAAAGCCGCTGAATTAATGTTCAGGCGGTTTATTCATGAAAATAATAGTTACAGAAATATCAAAGACTTACAAACAATCCCACATTAGCCTCCAATGTTTTTGATTACGTCCTCTTGATCTTGAGTTGAGTGTATCCCCAGGACAGGTCCGAATAAAAATGTTCGATGCTCAGCAATTGATCTCGACGCATAGATGAAGAAATCACTCAGATGTATATCAGTGTCCACAGCTTAAGATGCTCTACAACCTAAAATTCACAGTGATTAATATGTGTGTAGTCCAAATATCGCAATGACCACGTCTGGAGACTAGCCTGACAACACGTACGGGCCGCTTCGCTGTGTGTACATAGGTAGGGCCTACTATTATAACGAGCTTTTGATCTGCGACGCAAAAGTTCAGTTTCAGTTTCAGTAAGTTTTATTTCTCCACTTGGATAAAAATAAAGATAAGTATGACAATATCACACATATTATTCACAAGTCATGAAAATATAAACAAGAGTTCACATTACAACATAATCATGTGAAAAATACACATATATTTTTATAGCAAATCTTTAAGTCTTCAAATACAGGTGGAGGAGACCGTTATCAGTATAAAGCGAATCGCCTGACTTGGACAACTCCCTCAAAACATTACTGCTTGTAATACTTTTCTTTTTTCTTTCTTTAACAGACGGAACGGCATGCATACACGAAAATAAGATCGCCTAAATCTTTAAAGTATTTTGAATGACATTTGACCAAAAATGACAACACAAAGTGGAATGTAATAGGACAAAATCAACAACAACAACAAATCCGAGAATGATAATGTTAAGACGACGGTTGCGTGGAACGTTCTCCTGATTAGTTTTAGATTTCGGGAAGACCCAGCCTATACAAGGTAAAATAGGGCACCATATGTCATTCGTCATCATGGCACCAACTAAGTAGCTCTTTGCGTCGTGAAAATTAGCGGACGCTAGAATGAACCACAAACGTCGTGAAAATTCAGACGACGCGAAATCGATTTTGATGAGGGGTCTTGCGCATGCGCAGAACATTTTTTTTTCTCTCTCTCTCTTGAAGAAGTAACCCACCCCAAAATGAATTAATTCCATGGAAGGGAAGAAATCCTTGCAGAATGGTTTAAAAAAAATGGATAAGAAATTCAAAATTCATGACATGATATTTTGAAAATTCTTTTTTTTTCGGAGAACTTTTCTTGACAGGTCCTTATGAATATTCAAATAAGTGAGTTGATGATGTCATGCCCTCACATTATTTTTATTTGTTATGAAATTTGGATTTTTTTTTTCTATATTTTAAGCTAATACAGGTAAAAGCATATTCCCCTACCAAAATATGTAAGATGTAGCATATGTTTTGTTCTCTCTCTTTTTTTTTGGGGGGGGGGGGTACATTTAAGGCAAGTTTGATATTTATACAGCTGAAATGAATAAGAAATAGTGAGGGCAAGATATCATCAATTTGCTGATTTAAACATTCATAATAACTGTTCAAGAAAAGCCCGTTTTGAAATTTCAGAGTGTCATAACTTCCTAATTTCTATTCTTATCCGACTTTGATTATTTTCGCATTGTTCTGCGGGGATTTTTTTTCCTCTTTTTTGATATAATATTGACCGAATTTTGGAGTGGATTTCTTCTTTAACGTTCGATCTATTCAAGTTCCCTGCAGGTATTTTTTTTTTTTGGGGGGGGGGAGACGTGAGAAGGACCGGGTGTGGACATCAATTATTTCCCTTCGACTCCGTCCTCTGTCATGTCTGTGCTGGATAAGTTTGGGACTATCATGTCGTGTTAATTCTAACTCTGACATATCAAATTTACAGTGTACATAAATTCTTCTGTACACAATGATGTCCTGAATTGAATGTGTATGTGATTGCAACTCTTGATAAAAGAATATAAAGTGCATTGTAGTGACCCTGTTACTGAAACGCGTTCTGTTATCTCATTCATCTTGTGCTGAAAAAAAAAACACGATATTATAGAAAAAGAAAACTATATTTCCAACCATGGTGAAATGAATTGGGGTTGGTATTGTCGTGGGATGAAGTATGCTGTCGCTGTGAATATTATCAGTTGTGAAATAAACAGTATGTTACTCTGAGCTAGGCACCATAAATCATGTAATTCGTACGCATAGTATGGGGTCAAAGATTCAAGACAAAGCCAAACAATTTTCCGCCAGAATGGTCAGTTGAATGTGAGCATTTTTAAGAACAAAACAGCGAAGTACTCTGCACTGTATTTGTCACTCTGCGTTACACTCTTGCGCGAACAGTCTGCCTCTCAGCAACAATTATGATATTGACTGGCCTTGAGGGAGATTGCCTGAGTCGAAGACTCGGGCAATATTCTTTCAGTGTGGGCAATATTTTCTGGTATCTCCCCCAAGGCCAGTCAACATCATAATTATTCAAATTCATGAAATTGTTCCGTCCAGATGTTTTCATTGCAACTGATTGGCTAATTGCCCTACATCGACGTAAATAAATACTGAATTGATTGTGTTTTAGTAGTAGCAAAAAAAAAAAATCATGGGCGTACAAAACACTGATCAATTCAGTGCTTATTTACGTCGATGTAGGGCAATTTGTTAATCAGTTGAAATATCATAATTATTACCTATGCCCTAGGTAAATTAGGAAAATATGTGAATGCGGCTATACACTATGATTTGGATCAAGCCCCATTTGACTTACCTGTAGATCATCACCAACAGGTCGAACAGTTGCAAAATTGTTCATCAATGTACATCATTCCACGCCAACTTCCACATAATTATGTACATTATGTAGTTGTAACAGGCGAACTTCAAACATCGGAACGTATTTACACTTTGTTTTTGCCTATGTTTCAATTTGGAGAGTTGTAATAACTGATGGTCACTGTGCAGTTATTGAGCACAAATGGACTCATCATTGTTTGACGCGTAGTGCTGCTGGAAGTAGTCGACCTTGTATCAGTTGATTTATTGGCGTTCTTCTGCGATGCGTTCTTCTGCGATGCGTTTGTCCCGGATTTGTGAGTATCTTCTCTTTGTGATTGACCGGAATGCTTACATGTTACGTGAATGGCGAAACCCGGAAGAAAGAAAATATCCACTAATATTGATCGCTGACCTTGCCGAATAATCAAAATACCAACTACAATTGCCCGCAAAACTTCATTATACAGGTAGTAATTAAAGATGTCTGCTGTTTGCCAGCCAGCCAGCGACGATTCATAGCACTCTGACATGAAAGAACCAAGCTCTGTTAGATTTACTGTGTGTTTTGAATATAGCGCCATCTCTGGCAATTGTTATACAATCATGCTTGCTTGCGAACTAGTCATCTTTTAATGTTCTCGACATCTGACCCAATGTAACCCGCTATCATTCTGATTTTGTTGTTCTATAGATTTTGCCAATGAGATTGGGAGTGAATCAGTCATAAAGCTCTATCCTCCGTTATAGAGTATCACGATGCCAACAGTGCAACTGATAATGCGGGTGTACAATTTTGCTAGAGGATTATATAACAAACGAACGTGACATAGAGTTTAATATAGTCATGATAGTCGTTTTAGTTTGGGGTTATAGTTCTTGTCGTTTTGGCATTGCTTTTCTTTTATCCATATTTGGTCAATCATGACCTCACGCGGATGATATATCATATATATTACACTATATAAGCTTGACTGTTAAATTCAGAATTATGTTGAAATTGGCATTTATGGCTGACAAGCTAAGAATTAAAAAAAAAGTGACTCGATACAGAAGAACATGTCTTTTATTGTCTCCTCATCACCACCGGTGTTCATTTTGCGACTTTTCATCTTTTATTCAAACATTATTCCATATTTAAAGATACTGTCTTTCCCCGATGGCATAATCATAGCAAGTAGGGTACATGTTAAAGAAGATTGAATAATCCTTCTGATGCTATCCTGCATGCATTGATTATTACTTAAAGGGGGTAAATAATCGATCTAACTCAGATTTCTAAACTTTTTTTTCCTCCGAGATTAGATTGCAGTTACGTGAACCACAACGTCAGAGGAACAAATTAAACTTCAACCCCGATTCGTTCGCACATGACCTGAAGTGATTAAAGCCGGATATATATTGAATTAATCGTTTCATGTTCACATCATATCTCTCAACTCGGGTTCTGTGAAGGAACTCATACTTTTATATTTCTCTACTAAAACAGATTGTGTGAGTGAAGTTACTCCCGTTGATATAGCCCGTCGTCAATTTTCATACGTTCTGTTACAGTGGGAACGTACATTGTATGGTTTTATTTTTGACCAGCTTACTATACGGTAAAAGTCCTTGTATTATGTTGTAAGCAATTTAACGTATAGACGTAAAGATTTTGGTCAAATTAGCTTCCATAAAACGTGTGGATCGGAGAACATTCAGGAATGTTTAGAAAAAGAAACTGTATGATTTATTCAGCTGTGATATAATTGAACATTGTGATTATTTGGACAACAAAAGGATGGAAGTACCGAATTCATCTATGTAACTATTTAATTCTCTTGATTGTCTTTAAAGTATGAGGCAACTTCTTTGCAAGTTTTTAGCCATCTTGACATTCCCTTTTAAAGGCATGGAGAATGATATCACCTTTTATAGTATCAAAATGCGATGTTAGTGGAGGTATCATGTGCACTTATAGTTACAGAAATGAAGCACTGTTGACGACTTTCTTCTCTTTTTATTTTAGTTCATAATTTTTTGTAAGAGCCTTCTTGTCCAGCAAAGACGTAACAACGACTGATTAAAACTAAGATCATCACTTTGAAAGGCGGGTTGTCCCGTTGTCTTAAATCCTCATTTTCACATTTTAATATTTTTCGGCATTTCCTGAATTTGCGTGCACGGTATACTCTAGAATTATACTTTAAGAGTAAAGTGGCAAATGTCTACAAAGATTTCTCGTTAGTGAGGGTCTTCACTTGAAATTGACAACACCCTCCCCCCCCCCCCCCCCATGTATCTTCTCTCCTTCGAATTTTCGGAAGAGTGTGCAATCTAACCACTTTACTATGAATAATCTCTTGTTACCATGGTCACGTTGTCAGTCACAATGAAGCGCCAATGGCACATGGCTCCATGTTGGGAATGATTTTAGTAATTGGTTTGGTGGGAATCATTCATTATCTATATATCGTCACCACGCATTAATTGTTGCCTTTTGACGTTAATGGTCTGTGCTGCACAATGCATTCACTAGCAATGCTCTTCTCACAGACTCAGTAAGATTGGCGTACGGTATAAGCTGTCGCAAGCGTAGGCATGATATCCACGAAATTGTTTGTGTGCAGAAAGATATTCAATTTTTTATACAATGTACAACATAGATCTGATAACAGGGAGTTTTAGATTTTCGCGACGCGGTTGTTCAGAAGGAAAAAACTATTTTGCGCATGCGCAAATTTCCTTGTATATGATATAATCGAACTCGCATCGTCTAATTTTGCACAGACGGTTGTGGGCAAAGAGATTTTACAGAGGTTTGGTTTTGGGCCATTTTTGCGTCCGCTCAATTCACGACGCAGAGAGCTACTAGATGCAAACCCTTGTCGGCCGTTAAAGGAGACCTCCGGATGATTTTTAGTCTTTTGCATTTGAACAAGTGCAAGTTAGTTATGTTGAGTACAGAGTTTCAGAATTCTTAGTGATTGGGATGATGAAAAAGAATGATTTCAACGTCTATAGACCGCAGACTCCTTTACTACTGATAAGGGTTACCTTGTGCCTGCAAACTACTGATTATATGGGGAGCCATTTTACTTTGTATAGGCTATAGGCTGCTTAGCAACTCGACGCAGGGAGACAGGAGAACGGCCAACGCAACCACTACAGGAACGAGCTTGCGCGGTGTCCCCTTGGTGCTCCCGTACGGGATGTGAACAATAACCGAGTGATTCGAACATGTATTTTGGACCTACACATCAGTTTACTGCTATAGATTGACGAGACCATTTCCGAGACCCTGGTGCAGCTTCAAGCCACAGGAAGAGAGCGGAGAATTGCGGAGAACTTCATGGAAGCCGACGTGCAAAGAAAAGGCAAGTGTACCCAGACATCGCATGCCTATAGGTTGCGTAAAAGAGTATGTTTGGTCCACACATTGTATGTTATTTGTCAGTTGCGATGGTTGTACAGAAAAGGTATTAGAGCTGGAGTGCCAATCTGCTATATTTATTCAAAGAGCGGTAAGTTTCTATTGGTGCTCAAAATAATTCCATTCACAGGTGCATTTGTGCCTTTGATGTTTGACGTTTGAAGTCCTATTCTTTCTGAGCAATAAGACAGTTCATTTTGAACTCAAAACATAATATCGAAATGTAATGGCGTTTCGCCAATGATAAAAGATACAGAATAAAAGCCAATCCAGTTTGGCACATATGTATGTAAATAATAGCGGCACCGGACATGGGTTCAAAGTCTTAGAGATCAAAACAATTGTGACTCCACTCTCTTGAGCCTCCACTTGTCGTTGATGATTATTGTACATGCATCTAAAGTCGACGTGTTCTGTCACTTATAATTGATCTCATCATTACAAGGATGGTTGTTTCAGGGATTGAGGCAAGGGAAAGTTTATTGATAGACGTATTAAGAACTATGGGCATTTACAAATACAGCGAAAACACACAATCAGCTGATCTTAGTCCCTCAGCAAAGTCCGAAATTTCAACCAGGAAATACTCTTTTTTGGAGATAAGAAGGTCTCTCTATCTGAAATAAGGAGTGAAGAGTGCATGACATGTATTTGTATCGCTGTGCTTCAGAAGTCTTGTATCTGGAAAGGTCATTCGTCTATTTCTCCCATTCTAAACGGTACCTTTATTGATTGATCGATTGATTTGATTGTTTTGAATTTGTTTCCACTTTGTGATCACAAAAGCAAAGAAACAAACATTACAGAGTTTTGGTGATCCTTGTGATATGAGAGGGCCTACAATAACATTATGTGTGTGTGTTTTTGTTTCTTTTTTTTACATTACAAAGATGTTTAAAAAAAACGTTGTGACTTAATGGTAATACGTAATAGTCATAAAAATCGAAGTGCGGGATCATAAATCAAAAGCACAACTTTTATTACTTAGGGACCCCGAAAATTAAATCACACCATGGTGAGACAATAAACACATAACAGAATAATTATATCATAATTTTCATCAAAGTGTCTAAAATGATGTAACAACGACAGCAACAACTATTAAGAATTGAAGCTTCGCTCTATGTGAGGGAATAGGAAGAGAGAATAAGAACATGAAGAAATAGAGAGACTTGATATATTTCGACTCGGCAAAAAGCTGAACAATCAGTAAATCACAGATGAAGCTGCAATTATCAATTAGAAGGCGATGATTTTGGCTTTTGGATAAAATCATGCTAGCAGAATGATCAGGGGTGAATCCTGGAATTTCTTTACAAAATTGAAGGGGGTGCACCCACCCCCCCCCCATTTTTCTTTTTATTTCTTTTGTTTTAACCACACAAAAAAAATAAAGAGGTTGCGCGCGCCCGGTGCGCCTCCCTTTGGATCCGCCACTGATGATCGATAGAGGAGGTGGAACAGGACAAACATAGTTCCTTTATACAAAAAGAAAAAATAATAACCCTTGATTTGTTACTTGGAAATATTGAGAAAATTGTTATCCATGCCGTCTGGGTGAGTTGAGTCGAAAGTTCGTTTGATTTCCTCCCATCATGAATTTTGTTTTTCCTGCATTCGCTGAATACATCTGTTTTAATCAACAGCTTTCCGCAGTAGCTGTTTGTTGAACATTTCCCTTCTCCCCTTTCACCTTCGTTCCTCCATTTCGTGGATATCTTTTCCGTTCATAAGAAAATCTGCATAAACCATTTATTTTTTTTTTTTTTGGGGGGGGGGGGGGGGAGGAAAAGGTGTTTTCCCCATGGTTCGCTGGGCTTGTATACTATCAACCAGACTTACTTACTCCAACATTTGTACAGAGGGTATCTAATCTGCGTAAAATTGGTATCGAGGTTTGTTTGATGTTCTTAGGCCTTAATACGTTTGCATGTGTTCTTGCTTGTTTCTTTGCTTGCTGATTAATTCTTAGTCTTGTTTTCTTCGAAACATGCATAAAGACATTGTAATTCATTTCTCGTGTCATATTCCTATTTTTTCGTCCATTTCAATCAAAATCCTTTAAACATCGTCTGCCGCTACTCTGCTCATTTATTGCTCTAGCTTTATTCAGTTGTATCTCAAAGAGTACATCTAGTACCACGGCGTGTAATTACACTAATACAATACGGTGTGGCAGACAATCCAGATAACAAGGAACCAACGTTTTAGAAGAGTGTCTCGTTTTGAGTGTGCTTCAATTGATATTTTCAGGAAGAGAACGAATGTTAGGGAAAGCGGCGTTGCTTTTGTGTTTTTTTCCCACAGCGAGCTGGGTTGGATAGTGTACTGTACAGCTGTACAGGTTTGACTTTTACAATGAAGATGTCCTAGGTTGATGCCCATTAAGAGTATCGTGGCACTATTGTGTATAATCATTATTCATATATCCCTTTCTAGTAAAGAGATAAAGCTCTCAATCGAACCAAAACGTCTATTGGATATATTATGACACCTGTGTACCAATTAGGAGGTCGTTGGTGGAGTGCAACCTGAGTATGTATGCCAATTATATTATTTATTATGGCATATACTAAAACTCTGAACAATCGGTGTCTATTTTCGTCGATAGAAAGCAATTTGTCAATCAGCAATGTTGTTTAAAAAATTAACTCGACGCAAAAGTCATCATGTTGAAGAAAATACGCACAACCCGATGATATAGGGATTAGAACCATCGCCTGACGTACGCCTGCCTAGTAATCAGGTGATCGTTGTTTTGAGCATGAATGCCCATGATATCTGTACACACATACACACAAACACACATACATATATATATATATATATATATATATATACATATATACATATCAGTACAACCTTGTATGTACACCAATTATCTTTATCACGGTTACTCGAACGCCGAAAATCAATTTTTAATAATTACGTCAATGTATATAAGCCAATTTGAAACTGACTTAATCAAAAACAATAATCTCGATAAAGAAATTTTTGCGTGTCTCTCAATAGCCTCACTTAAAAAAAAAGTTTCGAGAACAGAAAAAACAAACATTAAACTTAACGTAAACATTGCTTATCACTTTATATCCTTTTTTTAATATGTAATATGCGCGATAAAAGAGTTGTGAATTTCTCTAACAATTAAAGATAATAACAAGTTAAACTTGATCTCAATAACACATGAAACAATATTCAAACACTCACACACCTAAAAAGGCGATAACCTGGGCAATACACATTTTCGTTCGTAATTTCATTTTCATTTTCACTTTTGATGTCTGGGAAAATTATTTTTACCAGGGTTGTTATTATTCAATTGAAAATGATATGATATTTCGTTTAGAATCTTTTTTTTTTAGTTTTTTTTTTATTTCCTAGTTAGTTTCCGGAAAAAAATAAACACACACACACACACACACACACACACACTCACACAAAGTATTACTCATTACTTCAAATTTTCTTGTTTTACAGGGAAAGATAGATTTGGCTATTGTCAAATCTTCTCGCTTGGTAGACATTTTTCTGGAATTATTTTCCAAGAATTATCCAAAGCCGTTGACGTAATTTACTTTACAAACCAGGACATTATATGATATAATACATGCCTGTCAAATGGCATAGGAGCTACCTACAACACAGAGGACATCATGTCGCTTAGAATAATTGTATGTCAGAATTGGAATGTATTTATTACGTTTTTTTTTTTCCCCAGAGTATTTTTTCCAGATCCGTGTATTTTTCACATTTAAATGCAGCGTATATGATTTACGACAACTCATCTTTTCTTGCCTTTACGTTCAATTTGAACAGAGCTAAAATCCGTTCCACATGATGTTCTTTTTTTTTTTGGGGGGGGGGGGGGGTCTTGATATTTTATAACGTCTGGTCATGACATGCTCCAACCTATGTAATCACACAATATGCCATCTAATCCCATATTGCAACATACACCGTCCTATGATTTCATTGTGTTATTTTTGTGTTTTCCCCCTCTTATCAGTTCCTGTACTATGTGTGAAATTACTTTCTTGGAAAACAGGCACTATATTGAAGACTGAAAATGGGCTATACCTCCGTAGTTTTTGATGTTGTTGTTTTCGTGACCTTGATATGTAAAACATCTATCTTACTGCATGGAATACATTGTATGTTGATTTTTGTTTTGTCACTTATAATTGATCTCATCATTACAAGGATGATTGTTTTAGGGATTGAGGCAAGGGAAAGTTTATTGATATAGACGTATCAAGAACTATGGACATTTACAAATACAGCGAAAACACACAATCAGCTGATCTTAGTCCTTCAGCAAAGTCCGAAATTTCAACCAGGAAATACTCTTTTTTGGAGATAAGAAGGTCTCTCTATCTGAAATAAGTTTGAAGTTTGAAGTTTGAAGTTTGAAGTTTTATTAGCAACAACAATTGAGCATGTACATTTTCAATCATAACATTATTGTATAATTACATACATATGTGAAAAAAAAATACTTATCTATTACTCCTTTACAATACATAATTAAAGGATGACATTTGAGATTTATATTTAGATATGATACGTGTAGCATAATTCTACAAAGTTGTTGTTAACAAGGGAACCAAAAGTTAGCACAAGTGCTAGTCGAGATTGGTCACCTTGATCTTCATACTAAAAAGCTAAACACAAAAGAAAAAATTGTTGCATGGTTAGTTGAAATGGCTGTTAATATTTATACAATGTACATCATTCATTTTCTAACATAGAAAACTAATCATACTTGTTACAGTATAATATCTATCAGAGTAGGAAATCTACAAGGCATTTACAAAATGTAGATCTTTTGCTTTGTTCACGCATTTCTCGTGGCAATGTGTTCCAAAGTTTTGGTCCTAAGTAAGAAATCGAAAATTGTCCCTGTGTGGTTCTAAATTTTGGTAAGTACAACATTCTTTTTTCATTTGTTCTTGTCCTGTAAGTATGATGCACAATTTGGCAATATTCATACAGTGGGTGCGGAAAAGTTCCATTGCAGAGATCGTACATAAATGTTAAAACTGAAAACTTATGTAACCTAACAACATCTAGAAGTTTGAATCGTTGGAACAATGGCTCTGAATGCGTTCGTAAAGTCGAAAATGTTATAGCTCTCAGAGCCATTTTTTTAGAAATATGTATACAATTTAGGTGAGATTTATAAGTACTGCCCCATACCTCAATACCATATAATATGTGTGGTTGTATAAAAGATTTATACAAAAGCACAAGAATGCGCTGCGGAACATACTGCCTTAATTTATACAATACACCTACTTTTCTTCGAACACATTTATTTACCAATTGAATGTGAGGTTTCCAAGTAAGATGACAGTCAGTCTGAGTTCCGATGAAGGATGCAGCACTCACTTCATCAATGTCTGTGTCAGATAGTTTTATTGCACCCCTCATCGCAACTATCTGGCGTTTTCTTCTTATTACCATATAATTTGTTTAATTTAAATTGATTGTAATTTTATTGGCATTGCACCAAGTTTGAACTTTGTGCAGGTTTTCATTTACTTCATTCACATCTATTTCTTTTTGGCGAGCAGCATAAGTATGAAAAATATTTGAGTCGTCAGCAAACAATCTGAATTTAAAGAAAGAGGAAGAGCGTGGCAAATCATTTATAAATATCAAGAAGAGTGTGGGCCCCAAAACTGACCCTTGAGGGACACCACAAGTTATAGTCTTTGGTGTCGAGACCATTCCTCTATAAGATAGCAGTTGAGATCTGTTGGACAGATAATCAGCAAACCATTGAAGTGGAATTCCACGAATACCATAATGGCCCAGTTTACATAGAAGAATATCATGATTTATCGTATCAAAAGCCTTTTTAAAATCTATAAAGATACCAAGTGTTACTTTTCCTTCATCAAGTGATGTCATTAGTGTATTTACAAGATCAATTAAAGACAATTTCGTACTGTATCTTTTACGAAAGCCATACTGGTGTTTATAAAAAATATCATTGGACTCAAAAAAATCAACCAGTCGATCATTAACAATTTTCTCTAAAACCTTCCCAATTATTGGTAGAACGGAGATAGGTCGGTAATTTCCAGGGTCCGATTTCGGTCCTTTTTTATATATTGGTGTTACTTTGGCCATCTTTAAAGCTTGAGGGTAGATTCCAGTTTCTAAGGACAATTAAAAATGTAAAGCAATGGCTTACAAACAAAACTTGCTGCATCCTTTAATAATCTTACTGGTAAATTATCATATCCATGTGATTTCTTAGAGTCTAATGCGAATAAAATATCGAACACTTCTTGCTCTGTAACTGGCCTCCAAAATAACGATTTATTTTTCTTTTCCCCCAAGAATTCTTTTAGATTAATTTGTGTTTCAGGAATCTTAGTGGCCAACTTTGGTCCTACAGTAACAAAATAGTCATTAAGCTCTTCTGCTATTTCTTTTGCAGAAAAAATAGATTTGACTTCATCAACTTTACTCACCACCAACTCTTCAATTTCTAAACTTGCAGTGTGTTCTTTACCAGGATTTAACAACTCATTGACTATTTTCCATGTTTTACCCGAATCTTGCTTATTATCATTAAACATATTACTATAATAAACCCGTTTGGCATTTTTCAAAACAGTAGTTAAGATATTTCGATATACCTTGTACTCCCTTTCATATTTTTGATCAAAATTTGATGACCTATACCTTTTATACAATTTGTATTTCTTTTTAATCGATTTTAAAATCGCCTTTGTTACCCATGGATTCTTAGGGAAGCATTTTGAATGACTAGTACTATTGTTCTTTCTTAATGGAGCATGTTTATCACATATTTCCCGAAATATACCATAAAATACAGAATATGCATCATTCACATCTTTGCACTTATACACATAATCCCACCTTGCATTCGCTAAATCTAAACAATATAAATCGACATCATAATGTTTATACGATCGTAAGGAGTGAAGAGTGCATGATATGTATTTGTATCGCTGTGCTTCAGAAGTCTTGTATCTGGAAAGGTCATTCATCTATTTCTCCGATTCTTAACGGTACCTTCATTGATTGATCGATTGGTTTGATTGTTTTGAATTTGTTTCCACTTTGTGATCACAAAAGCAGAGAAACAATGGTGATCTTTATGATATGAGAGGGCCTACAATAACATCATGTGTGTGTGTGTGTGTTTTTGTTGTTTCTTTTTTGACGTTACAAAGATGTTAGAGGAGGTGGAATAGGACAAACATAATTTCTTTATACACAAAAAAAATAACCCTTGATTTGTTACTGGAAAATAATGATGAAGTGTTATCCATGCCGTCTGGGTGAGTTGAGTCGGAAGATCCTTCGATTTCCTCCCATCATGAATTTCATTTTTCTGCATTCTCTGAATGTATGTTCATACATCCGTTTGAAGTATAGGCTTTATATACGCAACAGCTTTTTGTTCAACATTTCCCTTCTCCCCTTTTCATCTCCTTCACCTCCTTTTCGTGGATATCTTTTCCGTTCAGACGAAAATCTGCGGAAACCATATTTTTTTTTTTTTTTTAGGAAAAGGT
This sequence comes from Diadema antillarum, assembly GCF_040938485.1. NCBI lineage: Eukaryota > Metazoa > Echinodermata > Echinoidea > Diadematoida > Diadematidae > Diadema > Diadema antillarum. The sequence continues at coordinate 4,845,602 of NW_027270964.1, forward strand.
GTTTTCCCCATTGTTCGCTGGGCTTGTATACTATCAACATGTGTAGTGTATCTTTAAGGTCAACACTGCCAAAAGGACAGGAAGAAATCACTCGCTATATGAATTTGTTTTCTTTTCATTTTAAGTTTCTTGGTTACAGCTATTGGAGTTGCAGATTTTAAGTCAAAAACATTAGGACCCTATACGACATTTTGTCTTACATGTGGCTGGTTAAAAACGATGCTTGGGTATATGAAGTAAGAAAACTAGCTGTCATAATCAGTGTTCATCAAAGAGTACATGTGATTTAGATCAGCAATTATTAATTTGAAAACAGTAGATAAACGGAATATTGAAATAAAATATATTTTGACATAAATAAAGTTTTCAACAATCCCTACCACGGACACGAAAGGGGGGGGGGGCATACCCTCCAATGCTCTTCCAGAAGTACATGTATTGCACTCAAGCTAAGGAATTTCGGCCCCAAAATGAATATAGTATTACATATAGGTAGCTCTGCTTTTTTTCCACAAAAACGGAAATGAAATATAATGTATAATATGATGTAAATGCGAATCGGTGTTTATCAAAGTCACTGTGTTATTGATTCGTCCCAGAAAATGGAATATCAAAAATTTGACCATAGAGTTCGTCACGTCGGAAGGGTATTTTGTGACCGTGCATCAGAAAGCAAACGAAAAGTCGCATGCCCAGATTTTACACGAGGACTCAAAAAAGGTGAAATGGATAAACATAATCAATTTTCAGGGTTTTTTATATTTCAAGTTGAAAGATCAAACCTATTTTCATTTCCATCAAATAAACAGAGAAATTTTTATACGATGAATATCAGAACATATTTGTAATAATTAGAAAAACGTAAATTAACAAAATACGTGTGATAATGAGAAGCAAAATCAAGGTAGCATGATTATTATTTTAATATATGCAAATAGTATGCAAAGGGAAATTAAATAAGGAGAGTTTCACTAAAAGCAAAGATTGTACTATATGGAAACCTCAGAAAATACATAAGAGAACGATAAATGAATTAATGAATCCATACAAACATATAAAACAAGAGCAATTCTTCTTTCACATAATCCTTAAATTCGGGATCATAATTATTAACAAGGACGCTACAAATTTTGAAGTTTATCTACAACACTTTTGTAGAGTAGTATGAATTTACGCATGTTTATAAAAACCCTCTACACAATATTCCCTTTCATCTCTAACAACTTTTGAAAGAATGGTGACATATGTGAGTATACACGGAAAAGAACGAAGTACTGACAAACTTTGATCTAAAACACTCGTTTTTTGAATGATGCTGTCAGCCTATTGATACATCTTTCTACAATAGCAAGAACTGCTATTACATGACGTTAACAGGGCGTTTTCTTCTTTCACTACTATTGGCAGATTTCATGCAGTATATGACCTGGTGACAGCAACGTTTATGAAAATATGTTTGTTTTTTTCTTCTACACCTTTGTGTTTCTTTGCCCTATGTGTGTGTGTGTGTGTGTGTGTGTGTGTGTGTGTGTGTGTTTGTGTTTGTGTGTGAGAGGAGGTATGATAAGGATATATATATATATATATATAACACAGTGCTTATATAGCGCATATCACTACCGTGGTGTCTCTATGCGCTTTAAGGAGAGGGATGAAGTAGAAAGAAGAAATGCAGTGTACAATATGTGTACCATACATTGTAAATGCAGAACCAAACTCATTCATAATACTTTTTGAACAGAAATGTCTTGAGAGCAGTTTTAAACTTTAACACTGTGGGAGCTTCTTTTATATAAGACGGAACAGCGTTCCACAGTGTGGGAGCAGCATGGGCAAAAGATCGCTCACCATAAAACTGTGTTGTGATAATAGGACATTGGAGAAAATTTTTCTGAGTTGATCTTAAATTACGAGAGGGAGCGTACCTGACCAAGAACTTACTGAGATATTCTGGTGCCATTGAATGGCGGCACTGATAAGTCAGTAACAGTATCTTGAAAACTATACGTGACTGAACAGGAAGCCAATGAAGCTGTTTCAAAATGGGGGTTATGTGAGAATTCTTCTTTGTGCGGGTGATCAATCTTGCAGCTGCATTATGAATTGCCTGGAGTTTATGTAACTGTGAGTCAGAGATATTATACAACAAACTGTTACAATAGTCTAGATGACATATAACAAAAGCCTGAACAAGGTCTTAACATCCAAAAACTGACGAACTTTTCCAAGCTTATATAAAGCGAAGGATGCTGATTTACATTTCTCTGAAACAAATTTGTCCATGACCATATTCTGATCGAATATCACACCAAGGTTTTTGGCTGTTTTACCAGGTACAATGGAAGTACTGTCAATCTTTATAGCAGGAAGTTCCATTCTTCTGCGAAATCGAGATGTAAGGTGTAAGATCTCAGTTTTTTCATCATTCAGTTTAAGACCATTTTGGATTGACCATAGTTTAATCTCTCTGATACAACATTCTACTCGAGAGATTGCATCCTGCATGTTACAAGGTTGAAATGAAATGTATATCTGAGTGTCATCAGCATAACACATCCCTGACATTCGGTTGGACATGATAATATCGTGTAAAGGATGGGTGGAGAAGGTTTGGAGAATTTTTGGTCGACAATTATACGGGATGAAATACAAGACACAAAATTGTATATTTTACCCGCACATTTTGCGTTTAATTCTCGGAAACATTCTCGGAAACACTCTGGTAATTCACTTTCTCTTTCCATTCAATCTGACAGTCTGGGTTTTCAGCGGCAGGATAATGATAATTGCTCTATTCGGGCGTGTGAGTTAATGTGTAATGACCTATATACTGTAAATAATGTATTGTCCGGCACCATAGCAATGTGTGATTTACACTGTACATTTTCCTTTAATCAGGGAGGTGGCTCTTCCCACCTCCCTGAAGGTGGCTCTTCCCACACTCCCATCCCTAACAGGGCGTTTTCTTCTCTCACTACTACACGTATTGGCAGATTTCATGCAGTATATGACCTGGTGACAGCAAGGTTTATGAAAATATATTTATTTGGTTTTTTTTTTCTTTTACACCTTTGTGTTTCTTTGCTCTGTATGTTTGAAGTATTTTTAGTATTCAATGATGGCCAAAATCAAGGACAATGTTGTAGGTGGTATAATTATGTTATGGGAGGTAATCAATAATTATAATACATAGCTCCTTATTCAGTCCTATAAATTCATTGAATAGGCGTATACTTCCTCAGGTCAAGGGACTGTTGTGTACGGTGTGCCAAACAATCCAACTGCTTTTAGTGTGCTTCAATATTTTTAGGAAGAGGACGAATGGTAGGATAGGCCCTATGTGTGTGTGTGTGTGTGTGTGTGTGTGTGTGTTTGTGTGTGTGTGTGTTTGTGTTTGTGTGTGAGAGGAGGTAAGGATGGGTGGAGAAGGTTTGGAGAATAGCTTTGGTCGACAATTATACGGGATGAAATACAAGACACAAAATTGTATATTTTACTAGCACATTTTGCATTTAATTCTCGGAAACATTCTCGGAAACACTCTGGTAATTCACTTTCTCTTTCCATTCAATCTGACAGTCTGGGTTTTCAGCGGCAGGATAATGATAATTGCTCTATTCGGGCGTGTGAGTTAATGTGTATTATAAAATGGGTTCAAGAATGTAGCCAATAGGAAGCGCTGAAATGAGTGACGTGTGCTTTGGTTACTCAGTCCCATTGCACTGCATGTTAAATCCTATTGCCGATCGTCTGTGTGCGCGGCGGCTCCTTTGAATTGCATGCATACGCGCTGTCAATCCTGTAAACAACTTCTAGTTCGGGCTGCCGGCCGCCGGCCTTTCTTCCCTTGTGCATAACATGTGTGGCGTACGTACGTATCATACGTACAGTGTACAGTAGACCAAGCGTTGTGGGACCGGACGCGTACATGGAGTCACTTTGAAGGGTAAATCCAACGATTTAGCAGGTTAATTCTCACGCCGTTTTCAAAGTATGTTGTCTAGTAGGCCTATATGAGGAGTCTATATCAAGTCTTTAAGGTAAAGGGTGCATATTCTATGTAAAATAAGTAAGTTTTCATGCGGGAACTTTAGTGTCCGGAAACCCAACCCCCCATCATACTTATATGTGCGGGATTTCCGAGTGCGACGTGCGTAAATGTTTGGGACGAACATCTTCGGACGTCTTGACCCACAAAGGTACGTGAAAAATGTTGTTAGTTTTCGAATTTTCGACCCATTTTATAAAACAAATGATGCACAGGATTATTTCGTGGCTATCCTGTGCATCATTTGTATAATGACCTATGTACTGTACATGATATATTGCCCGGCACCGTAGCAACGTGTGATTTACACTGTACATTTTCCTTCAATCAGGGAGGTGGCTCTTCCCACCTCCCTGCTTTAACACATGTTCAGTGGGCAATCACTATAAAGGTCATGTATCCCTTTTGCATAGTCACAAAATGTAACATTTTCTTTTTTTAAAGAACGATGTCTCCAAATATCAAGTTAACATATGGTTATACGCCTCACAATTTCTAAAAAGAGAACTTACAGAGAAATCAACCTCATTTCACTCAAGAATAATGTAGGCCTACTCCTTTTGATCGGATGATAACGGTTTTATATAATTTCTAGCATATATTATTCCCTCTGCCACTATGAAGACGAGTCAAGTTTTATCATTCTGAGGAAAGGCCTCAATTACCTATACATAGTAAAAGGAAACTAATTTTCAGGGTTGCAGAAGGGGCACACGAACTATAAAGGTGTAAAACCCGAAAGGTCTATTTGTATACACTGTATTTTGTTTGACCCTTTTTTTCGACCTTGCTACTTGGAACCCACTTTGGCTGAAAGTCTCATGACGACATGTACTACCCACGGATCCGCCCCTCAGAGGTCGGAGGTCAGTCACATCACGCATCCTCCCTCACCCCCCCCCCCCCCCTCTTCCACAAGTACAAAAAGACTGACAACAAGCAGGATGACATTTCGCCGCACACCAGGCTGAATGTAAATCACGAATTGTCTCAGCGTGAATGGCGATTTTAACTTGAAGTTTAGCAGGAGGAGTGTTGCGCAAAAACAAGACTGAGAACTTGAATGTTTCCATCATGTCCTTTTCAGCAATAATAAATGATAAACAGGAGACATAGAAGGGGGATGTGCATGTTACACCCAATCTAAGGGGGAAAAACACTCCGTCTTTGCACTTTACCAGTGATTGTCAGATGATATCATTGACAGAATCTTTTTTGCAATGCAAGCCAACATGACAAGGGTATCTCTACTATTACTGCAATCCACGCTTCGCTCGGTTACATCATCCCTTCTGTCCCCATTCCCCACCCACCCCCCCAAAAAAATGATATAATTGTAATAATGATGAGATAATATCCTATCAACTCATCACCTTGTTATTGTGATTTACTGCTGATGCCAAACACAAGCGTGTGTTTCTGTGCAGAGAGCAGACAATTTGCTGTAACAATTAAATTGATCATTATTGAACAATAGATGCCATTAAGAATCACAACACTATATGCACACAATAATGTGGTCGTTATTGCCATGGCTTATTTATTCCATGTGATATATATGAAGAAAGAAATTGGTAATGCATTTTCGGCCAATAAAGCATGAGTTTATTCGACTCAAATTTTCGGGGTCCTACACCTTTTTCAGGAGTCTTGACAATAACGGTATCAAAACAAAGCAATAATTTTTGCTATAATAATTTTATGACTTTCGAAATGATCTATATCTGACATTAAATGTAAATATATTATATTCATTACTATCGATATATATATATATATGTTATATATCGATAATGATAGAAAATAAATACTGCGAATCGCCGTCGTCATCTTGCTAAGTGAACCCCCCCCCCCCCCCCTCCCGAGATATTGATATGTTTAGCATCATCTTCCTGACCCCAGAAGTGCTGTAGAAATTTGATTAAACTCAAAACCTACCAAGATATCATCAGATTTTATTGAGCATAACGTCAGTTCCTGGAAAGAAAGAGGGACAGAAAAAACAGTGAGAAAGAGGGAGAGACGAGTAGGAAAATGTTACATTTTTGTAAGAAACCTCCTGATCCCTTTTATGACCCCATTGATTTGGCGATTCGTCCTTTAAAGGGACATTCCAGACGATTTTCATAATTTTACATCATGTAGTACATAAATCAACCGCTCTATGTATAGATTTGTGGAATTTATTGTGGTTCTTGAGCAAAGAAACAATATTTTGAAAAACCTTCAACAAATTACACTGAACAAGGATGATGACATAGGTGGTTCACATATTTCAGAAATGTAGCAGTGTAATTCCATTACAATACCGCTTGCTTGCGAGTTCACCTGTGTATAATCTATGCATGCCTTCTTCTTTTGTTCTGCTTCCTTGAGCCCCAACTCATGCATTCTTATGGTGACTCTGCCATGTCGTCATCCTTGTTCATTACAATTTGTTCTAAATTTTGAAGATATTCTTATTCTTCATCCCGATTATCACAAATCCTGAAACTCTGTCCTCAGTATAACTAATTTATAGTTGTTCAAATGTAAAAATCTGAAAATCATCCGGAGGTCTCCTTTAATGTTATGCTTGTTTTATCAGTCGTCGTTACAATATGGGACTACAGCTGGCTCCACGGTTACAAGGAAAAACCGTGCATGGATATGTTGTATCCTTCCTCTCATGCCTAATTCCGGAAAAGCGGCGTTGCTTTTGTTTTTCAACAAGCTGGGTTGGATAGCATACTGTACAGGTTTGCCCTTTACAATAAAGATGCCCTAGTTTTGATGCCCATTAAGAGTATCGTGGCACTATTGTGTATAATCATTATTCATATATTCCTTTCTATAGTAAAGAGATAAAGCACTCAATCGAACCAAAATGTCTGTTGGATATATTATGACACCTGTGTATCAATTAGGAGGTCGTTGATTGAGTGCAACCTGAGTATGAATGCCAATAATAGGATTCATTATGGCAAATACTAAAACAATGAACAACCGGTGTCTATTTTCGTCGATAGAGAGCAATTTGTCAATCAGTAATGTTATTTTAAAAAGTAACTCGACGCAAAAGTCATCATGTTGAAGAAAATACGCGCAACCCGATGATATAGGGATCAGAACCATCGCCTGACGCCTGCCTAGTAATCAGGTGATCGTTGTTTTGAGCATGAATGTCCATGATATCTGTACACACATACACACACACACATACACATACACACACACACACACATATATATATATATATATATATATATATATATATATATATATTGTACAACCATGTATGTACACCAGTTATCGTTATCACGGTTACTCGAACGCCGAAAATCGATTTTTACTAATTACGTCAATGTATATAAGCCAATTTGAAACTGACTTAATCAAAAACAATAATCTTGATAAAGAAATTTTTGCGTGTCTCTCAATAGCCTCACTTTAAAAAAAAAAAGAGTTTCGAGAACAGAAAAAACCCATTAAACATAACGTAAACATTGCTTATCACTTGATTTCCTTTTTTTAATATATAATAGCGCGATAAAGTTGTGAATTTCTCTAACAATTAAAGAAAATAACAAGTTAAACTTGATCTCAATAACACATGAAACTTATTCAAACACTCACGCGCCTAAAAAGGCGATAACCTGGGAAATACACATTTTCGTTCGTAATTTCACTTTCATTTTCACTTTTGATGTCTGGGAAAATTATTTTTACCAGGGTTGTTATTATTCAATTGAAAATGATATGATATTTCGTTTAGAATAATGTTGTGTTTTTTTTTTATTTCCTAGCTGGTTTCCGGAAAAAAATAAGCACGCACACACACACACACACACACGCGCGCGCGCAAAGTATTACTCATTACTTCAAATTCTCTTGTTTATAGGGAAAGATAGATTTGGCTATTGGCAAATCTTCTCGCTTGGTTGGCATTTTCCTGGAAATATTTTCCGTGAATTCTCCAAAGCCATTGACGTGATTTATCTTACAAACTATGGCATTATATAATATAATACATGCCTTCAAATGGCATAGGACCTACCTACAACGTTGAGGGCATCATGTCACTTAGAATAATTGTATGTCAGAATTGGAATGTGTTGATTACTTTTTTGTCCCAGACTAGTTTTTCCAGATCCGTGTATTTTTCACATTTAAATGCAGCTTATATGAGTTACGACATCTCCTCTTTTCCCGCGTTTAAGTTCAATTTGAACAGATCCAAAATCCGTTCCACATGATTTTCTTTCTTTTCTTTTCTTTTCTTTTTTGAGGGGGGGGGGGTCTTGATATTTTGTAACGTCTGGTCATGACATGCTCCAGCCTATGTAATCACATAATATGCCATGAAATCACATATTGCAATATATTGTACCGTCCTATGATTTGATTGTGTTATGTTTTTGTTTCCTCTCATCAGTCCCTGTACTTCAGCATTATGTGCGAAATTACTTTCTAGGAAAACACGCCCTACATGGAAGACTGAAAATGGGCTACCTCCAAATATTTTTTTTCATGACCTTGATATGTAAAACATCTATCTTACGGTGTGGAATTTGTTGATTTTTGTTTAGTACGGAAATAGACACAAATAATCAACAAAACAAACGTTTACATATGAAGTTCTTTTTAATGCTTCTATAAATGTTAATCATTTAGTATGCGCAGACAATACTATAAGTCAAAGGGTATTTATAATGCTAAAAAGGAGGAAGTATGTTAATTTTTTTCTTTATATTCCTCGTATTTGACGTCATAAACAGAAGTAGTCTTCTCATCCCACGACAGCTGCTCAAAAACTATAAATAAATAAATAGATAAATGAATGAATAAGTAAAATGAAATAAAAATCAATAACTTTTGAACGGTTTGTCCGATTTTTCACAATTTTCATTAGTGCGTTCTACAAATATCGCTGCATTCACTCAAATCCACACAAAATTTGGTAAACTTATCCTTTTATCTCCAAGATGAGTAAAGCGTTTGGTACATATATCAGCATCATATCACTATAATCTTATTTATGAGGGGGTCGGTGCAATACAGTGCTAACCCGCTCTTCTGTGAAAAATGAGTTACATGCATTTACACCATCCTGAAACATTCCTTTATAATCCATAAAAAATGTCATCTTGAAATTTAATCTATAAGTGGGTCTTTTAATGCAGGCCCCTTTTTGCCCCGAAAAGTAATCACATCTTGTAAGCAGTAATATAGTGCTAAGCCACACTTTTCAAGATGGCGACCACCATGGCAGCAGACAGAAGGGTGTCTGAAAAAGACCTAAAAAAGAACAGTGAGCAGACTTTTTCATCCTAAAAAATGAGTGATTCTGCCTCATCGTACAACCCGTACTCTTCTGGAAGTTATGAAAATGAAGATAAGATGAACGCTAATGAATTTTGAAGCATTTAATGCGTAATTTTTGTTATTTTTTTGTACTGTTGGGGTTAGCACTATTTTCATGCTAATTCTACAGATCATGACATTTTTGCCAGTTTCTTCATTTTTGTCGAACTTAAAAAAATACCGCAATCATTGGTTTTAGGAGCATTTTAGCATTGTGCCTTATGACCAATAAGAAAATCAAGCAGCGTTCACAGTCTGCACCAGCACCTTAAAGTTTCATTAGTGGGTTAGCACTTTATTCATGCTGACATTTCACATTCAAACGGAAAGCTTCCTGAAAAAAAAAATAGATAAAGGGTAGTTAAATGATTGTTGAAACACATTGGAAATATAGATCTTTATTTGTTATGTGTGATTTTATCGTCAAAATGGCTTACTGTAATGAGAGTGCTGTCTCTAAATAATTTTTCTGCTATAAGTGTGATCTGCAAACGTTAATATGGGTATAAAAAATGTACGGATAGCTATATGGACATGTGCCATTTCTCTCTGTGATTCTTACACACGGTTAGAGTAGTAGTGGAACAAAATTTGAAATTGCCATCAATCTTTTTGCAACTTTTTTTTTTGATAAATGCATTTTTTCTATGCTTTTACAACCATTATTTTGGAGGATTAGCTATTGACAGTAGAAAATGGACGAAAAAAATACATTTCCAAAATCGATTCATTCTCCTAAAATTTCTAAAGCAATCCCCGCCGCTGTCAATGCAGAAGTGCTTTCATGTAGTTTCTTCATGACAGAGACACATATGAAATGTGAGACATCCTGGAAAGGATGTTACCTTTATAACATAAATTCAAATGTTATTTTTCAAATCTGAATGAAATATGATGCTGCCGAATAAAAGTCATAGTTCCACACTGTGGATAGCTCTGCGAATTCTCAATGTAAATCAACAAAAGTTGAAAGCAATCAAAGCGGAATTTAAAGCATGAATTCTGAGAGTAGATGATTTTGTTTAAATAATAAAATCGTAATTTCTTTTTGAGTCAATAGCTCCCTTTATTCCGCTCCTGAATTTACCCTTTAAACTCAGCATTTATGATGTATTTTTATGACGAAATTTCCATTATGGAGAGAAAAATCTCTTTGTTGTATTCTGTTTTTACAAATTTCAGAATTGTTTATCACATGCTTGTTTTCCAGACTACTTTTCAAAAAGAAAGCTTCCTTGAAATTAATTTGGAGTTTTGTGATTGATGAAACTATTGAAAGTATAGATTTTTAAAGTTTTTCATGCATGATTTTGTCATCGTAGCAGGTTTGACATTGAAACAAATTTATTGTTCCTAAACCATCTTTACGATCCGAATGTGTTCCATAATAGTGCATGTGGGTAAAATGTACATATAAATACCAACTTACATTGTCAGTTACCATACCAAGCCCCTGGAGCCGGGGGTGCTGCAGCAACCCTGACTTTTGGAGCAGGGGGGCATAGCACCCCTGTGAAAAATGAAACTTAGGAGTACTTCTGCGCCCCCAACTTTTATCTTTTTACAGGGAAAATTGCTTGTTTTTTGATAGAAAATTGTCCAAATATCCCACCCAAAGTGTGCATCAGATCGCTGAATTTCACTTCTGAAAATGCAAAATCTCCATAGCGTAGGAGGGGTATATCCCCCTCCCACACAGAACAAACTTATAAGTGCAGACAGCAATATTAAAACATTCCCATTGTCCCTGGATATTTTACTTTTCCTACTTTTCTATTGATTTTTTTTTAAATATGCTACCTGAAGGGCTCACTAGATTGTTGAATTACAATTCTAAAAACGAAGAATTTCCCTCATTCCCCCTCCAGGGGAGCGGTCGATGGAAGGGGGGGCGGGCAGCATATCATTTTGCCCACCCCCCCCCCCCCCTCAGTAATTTCCAAGATGTGGATTTTGTTTTATTCGAAACTGTCCCAATCTTTCACCCAAAGTGTGTAGTTTGCAGGCACAAACCCTTGTTGGTCGTATTAGGAGTCTGCATGTGCCAAGACTAATACACGCACCACTGCACGGCAGCCTCTCCAACAAGGTTGGGAGAAGCTACAACACAGGGCCTAAAAGTTTCCTGGTGTGGGAATATAATATCCTCCTTTCATGTAGGTCCTATAACCATATTTCCCGCTTAGTTCGCCTCCATAGACGTAGTAGTAGTACGCTTCGTGGATTGATAATTTCCCAAATCCACCACAGTGTGTTTGCGAGATAATGTCAATTGGATTCTAAAAATGCCACTGTTCCCTCGTATCAAATAGCGTCAATCCTGGAATAAAAATATTGGGTGGGAGCTGTGCAAACACATCACTTTACCCCCACCCTTCCCATCCCCCCAAAAAAAAAAAAAAAAATCTTGCTTTTTTTTGTGGAAACTGTCCAGATATTTCACCAAAAGCGCACAAGATCGTTTAATTTCAATTCTGAAAATGGAAAATGCCCCAATATAGTGTGGGAGGAATACCCCTCCATCCTCCCCCGTTAGGCCAACTTTCATACACTTAGTAGACTTTTGAGATTGACACTTTCGAAATATTTCATCAAAAAGTGCTTACCAGATCTGTCACTTCAATTCAAACAAATTCAAAAGTTCCATCGTGTGGAAGGGGATATTTTCTGTCAGTTTACCTTTATTCCCCCACTACATTTAGGCTTATGCTTCTTTGTTTGACAGTTTTTAAATATTCTGTCATAAATGACTATAATTCTGTAGAGACAATATATTTTCATTTCAATCCTTAAAATACAAAGGCTCTCTCGAATGGGAGGGATTAGGGGACACCCCCTTCCAAAACCCTCCCCCTTGCTGTATTAGCCTCCACCCGATGCATTGATTATGGCTACATTACATTTCATATTAAAACAAAAGTGTGCGCCAGAAATTCCACATCTTTGAATCGCAATCATAAAGATGCAAAAGCTCTCTCATGTAGGAGGGGGATACATCCTCCCACATCCTTCCCCCGCTTGGTCTCCCTCCACAGATGCCTTACTACACTTGTGTGATACAAATTCACCCCAGGATAATCCACCAAGATTTTGCATCAGATCGTTGTACATTGTATTTCAATTCTAAAAATGCAAAAGCTCCGTTGTGTGGGAGGGGGCTGCCCCTCCCATCCCCGCCTTATCAACTTCCATACATTTATTACACAGTGATGATGCACACGCAGAGCAAGTGCTGATTATACCCCGATTTAATGGTCATTCACATTTCTGTGAATATTATTTTTCATACTTTTTTAAAAATTTCACCAACAGTGTGCACCAGATCGCTGAATTTCAGGTCTGAAATTTCAAAATCTCCCTCGTGTGGGAGGGGGATATCCCCTCCCACACCCTCCCCCCTTTAGGCCCCCTTTCATGAACTTATACAAAGTGAAGATCCACTCACTCGAACTCTGATACAACTTTCGAGATATTCCACCAAGAGTGTGCATCAGATCATTGTATTTCAATTCTAAAAATGCAAAAGCTCCATCGTGTAGAAGGGGCCTGGCTACCCCTCCCATCCTCGCCTCATCAACTTCCATACAACACAATGATGACGCACACACGGAACAAGAGCTGATCATACCCCGATTTAATGGACATTCACATTTCTGTGAATATTAATCTTTCATATTTTTTTTTTAAATTTCACCAAAAGTATGCACCAGATCGCTGAATTTCAGGTCTGAAAATCCAAAAACTCCCTTGTTATCCCCCTCCAACACCCTCCCCCTTAGGTCCCCTTCCATGGACTTATACAAAGTGAAGACCCACGCACGGATCAAGAGATAACAGATACCTCGTTCAACAACATTTCATCCATGAACATAGTCCACGATTATTCACTTTTAGTTCTGTTTGGATTGAAGAATTTCAACCGAACCGGCAACCGAACGGGCGGGGTTCAGCACCCCTGTGAAAAAAGTTGCTCCCAGGGGCCTGTTACCATTTACTTCTTTCTTTCTTTCTTTTTTTTTTTGGGGGGGGTCTTATTCAGTACATTCCATTCTAGCATGTATGGTCTGTCCAAATATAGGAAATTTATGAGTGTTCAGACTTTTTGGAATTGATCTTTTCATGATTTTTTTTTTAAATTATCATTCATTTTGTGATAAGAACTTTCCTGCATAGTTTCACACTGCTGTATTTAACAATGAATAGGGGAGGGGGATTCTTTGAGACTTGTGCATCATCTGACCTCATCCAACCCTTTTTTTTTCAAATTCGTCCTCATACAAAGAATGATTATAGAGCACTAGTGGTGATTTTGACACCCTGAAAAGAAAACCAATCTACCCTATAACAAGTGTACTTTACGGTATTTTACTCCCTTTATCAAGGGGCATAATAATCTCTGGAATAATATTGACACCGTTTCACTTGATTTTTTTTCTTCTGATTTACTGCTAAAATGCGCTTACATGCGTGATGCAGAAAAAGGGACCCTTTCCCTGCTTTCGGGTACATGGAAGATACCGTCCTCAATTAGACATAGCCCCCCCCCCCCTCCCCCACAAATGATATTACTCCTATGACAGTGAATGCTTTGTCTTTTTAAAACTTGAATTGTCGCATTAAAATCTCCATATTTTAAGGTGTCTTTAAGCGTACATGATTCACCCTGTGCTCGTTTGAAATATATGCAAATTATGTCTTCATAAGTTCACACTGATTACGCAATACCGACTGGTAAAAAAAAAAAGTATATCTTGTCTTAATTTTGCGTCACAAAGGAGGTAAACTCAAATCTTACATTAATTTTCTATTTTGAGCGAAGAGGTATGTTTTGTGAGTTTTCACAAAATAAAGTATATTTGTATATACATAATGGATTTGGCTGCAATAAAGTGCTAAGCCACATATTCGAAATGTGATTTGAAATATCCTCTTGAATCCACCAAAATATTAATGTAGTAAATTTCTTCAAGAAACTATTCAATCTTGAGTATATAAAGGTTCATATAGCAAAAAAATTGGCCTTCTCGAGTCATCAACCTGATTTATGGATTTTTTCAAACTTTCAAAAGCGATTATCTCAAAATGACTGCTGTGTAGTTTAGCACTATTGCACCCACCCCCTAATATATACAGTACTCTCCGCATAATCGGGTAGGCTCGGGCAGAGCGTTTCTTACCCGATTAAGCGGAGTACCCGATTAACAGAAGAACACGCGTCTCATTCACAATGGACACACACAATGTGTAAATGTGCATTGTACTGCACCAAACACCTACACTGTATGCTTAACACGCGTGCTTGCATTGCACATTATACATACCTTACACTTGCTCAGTCACGAGTAATAATTCACACTCTTTTTATGGACAAATATGTCTTCAGAAAACTTTGTCGTTTGACTATAGACTCCTCGCTAACACGTAGGGGTTTCCCGAAATGAACATGTCTTCTTGCGTGCGCTAGTAACGTAGAATGTCCGGCTACTTTTCGAGAATATTGACTGGGGAAAAGCAAAATTAAGGAGGTGCATGGCCTGATTTTCGTTGCAGACTTTTCGTATTGTCAATGTTGTTGCGGAGCAAGGGAGGAGCGCAAGTGTGTTCAACTCCTGTCTGTCTATGCAATTAAGTGCCAGCTAGTATGTGTAATGTTCGTTTACGTGTGGCAAGTCGGTACGTGTACATGTGTTTTCATGTTTAATCACTCCCCAAATAATCAGTTTTCTTTGTAAATTAAGCAGAGAATGCGATTAGCTCTGGAAAATTTGACATGCATGATTTCTTAAAGTGTTATATGCGATAGAATGTGGGTAGAAATTAGATTAGAAAAAAATTATTTACCCGTTTATGCGGAGAGGCAACCCGATTATCAGGTAATTTTAATGTGCATTGGAACAGACTCTGACATTACTACCCAATTAAACGGATCACCCGTTTAAGCGATACCCGATTACGCGGAGAGTACTGTATATACATATACTATGTGCATGTACATTTAATTATGTATTTATATTTTATTCATATACATATTTACGTATTCTGATACAACTAAAACAAGTCAGTATATGGGATGTACTTCCCTGCCTTATGGGTGAGCTAGTCCTCTCAATAAAATGCTGAATGCATCACCAATTCCAGAGTTCTAGAAGCGGTTGCACATGAAAACTTTGAATAGACCTATTCATAACTTTGAAATGAATTGCCCGATATTTACATGAACTTGGGCAAGTCAACGCTTCGTGGTCTGTCTGCATCGGTTGAATTCACAAATGTGTTTATGGAAACTTGTGACATTTCTCATTTCTCCTCCTTTTCTCTGCAGATCAGTCGAACATCAGCATCAGCATCAGCATCAGCTATAAACCCCTTGTCAACATGCTTGAGGTATTTCGTCTTCTGCTTCTACTTACCACATCAGTCTGTGGTATCATCAGCTTATCAGGTAAACATGCCTTTGAATTGATACGCGCAGTTGTCTTTCTTACCACTGCTAGGCAGTTAAAGAAATAGCATATATAATATATACAATATAAGAAATTACCGAAGTGTTGTTAGTAAGCATTAAAAATGATTTGCCATCATCTGATCATGCCTTCATTGCAATAATGATAATGATAATAATAATAATAATATTAATGATAACAATAATAATAGTAATAATAATAATAATAATAATAATAATAACAATAATAATAATCGTATGGACAATTTCTATAGCGCTCAAGATAAAAATGTTACGAAGAAAACAAACAGATACATAAACTACGAATATGAATAATCCAGAATTACATAATCATCAGTTCTGTTTTTGAAATAAATGAGTTTTGATTTTGGAGTTTTTGAGTATATTGCTATGGACGTCATACTCAAGGACGTTCCTCAGTTAAAGTGAAGTCCATGTCATTTTCTTCAAACTTTCCATACCGTAACTTTGACCCATCCGAAGCCCAAATATGTAAATAAAACCATAGATTCATGTGCTTGTTTTTCTTCTACGGGACTTTGAAGAATATGACTAATCTGCCGTCCTGTACCAAAATAATAGCGTTACAGGATCAAGACCATGATTGGCAACAAAATCTGCAATGACAAACTTAAATCCCCATAATTATTTCAAAATCGACGTTATTTTCTCCAAATTTGGAAGAATTGCAGAAAAAGGTATCTAAAAAGAGGAAAAGGTTTCAAAGTTAGGGTTTACAATCTCATTCTTGAGCAAGCAGCGCCCTCACGCGGCAGAAAACACCGAAATCTCTCAATTTTTTTTCATCGAAGTTTTCTGTTAGGGGTAGGCTAAAGGACAAGGTTCATAAAACTTTGTGCTGTACATTCAAAACCCATGTCATTTTCACGAAATTTGACTAAATTTTAGAAGAAGGCTTACTAATTCCAGAAAAATAATAAAAAGTGGGGGTTCATGTGCTAGTTTTTGTACTGGCAGCACCCCCATATGATAGAAATCATCCTAGGACTCCAAAATTTGGTTATAAACCTACAATGTATCGTGGGTGCCCTGATTAGGTGGGGTTCATGAATGTTATGCTGTATATTCAAAACCCATGTCATTTTTACGAAACTTTATCAAATTGTAGAAGGGTTACTGAATGCAGAACAATTGTAAAGATGGGGGGGGGGTTCATTTTGCTCATTTTAGTGCTAGCAGAGCCTCCTTGCGACAGAAATCATCGTAAGACCCCCAAATCTGGTCAGGAACCAATGCAGGGATATACCCTGCTAGGATGCGTGAATGCGGTTCACTCAAAACCCCATTTTCTTTCTTTCTTTTTAACAAAAACGAAAAACGTGCCACAATTGCAGTGATATGGTGAAAAAATATTCAGAAAGGAAGGTCCATGTGCGTTTTTGTTATTACTACCCTAACACAGCCATAATGATATTAATATGTGGACGCAAGCGTGGAAAATTCCACATTGACATGCTTGTTTGTTTGTTTGTTTTACCCACTTGCTGTAACCATGTGCAGAAAGTGATAATGTAAGAAGAAGAATAAATATAAGGAAATGAGAGTTTTGGCATTAGTCTTACAGTCCTCCAAAGGAAAAACAAATCTTAATACAATGACGTTCATTGTAGATTGCATGTGTTGGTTGTTGCAGTGGTTGGTAAAGTGCTTGTTGTAAGCTGTGAAGATGTACCTTGAGTACCATAACCCCTCCCCCCCCCCCCCCCCCCCAAAAAAAAAAAAAAATCATTCTTTGATTCTCCTTTTGTCAAACCAGATTTGGTAATCAAAAATTAATATCTGAATGGTGAAAGTGATAAATACTTGTTTAATAATACTATTGTGACCTTGTATTTTGTAACAAAAAAAACCCAATTTTTTGCAATAGTAATGACAAGTTTAGATCTAATCTAAATTTTAACAGAGATACTCAGATTGTTTAGTTGTTAGACCTAAAGATGAAATGTGTGTCATATGTTTGTTTTGTTGTTGTTGTTGTTGTTGTTGTTGTTGTTGTTTTTAACACCTAGTCTAGTAGACTAGTAGTCCCCGACTAGGGCCTATAGGCCGTAGGTACCTTAGCACTCGACTTTACCATGTTGATGAACAGATAATGAACTGCATGTCACAAAACAGATGTATGGATTGGAAATGGAAACAGCTCAGTTCCACTTCCAAGCTTCCCGATTCCGTCGAACAGTGTTGTGCTATGTACCATGACCATGTACAATATTACGGCTCGGACCGCTGAACTTTGCGTAGGACGTACAGATTGTAACGCGTACAGTCGGCACGCGAGCCGAGCGAGGCCGCCCAGCGCGGCCGCGGTGGGGAGCTGTCGGGGTATCGGTACGTACCACACTCTAAAGTACACGGCGAGTTGTAATGTGCTTAAAATTTTCTGTAGATTTTGATTTTTTGTGCTATTTCCCCTATTTTTGGGGTGCTGATCACGAATCCACTTGTTGCCATTTTTCTAACAGACGTCTTCAGCCGTTGCCATGGCAACGCATTATTTTCCTAAAAGAACATCTATATTCTTCATTAAACATCATAAAAACATGTTGTAAACACACAAAATATGTGATTATAAACCCTCTTTAATCAAATAGAAAATACAATTTTTATAATGTCATGGTTACCTCATAGCAATGACGGTTACCATGGCAACAGCTATGATATTTACAAAGAAAAATGATATTTTCATGAAAATGCAAGAAAACATGACAAGATTGAGTGGAATATTTATCACAAATTGCTATCTTGATTATCAGCTTATTTTTCCACTATGTTCATTTCACTTCATTTTCGTTGCTATAGCAACAACATGACAAAAGCGCCTTTTAAAGAAAAATAAGCATTGCGATTGAAAGAAAAGCAAGAATAAAATACGTCGGTAGATGATGAATTTCTGTTTAGTGAGATTTTTTTTTTTTTGGTGCTGTTTCCTTTATTTTGGGGGTGCCGAACACGAATCCCCCTGTTGCCATATTTGTAAATGACATCTCTAGCCGTTGCCATGGCAACAAATTATTTTCTTTGAAAGAACATGTATTTTTCATTAAACATCATAAAAGCATGCTATAAAGACCAAAATAAGTCAATATAAACGTATCGCTTCAATCAAATTAAGAATCGCAATTTCTGACTGTCATGGCTACCTCATAGCAATGACGGTTGCCATGGTAACAGCATTTTTTTAAAGAAAATTATTTTTTCATCAAAAAGCATAAAAAAGTAGCATACTCAGTACAAATTACTATGATAATAATCAGGGTTTTTTTTACTATGTTCATGCCACATTGTTATCGTTGCTATGGCAACAACATGATTTTTTCCCCCAGAAAGGAGAAGTATCTCATTAAAAGGAAACAAATAAATAAATGATCAATTTTTGTAGAGTTTAATTTTTTCGGCTCTTTTCTATTTTGGGAATGCTGAAAAGGAATCCACCTGTGGCCACTTTTGTAAATGATGTCTTCAGCCGTAGCCATGGCAACAAATTATTTTCTTTAAAAGAACATGTGTTCTTCATTTAACATCATAAAAGCATGTTGTCAATACACTGTACATACATTTCTCTTCAATTAATTTAAAACAATCCCTTTTTTTTCAATTACATTGCTACCTCATAACAATGACAGTTGCCATGGTAACATTTCTGAAAAAGAAAATACTGATATCTTAATGAAAGAATGAAAATATAACGAGATTGAGTAGCATATTCATTACAAATTATTATCAGCTTTTGTTTTCACAACGTTCATTCCACATCATTTCCGTTGCTGTAGCAATAACATGAGAAAATTGTTTTTTCAAGGATAAAAGTTCTATAGCAATCTGTTGCAAATTGCTGTAGGGGAGGTATCATAGTCATTTAAGGTTTACAAATGTCTTGGAGACATTAATGCTGAAACAAAGTACATCATGACGAGAAAATTTGAACTTTTGTGGAGTTTTTACACATTTGTATTGCTTGTAATTTGTATTTTATATTCCCTAGGTATTTCTATGGTAATATATATATATATATATTGTAGCGCCCCACGTCTGATTTCAGGCCTGTTAGTATTCAGATACTCCTTACCTTTAAATGCAGCAAGTGTTATTTGTACAGGATGAATACTGATGTAAGCTATGCATGATCACTTACCGTTGACTGTAGATGCATCTATAGGTATTCCCTTAGTGCAGTCGGTGCAGTCGACGTGATGTAGACCTATATAGCTAGTCTTTCTGGCCATCCTTTAGAAATCAATTGTTATATATCTGTAATTTAACCGAATGAGGAGCATCCCTATATAAATTCTTGTAGTTAGACAGCTGGATTTAGGATGAATGGACGGCCCCATATTGATATGACAAGAGTTAGACGGCAAATGAATACTGTATAGTACTTGAGCACTACGCGCAGCGCGTATTGTTCATTCATGATCGTTTCCGGAATGAAACTCATTTACATACGAGCTGCATTTGGATCCGTCAAACTTACTCTTAAATGTCTAAAATTGTTATCATAATGAAATAGTAGAATTTGAAGAGAGGCAAATGATATCAGTCAACGGCATTTTGTTATGGCTACGGAGATATATGTATGTTTTCCTATGTTAGTGTGTAGTGATTTCAGAATATGAGATTTTAATGTCATAAGTGTACGGTTATGCCGGGATTCGTGTCCGCGGAGAATGTGCACTGAAGTGAATTGGAATACGTTGTGTTTCTCGGATATTTTCACCTTTTCGGCTTATTATTGATTGCGCGGACAATAAGAAAAAGGATAATCTACATGATATTAATAAAAATTGTATTTTCTTTTCAATGATGTATATCATACATCAGGTCTAAAGTTATATTTTAAGATAAAGGCAATATTACGTCATTAAAATAGTACGGAATTGGCACGGATCGCCATTTTCGGGCAAGTGCACGCATTCTACGCGGATCGCGATCCGCGTAGTAGGGTGTTTCCTACTACGTCCGCAATAAGCGTATATTAAGGGAAATTTTTAGTGTGAAAATGAGAAGGGGATGGGGTTACCGCCGTGAGCGGTCAAGGTGTAAACAACCCAATAAGCGGTCTGCCGACTGACATAGTCCAATGTAAGGAACAAAGTTAACCGCTGAGAGCGGTCTTTTATAATTATAGTTCAAAGAATAGTTTAGCCCCCATAATAACTTAAGATATAGAAAGACAGGATTTTATAGTGTGATGAGTATTCCATAGAGGTAGTTTGATTCTGTATATGATGTAACAGTGGCGATAAATTAGTTTGTAAAGATGAGTTAATAAATTGATGTTTAGTGTTATTTCACTTTGAATTCAAAGACAAATCTCTTCTGACTTTTTATTAGTGTGATTAAGTTACAAACATTCTGGTATACAACCTCTGAAACATCTTACGCATTCAGATTTCCCTTTACTTCAAGATCATATATTTTGATCGAAACGAACTTATTCATTTGGTGGATAGTGCCCCCTGTTATCTTACGAGAATTAGCTTCAAAGATTAGTTAAAGTCTTTCCGCTCGGGACTTAACAATCTTACACGATGAATCCTGACAAACGACAACACAAGACAGAACACGATACAACACTGGCCAAAGATGGTGTAGGCTACACTCTCGAACCCCCAATAATGATGAGCAAGGAGAACAACGGCTTGGACAACGAAGTAGAAGCGGGGGGCCGCCACAATATATATATATATATATGCCTTAACATGATGTTGCGAATAGGAACGGAAATGATGTTCCATGAACAGAATTATTTATGGCTAATAGTCTTGCTCATTTGTAATACTGGTACTTGAAAACTTATGCCATAATTTCAAGATTTTTTTTTCTTGAAGATTTTTTTTTTAATTTATGCATCTCCATGGCAACCATGTTAAATATTAACCATTATTACAGATATTTAAGGTTTCGAAGGTGCAATATATTATGATCAGAAATTCAGGAAGCTGTCTAAACGTTTGTGTTTTTACTTTTTTTTTGTTTAGTATATTTTACCTTCCTTATCTAATGATTAACATTATTTTTTTTCTTTAAAAGGCAGTTTTTCTCATGTTATTGCTATAGCAACAAAGACAATGTGGGATGAATATAATGGAAAAAAAGAACTGACAGTAATTTGTAATAAATATGCTATTCAATCTTGTCATTTTTTATATTTTTTCATGAAAATACTATTTTCTGTAATAAATTGTTGTTACCATGGTAACTGTTATTGCTATGAGGTAACCATGAACTTAGAAAATTGTGATTTTTTACTAAATCAAAAAGACATGTTTATGTTGACACATTCTGTTGTTAACAGCATGTTTTCATAATGTTTAAAGAAGAACACATGTTCTTTTAAAGAAAATAATTTGTTGCCATGGCAACGACTGAAGACGTCATCTAGAAAAATGACCTTATGACATTCCTGTTCAGCATCCCCAAAATAGAGGAAAAAGCACAAAAGATTTTAACTTTACAGAAACTGATCATTTGTTTATCTTATTCTTTCTTTCCTTTTTAATGAAACAGTTCTTCCTTCTATATAAAAGAAAATTGTCCTCATGTTGTTGCCATAGCAACGACAATAATGTGGGATGAGCATAGTGACAAAAAAAGCTGGTAATCATAATAGGACCCTAACTGGTAATGAATAACTACTCAATCTTTTCATGTTTTCATGCTTTTTTATGAAAAAAAAATCATTATTCTCTTTTAAAAATAGCTGTTACCATGGCAACCGTCATCGCTATGAGGCAGCTATGGCATTCGGAAATTGTGATTTTCAATTTAATCGAAGAAATATGTTTATATTGACATCTTTAAGAAATTACAGTATGTTTTTATAATGTTTAATGAAGAATACGTGTTCTTTTTTTAAAAAAAAATCATTTGTTGCCATGGCAGCGGCTAAAGATGTCATTTACAAATATGGCAACAGGTGGATTCGTGTACGGCACTCCCAAAATAAGAGAAAGAGCACAAAAATCTAACTCTTCATGTATTATCTGCCGATTTATTTCATTCTTGCTTTCCTTTTAATTGAAATACCTATATTTTTTTTTTATTAAAAGGCACCTTTTGTCATGTTGTTGCTATAGCAACGAAAAGGAAATGAAATGGACATAGTGGGGAAAAAAGGTGATTATCATGATAAGAGTTAGCAATCAATATTCCACTCGATCTTGTCATATTTTCTTGCTCTTTCATGAAAATATCACTGTTTTCTTTAGAAATAGTTGATACCATGGCAACTATCGTTGTGCTATAAGGTAACCATGGCATTATAAGAATTGTGATTTTTAATTTGATTAAAGAGATATCTATATTGACTTATTATGGTGTTTACAGCATGTTTTTATGATGTTTAATAAAGAATACATGTTCCTTAAAACTAATTTTTCTTTGATGATGCAGATGCTGAGAACGTATCAACATGACATCACATAATCTTTATCCATACATGAGTGGCAAGAAATATATATTGTTTTTGTATTGAGTGATTCGTTTCCATCATCGTTTGTTTGCGTTTGTGCTTTGTTGTTTGTTTGTAGTTGTTTCTTTTTTCTTTGGGGGTTCAAAAAGATAACAGTTTTTCTTCCTTGCAACTACTACAAAATTACCAGTTTTTGGTAGCATTTCAGTTGTAAAAATAATATTTCTGAATTGGAGATCGCAACTGTAGCAAACTGAAATGGTGAATTACTGTTCTACGATTCTTAGGACTATACATACACAAGAACTTCAAAACTTTTTTCTTTGATCTGACTCTTCAGAGCTTATAATGCAAGCCTTATCTCAAACAATATTAATTGAAGGTCTTACTGATTATGATGAATTTTAATAATCATGAGTACTAAAGATTGAATAATTGAAAGCATGTGATAATGCAAAAGCATTATGATATTGATTTATATCTCGCCAAATTTCATTAGCATTTTTTTTAAATAATGTATCAGTACTCAGTTCCTGAAGTCCCAAAATTGAATGTGCTCCAAAATTGGGTGGTCTTAATTAGCACTCTGGATATTGCGGTGAGACTACAGAAATAGCAAACCTTCTACTTTGATCTGAACTCTTCAGAGCTGATTATGGAAGCTTATTCTCAAGAACAATAAACAATTGTCTTAGTATATTGAATTTTGATGATTATGAGGAACTAAGATTTTAAAGAAAGTGATTATGTAATAGCATTATAATATTAATCTGTGTCTGTTTTGTCTCGCCAAATTTCATAAGCATTTTTTGTCATAAATGTATCCGAACTCAGTTCCTGAAGTCCCGAAATGGAACGTGCTCCAAAATTGAGTGGTCTTAGCACTCCGAATATTGCTGTACTCTTGAACTGTTACATGTATATAGAGACATACATAATAAAACGACAACATACATTCTCGTATAGAATGCTTAAACTGAGGATAAAAGAGATTGCTGACACACACACACTTATTTAATGAGTATTCTGTTCGCAATTCGCGTATTGTTTACTTCATTTCGATCACTTCAGTTTTCATTACAATATAATAATGGCAATATTATATTTCAAAGGTTCCACAATTATTGTATACTCTTTTCATTTTACATTGTTTTACACAATTTGCTCTCTGATACCCCCAAAATAGAAAGTAAAATATATATTTTTGTCCAAAATGTGACACAACATTCAAATACAATTGAATCGAATATATCGATGAGCAGAGAAGTACAAGTGAAGTTTATCTGTAAACCTTTGTTTTTGACTCAACGCCACGTGAAGCATTTACGTCTGGTTCTTATGGCTAAGGATGTTAATTTTGATTTCCTTATTGTTAAACTCTTTGTTGTTGGTACGATGTCGATTTCTATGAAATTGAAACCATGACGTAACAGAGTCTAAATGAGCTAATTGTAATTTATATATAATAAAGCTATGTACGGGGGCATTTAATATTTATCATGTACGAGGAATATGTCACCCACGGAAGCTGGCGATGAACATATCTAAAATTGATTGCATCTCTTTGACTGCAACTGCCTGCGGAATGCGCCTCTCAATTTGAAGTTGGGAACTATCAAAATAAAGCTACCATAGCTTTGAACAACAGCAGCTTGTTGAATGTGTTTCAGTTAGACATTGCATGCTTCCAAACAAGCTACAATAGCTGCATGTTTTTCCCAGGAGAGAAGGTCACACTCAACAGTCTTTTGTTCTTGTTATGTCTGGTAAAAGTACTGTACGTACAGTATATGTATTATTCAATCTCGTTAGGTTGAGCCTTGAATCTTTGTGCTATATGTAGGGATAGATGTCAATTCTGAGAAGAGAAAAACATTGTCAGTTTCCTGATATGACTATCCAAATGACACACCAGTGTAGCCTTCGTCAGATTTGCCTCACAGAATTGACTTTTCCACTACTTAAAACTAACCAATTCTCCAACAGAATCGCTTCATGAAACGCAAGTGCACTTTGAAAAATTTGCTCTTTCACCCGGTCAAACGTTCATCACATCGTCACATAGTGTTGAAATAATTTTGTCTAATTATCTTTTATCTCATAAGGGCATTTAAGCAGGACCAAATCTCGAATAAACTGTGAAGTTTTCACACTCGATGATTTTAAGTAAGTAATAATTTACAATCGTGATGACGTGGCTCCTATCATAAACACCACTTGAGCTTCAACTTTATCACCATACACAGGATTTTGATAGCATTTCTGGACAGACTCGTTTGTGTCTATTGTGGTTTTGCATTTCAATAGCTATTTCATTTGTACAATGATTCATGTACTTATGATATAAGTAGTCATCTTTCCCTATTTTCCAGATGTAACAAGCGAATTTCCAAACCTGAAGCTCGCGACCGCAGCAAATTGTAATGGAGAATTGCTGCTCAACATTTCTTGGGACTACAACAACAACTGCGAAGTTCAACACTATGATCTGAATCACACCATAGGAGAGAATTCTTCAAGGCTGAAGGTCTGAACCTAGTCTCCTACGCCAATAAACTTGATAAAGTCGTCACAAAGACTTGAAATACTCAATGGCCATGTGGAATTATTACTTTTAATCATTATGAAAACAGTGAAGTAATGACTGATAGTGTTGTAATGGGAATTGATGTTATTTGCATTTTGTGAATCAGTAGCCTTTAAAACAAGCTCAAATCCATGCGGTCAGGAACCTCCATGAAGACCCAATGCAAATGCATTTTGATTTGTTTTGATGTGTTTTTTCACGAATTGATATTCGTTTCTATTTCCAAATAATATACATGTACATTACAAATTACAAGTTAAATTATTGTATAACACACAATAATACTATATTCCACGTAGCATCCCTGCTGGAGATAGCACTGTCCATTGTTACAAAGTGTACTCATTACGTGTTCACATGGTCAGCTTTATATCAGTGTGAAGATGATTTCACACTCTTGTTCACACAAGGCCCATATTAATGTTCTGTTCCACACTGCGGTTATTTAATGGTTCACATTATGTTCACAATGTCGTAACTCTGGAATTGAACAGTGTGAAGAGATTCCACACTGTGATAACAATGTGTTCACACTGTCCTTCACACAGTGCTTCACATTGTGGGACACGGTGTTGTTCCAGCAGGGACACTTTTATAGTACAGAAACTCATCTTGTTTCATGAGAGATTGGAAATGAAACTTTAGAGGTTACTAAAAAGCGATTCTGATGCAGTTCCCTTACATATACAGTACGTTATTACAATATATTATACAAAGCATGATAAGTAGAAGTATAAAGCAAACTAACCAGTGCATAAATTTCATAATATTCTGGTCATCACTACAATGGCCAAGAGAATACGTATACCATACATTTTTCATACAAGTTTTCTTCAGATTATTTGTATATGATCACACAAACATAGATTCTACCAGTGGCATCATCTGTTAATCAGTGCTGAAGTATTATGTGATTAAACAAAACACATTGGAATGCATCTTCCCTGAGACTGCGCAAAAATTCCATGTTATAGTCCCTTTAAAGCGTACTTGCGATTTCAAATATTGTGGAACTGTTATGTAGGCCCTACTTTAAACCCTTCAAAATAAAAATAAAAAAAATACCAGCGAGTGTATACATTTTCTCTCCACTCCTACAATGTATTTGTGCTTGTGTTTTTATCTTTGTACTTTTTCAGCAGTCTACATAATCATATCACAGGCAGATGTGTTTTTTTTTTCCCATACCTTAAGTTGATTGATTTTTGATAATTATCGTCGTGTCGAACTAAAATGCGCTATACAATAATAGAGAGGCAGGATTTTCATTCTCATTTCTCCCTGCCACTGCATTTTGTCCACCATAGAAGGAGATGGCCTGGTCTTCAACGCGACCTTTTATTCTGATATCAACGAGTGACCCGGATGTGCAACATTGTGTACAATTGAGATGTATTGGTGAGGAAGCCTGGTCTCAGAAGGTGTGCACTCTAGACCCACCCGAAGGTAAGTGCTGGCTCAACAATGCATACTATGTCAAAGTATAGCAGCATGTATATGGGTTGTTGTTGAACTTGTATCAAACGGTAGCTCTCGATTCCTCATCATGCTCATTGTGTTAGATTAGTTATGTTCGACCATTTCTAATGTGTTTTGTTTTTATTCTTATTCTTATATCATATTGTTAACAAAGACAAGAAAATCAGAATGGGTGTCTTAATTAGACATGTATTTTCATAGAAATGTAGGAAAGCGCTTGGAGATAAGAAATGATTATAAGTTTTTTTTCTTGTTATTATCATCATTTCATCTTCTCTCCATTGTGACAGTCATGTGGCCTGGGTAGATTTCCTGGAAATAACAGCTCGGACACGGGGATGACTGAGGCATCTTTGATGAGATGAATCTATACAAACACTGTTCCTGCAAAAACTCTGCTTTTCAAATATTATAATCAAAATGGCAATAATTTATGCCTCCGCCACGAAGTGGTGCGGGAGGCATTATGTTTTCGTTTTGTCCGTCCGTCCGTACGTCCGTCCGCTTTCGTTTACGCGATAACTTGAGTAATATTGACTGGAATTTTACTAAACTTGGTCCAAGTATAAAGTGTGACAGGGCAATTACTTGATAAGATTTTGGGTGAAATCGGCCAAAGGTCAAAGGTCTAAGGTCAAGGTCAAATAATGAAATTGTATCTGTTTACGCGATAACTCAATACTGGATCGAGAAAATTTCACTAAACTTTGTCCGAGGATGATGTATGGTGGGACAATTACTTGCCTAATTTTTGAGTGAAATCGGACAAAGGTCAAAGGTCAAAGATCAAGGTCAAATCCTGAAATTTATCTGTTTACGTGATAACTCAAAACTGGATAAAGCAGCTTTCACCAAACTTGGTCCAAGGATGATGTATGATGGGGCAATTAGTTGAGTAGATTTAAGTGACATTGGCAAGAGGTCAAAGGTCAAAAGGTCAAGGTAAAATGCTAAAAATTTCGCTATTTCCCCCATATCCATGCAATGCCCGAAGGTATTTTCTTGAAACTTAGTGTAGACATGTACTGCATAAAGATTCTCCAGAAAGAGTTTCATGTCATTAGGTCAAAAGTCAAAAGGTCAAAGGTTAGGTGAAAATGTTACAATTTCACTTTTCTCGCAAATGGTTCAATGTTTCTTCATGGAACTTGGTGCATACGCATGTACTGACTGGCAGGGATTATCTAGAGAATTTAGGGGTCATGGGTCAATAGTCAGTGAGTCAAAGGTCAAGGTCAACTCTTCAAAATTTTACTATTTCCCTCATTTACTAGTATGCAATGCTTGCATTATTATTTTTAAAACTTTATATACATGTGTTACCTAATGGAGATTCTCTTGGAAATTTCCTACCAGAAGGTCAAAGGTCAAAGGTTAAAGGTGAAGGTTAGGTTTAAATGCAAAAAAAAAATAATATATTTTATATTGTAATTACACTCTTTCTTCATACCTTGAAAATTACTCAATGCATAAACTTATAAAAGGGTCAGTCAGAAGTCAAGTAAAAATCCTCAATTCCCCAAATACATGTACCTGCACTCTTTGACAATTATATCAAACCTAGTTCAAGGAAAGAGAACAGTCAAGATATTTCTGACAAACCTGTCATTTCAGTGCATTGCCAGTTATTTGAAACTGTCATCACACATTGTGAAGACATTGCACTATACACCTATTGGGCGACTCATGCATTATGGCGAAGGCATCAGTCGCCATAGCGACATTTCTAGTTTTTTATTTAGATTAGCTTTTATCCAAATGATATTTTCATATTGCACATGCAGCGCGCACGATACGAAGAATTCACTCATTCATATTTAAAATTAATTAGTCAGAATTTCCTGGCCATGATGGGCTGATCAGGTCCGTAATTGGCCATTCAACCAGAATTCGTTGTTAATAATGACTAAAATGACTGAAAATTGATCGTTACCGCATAACGTGTTTTTTAGTGTGTGTTAATGAGTTTCCCACTGATGTATCATTCCTCCTACAAATACACACACACACACACACACACACAAACACATCCCCTCCCCCCCCCCCCCAAGAAAAAAAAAATACACCCGTAAAAAGCCTGTCACCAGCAGGGAATTACAAGTGCATACCCATTATAGCGTGATAATGGCTTCACAAATGCAAACAATTGGGGAATTTTGAAATACTCGAAATCAGTACACATACAGGATGCAAAATGTGTTTGTTTGTTTGTTTGTTTGTTTGTTTGTTTGTTTGTTTGTTTTTGAACATATTTATGTACCGGATTTCGCATTTTGGATGTAATAATGTGTGGAGAATTATATCTCTCCAAATTGCTGTTTAGACTAGTCTCATATATACGCTCTATCCGATGTGAAATTTTCCGATTCCCCTGGTAAGGGAGCGTATTCGTAATATATTAGGCATAGTAGCAGGAATTTATACCAGGTAAAACTCTGAACGTGCATCAGGAATTGAGGAAGACTTCTCTACACTTTGCTCTGCCAGTATTCCATCATCAGGGAGAAGGCAATTGTCTTACAAATTTTCTTTTTCCCTAAATATCTGTCGAACTAAATTACTGGTCAGATGTAGTGAATATTTGATGACAGACGTTAGATGACACCTGGTAAGTGTATAGCACTGGCCTCCGTTCCGTCACAAGTTAGATCAAAGGCAAAGGAAGTGAATCAAGTTACGCAATTTGTCACATGATTCAGGAACTCAGGAAAACCCGAAAACTAAACAATCATAGCAGAATATGAAATAGAATATGAATACCTGCATGAGAATCTAGTGACCTTAATGCGCCTACGTGATGGAGCGGAAAGGACTCAACAGGAGGACTGAATTGTATTTGGCGGTTGCGGCTTTTACTCCAGCTGGTTAAATTTCTCTGTGTGTGCGGAGTGTGACGCTATGGAGATGAAAACATATTTCTTTGTTTTGTCCAAGTTTCCTAATATGCATTAATCAACTATGAATGTGGTCATTCATTTTACATACTGACGCTAACATTACATTCATATCTGATAGAACTGTATATGGCCTGTGAAATAAACCACGAGTTGCAGCTGAAGTGCGTGAATGAGTCTTCGCATCTCTCAGTTGGATCCCGTGTGATATGGAGACACAACGGCACAGAGGTTTATGACGGAGTCGATAACTCGGGAAACGTCTCGGTGCTGCGTATATCAAACACCACGTGGATAGATGCCGGAAGCTACTCTTGTGATTCAGAAACGAACGTGACGATTAGGTCGTACAGTGTGCGTATAGGCAGTAAGTACGTTTCAAAAGAATTAGTAATGAATGTAATTGACAATTTATTATCTCACTAGAGATTTTAACTACCATTATCTTGTTTGGAAAAAGGGGGAGCTTATCGATGAGTGTTTTCTTTTATTTCATATACACCGAGCACATATTCCGGTGTATATTTTTCATAGAAAATTTTGATAAAAATTTTTGTGTCATATTATATCACATTAAGAGTTATCCAATTGGCTGTCGACCTGGTAGGTGAATGCAAAGAGAAATTTTACGCAGGAGTGAACGCGTTCGTTTTTGTCTTCCAAGGAACAAGAGTAAAAATTGCAATATTTCCCATGTAGTGATTCATTTTGCAAATGCCCTTCAAGATAGCAATGGTAATGAAAAATGAATTCAAAACAATGAAAGACATGAATGAAAAGAAAAATATATATTTTTTTCGTACCCTTGTATCTTACTATATCCTAAAGTACAAAATAGGAAACTGAAGAAGGAAAAAATGAAGAATTATCTGTCAGCCCAAATTCAAATGTGAAAAGGGAGTAAGATGCAAAGGTGGTAAAATGGGATCTTTTTATATCATTCTTTTAATTTAGGGATTTAAGAATTCATGAGACAAATTCAAGAACCAGCTATCATTTTTAATGTGCCAAATTCGAAATAACATTTCAAATTTCGACCATTTGTTTAGTATTGCCTCTTTTCTAATGTCAGTTGAATTTGGATTTGACAGTAGATTCTTTGTTTTCTCCATTACTTTTTAGTGCCTTTCTTTATCTTTGGGGGCTGCAAAGACATTATAGAGACCAATGAATAAATTTCCATATTAATTTATGCTTTCCGATTGTGTTAGATTTATCTTGTTCTCTGATTTTTTTATGGAAGAGCACATACGCATAAAAGAGAAATTGTCCATTTTTACAATTTTTACTTTTGTGCCTTGAAAGAGAAAAACGAATGTGTTCACTCATGCGTAAAGTTTTCATTTTTATTAACCTACCAAGTTGATAGCCAATTAGATTGCATTTAACATGGTATTATAAAACAGTCATATTTAGCCTAACATTCTATAAGAAAAATGAGCTTGCCGAAAAAGTGTTTACTTCTATTTTTTTTTTTTTTTTGCCGAGTGTATGATAAACACTAAACAAAATGTAAGTTCCCCCTAAAACAAACCTCTTTAATTTATGAATCAGGAACCTTGGAGGAAATCTGAATACAGGATCATGTACCTATATTTCTCATCTTTCATGTGAAATTCAGTGGATATCATTTGGTCATGCTTGAGTGAGCATGACTTAAAGTCAAAATGGTCACTTTTTGAAGTTCACAAGCCAAATTTGGCAACTTTGATTTGGTAATGTCGGAACAAATTTCAATTTTCCAGGATAAAAAGGCATGTGACACATAACTTATGTGCTTCTTATCTTACCATGTGACTTGTGCAAAAAATTTCACGGTTGAGTGAACACGAGGTGAAACTTACCAAAATGGCCGATTTGACATGTTTCTCGTGGTAATTTCTATCAATTGAGATTGAATTCGTGTGTTGAACAATTTTTATACACATTTCACGTAATTTCACGGTTGAATGAGCACAATTTAAATTTTGAAGTAAGAATTGTGATAATTTTGCGCACTGAAATCAACTGTATGATGCTTTTCTTATATTGTGCTAATACCCACACGCATATCAGTGATCACCTGACATTTTAGTCACGCTTCAATAAGCACATGAGGCTGGAAACCTTTTTTTTTAACCCTACATAATGAAAAATTGGCAGTTTGGCCATAATCAATGATTTATCTTATTGAAATCATCCAGTAGGTGTAGCTTTGATATTTGGCATTTAAAATCAACTGGAAAACATTTCATTATTGCGTTTTAGGACCGATACAAATGTCTCAGTGATCCTTGGTATTCCTTCAAAATTTTACACGTCAAAGGGTACATGGGGCTAGAAACCCCTCTTACAGTCAATGGCTACCTTTGATTAGATATTGAAGTATTCGTGGGAAATTGGTCTGCCTCTAGTTTGATGAAATCTCCTTGTTGGGGCAGAGATGAGAAATTATGCAAATTAAATCTCCGGGCTATTGTTCTCGCTACTGAATACTAATTTTGGCATTAAGTTCTTGATGTCTTTGTGACGTCATGAACTCATGCATTAACTCAATGGAAAATGAATGCAATTAACGGTACCAAATTTCACTTTTGTTAAATATCAATATCCTCCCGTGCTGCAAATATGCACAGAGAGTCTGGAGACAGATATTGATTGTGGGGAGATAGTGGCCTTTGTTGTTCCATGTTGTGTTGATGATTGTGATGATGGTGATGATAGTTGCTTAAAATGTTGGTTGACTATTATGCGATCGTTATGGCAATATAACACAGATTGGGTAGCATCTGCACTCACTTTTTAGGCTCTATCCGCTAACACCGCTGAACACGTCTTCATAAACAAAACAAATGTAAATCTTATGGAATTTCAGACACGAAAAATGGTTTTTGACCTGCACACTTTGCTCATCTTATGTGCTCATTGAAGCATGTCACAATGTCATTTTTTTATTGAAATGTTATTTTTTCATTGAAATCAGAGTCATTTCCCAACATTTCGACTGAAACACAATGAACTGTATTTTCTTATTATAAAGGGCAAAAAGGGTTTTCCAGCCCCACATGTTCATTGAAGCGTGACTGAAATGTCAGGTGATCACTGTACGCACAGTGGTATTAAACACAATACAAAAAGCATTAAACGGTTGATTTCAGTGCCCAAAATTATCGCAATTCTTACTGCACAATTGTTATTTTTCTTTGTTTTTAATGTGCTCATTCAACCGTGAAATTACGTGAATCGTGCGTAAAAACTGTTCAACACACGAATTCAATCTCAATTGATAGAAATTACCACGAGAAACATGTCAAATCGGTCATTTTGGCAATTTTCACTCCGTGGTCAGTCAACCTTGAAATTTTTGTACGGTACGATAAGAAGCACATGAATTATACGTTGCATGCCTTTTTATCCTGGAAAATTAAAATTTGTTCCGATATCACCAAATCAAAGTTGCAAAATTGGGCTTGTGAACTTCAAAAAGTGACCATTTTGACTTTAAGTCATGCTCCCTTAAGCGTGACCAAGTGATATCCACTGAATTTTCACATGAAAGGTAGCCGAGAAATACAGCTACATGATCCTGTATTCAGATTTACTCAAAGGTTCCTGATTCATTAATTACAGAGGTTTGTTTTAAGGGGAACTTACTTTTTGTTTAGTGTTTAAAATGTAAAGAAATTTATGACATGGACTCCGTTTACAGTGCAGGGCCGGGCCGAGCCGCGACCGAGCCTGGCCTCAATTGCGGTACTCCGCCCCGCAATTTTGTCCGTTTACAGTGGAGGGCTCGGTCCGGGCTTTTAATTCATACCTTTCAATATTTTGTCATAGTGGCGCTCTGCTTGTGAACTAACAACTATTATTGGGAGTGCCCCGGTCGCAATTTGGTTCCGCATTTGGCCCACTTTGCGTTTACAGTGAGAGAAGGCCGGGCTCGACCGCGGCCGTGACTACCTCCAGAGCTTGGCCATATACGCGGCCGATTTTGGTACAGCCATTTGGCCTTTTGCGCGTTTACAGTGAAATGAAGGCCGGACTCTGCCGCTGCCGAGCCCGGCCTTTTAGCTCGCTGTAAACGGGGTCATATATCATGTATGAGAGTATGAAAGCGCCCCGCAGCGGGCTTTTGAAAGGGAGGATTCAGAAGGCCGCTGCGAAACAATAAAGGGCCGTTCATCGGTTGCGCCGCGGTTTTGCCACAACATGTAATCTGCCGAGGCGCCTAAATCATTACAATTAGTGCTTGAATTTTGGGGTTACAAATGTTTTCATGGAAGAATCCTGTTGGTTGCAATCGCACATATGCGAGTAAGATATAACAATGGTACCATCTCCTCATGAGTCGTACACTGACTTCCTCTCAGTGCTGTATGCCTCAGTGGATAGTATGATCATGCATTTGCATAAGGTCTTGTATAGAATTAAAAGAAGTGTAATAACACACTGATGCTTAATTGTTCGTTTGTTTGTTCTAAGGGGTAACGTAGTCGGTAATTTACCAAAAACACAATACTAGTGAATTGATGAGGCAACTTGACACTATCTCGTCTGATCTTTAATAGTTGTTTTTTTTTTCTACTCAATGCTGTATGTACTGAAACACACCAAAATATGAGGTCAACTTTCCGTTTGAAATGCAAATTTATCAATAAGTCCATACAGTAATTTATCGATGATTTGTTTTGTGATATAGGCCTACCTTTATTTCTATCCTTATTTTCATGCATTCAAATTATCAGTGAGACACATTAGAACCTGCCATCCCAAGTTTAATAGTGATTGAATATCGTGTAGGTGTCCTTTAAAGTTTCAAGGGGAAAGATGTATAATGCTGGGCCAGTCCACCGTACATCGTATTTGCTTGAAATCCCGTATTTTTTAGCATTTCCGAATACTCTTAGTAACTGTCCATATTTATTCAAATGACTTTTTCGTGGTACGATATTACCATTAAGTCTGATCTTCTTCAGGTTAGCACCATCAGTTACAAAATTACTTTGTATGGTCATCTCACCGTTACTGAGCCATTGCTGTAATTAATGGCTCTTGCAGGACAGAGGACCGATACAATGGCACACAGATTACACACGACCACTCACGCCCAGAGAGACACATAAGGATCAATTGTTAAAGATTCTTATAAGTTGGTTCACTTTTTTCATTCATGTTCCATATTCCACATTTCATACAAATTTCATATTCCATTTGATTTTTTTAAGAAATGTTTTTAACACAATAGTCAGTTTGAAACAAAATTGCACAAATGTATAGGAACGTATAATTGACGTGTAATATGAGGAACCCACTAAAAAGCAAAGCTTGTATTTTGAATTGACTCATTGCAGCTCGACCCAGTGGACCATCGTTGGAATGTCACGGCCACAACTACACACTGGTCACCTGCACGTGGAATTCCCCTGAAACAAATTTGCCCACGAGTGTGATGTGTAAATCTGCAAAGGAGTATGAACGTTTTGTTCGTATGAATTAGTATAAATGGAATTTCAATTCAATTTCAATTTCATACTTCTCATATAGACTTATAGCAATACTACATCAAAAGTAAAAGCACATCTTCTTGTATCTTGTCAATAATGTACAAAACAAACAAAAACAATATACAAACATGATATTACACAGTAATTGTAATGATAACTGGTCGAAATCGAAATCGGGTTGTACAAAAAGAAGTATGACGGGACCAAGAAAGCAAGCTTGTTTGGTGCAAGCCCCGAATGATCAGTAATTGTTGAAGAGAAACGGAGAAAGGACAAAAATTAAGCCCCGGTGATTCAATTGTTCCGAATAAGGGAAGTGGGGAATGCTTAATCTTGCTAATTATGATTTTAAAAGAAACGAAAAAAAAAAACTATACTAAAATGGAAAAAAAACATAACTATTAAAGGCTATCATGTCTTCAGAGCAGAACATAATCTATATACTATATTCAGCCTACTTTGGTGTACACTATAAACTGTGAATGAATGCATAAAAGAAATTGCTCTCACTTCCTCCTTGTATGTTGAATCGGCTACTTTAAAAACGTAATGTTAAGGTATGCTTTGCAGGTAATTGAAATATCGGTAATTACTGTAATACATTCTGTATGTCATCATTACTTGCAACATTACAAAAACAAAATAGATACCTTAGTTCAACTCAGTGAATCCTTTCATAAAGTCTCTGTAAGCAATAACTACTGCATGAAGAAAGAGAAATATCAAATGGGAGTGGTAATTTCAGAAACATCAACTTACCGCACGATAAATCATCTTAAAAAAGGAAAAAAATCAGCCCTAGCGTTATTTACATCATTTTATCACATATATGTAATATATATCGAAATTCTCTAAATAAGTTACATATTCAACAATTATAAATTTGAAGGGAAGTAAACATGTTTAATTTTTTATATAAAATCATACAATAAAATATTATAAACATCCACTGTTGTCCGCGAAACCCCTTAACCCCCCCCCCCCCCTCA
Source organism: Diadema antillarum (assembly GCF_040938485.1). NCBI lineage: Eukaryota > Metazoa > Echinodermata > Echinoidea > Diadematoida > Diadematidae > Diadema > Diadema antillarum. The sequence goes on from NW_027270964.1 coordinate 4,882,320, forward strand.
GTTACGGCCTGTCTGGATAATCGCATTTGTTTGCTGTTTGATGGAATAGAGTGGGTAGTTTTTGTTTTTGTTTGTGTGTATATATTATATAGACCTAAAATGTATGTTTGTTTAGACTTTTTGGATCATTTTTGTTTCAAGCCGGGCACTGAAGCGTGGAAACATAGTTCGAAGCAGGGGCGGATCCAGGAATTCTGTAAAGGGGGGGGGGGGGGCGTGACTAATATTTCTACTGCCACTTCCGGGTTTCATTTCATTGTGTTTCTTTTTATTTCTTTTGTTTTTTACGAAAATCAAAGGGGGGCGTGCGCCGGTTGCGCCCCCCTCTCGATCCGCCACTGCGAAGTTATGATATAATGACTAGAAACTTGTCTAGATAAGACAAATGCCAGAAACTCCATTATTTTGTGAGGAACTGTATCAATAGTGTATAGAAAGGCGTAAGTCTTAGAGTATTGATATTAATATTCGTGTGTTACCGTTCCTTTGACGACTGTGGCTTCTTTACGTCTGGTTTTATTTTTTTATTTTTTTTTTCCCTTCCACAGGGTGTTTTATTCATACACATATTCAGAAAGTCACATTTACAAATAATTTTTTAAATACAAAACATCGACAAAGAGTGGCCTACTGCACTTGTACATATAACATATAACTTATATCATTTTTTTTATTTTATTGGCAGAAATAACCCTGAAAACACTATGAATATCATGCAATTTTAATATTCAAAAGCACTTAATAAATAAAGCCCATTTCTTCACAAAAGTTTTTTCTCTACTATTCATTTGACTTATACATTTTTCCATCTCAAAATAACATTTTATCTCAGATATTATATGTTCGAATGACGGAACGGTCTTTTTTAATTTCGCTGAAAAAATTTCTCTTCTTATAACAATCATCATACAGTTTAATGCACTGTTGTTGAGACCATATAATCCGAATAACTTGTGTTGGTTTGTAAATACAATTTGTTTATCTATCTTCAAAAGTAACCATCGCTCAAACTTATTCCATATATTATTTGAATAAGGACATGAACAGAATATATGCATTATGGTTTCCTCACTGTCATTACAAAACGTACACTTTTTATCTGTTACAAAACCAAATTTTAAAAGAGCATCTTTCATATATAATATTCTATTGAGAATCTTAAATTGAAACCACCTCATATTAATATCAATAGTTGATTCAAAAGGAATTAAACAGTATAAAGACCATGTTTCATCATCAAAATCCAACATGCTACTCCACTTAACAAAACTGTTACAATGTTTTGACGTGTGTCTTAACAACGTTTGATAAATATCAGAACAACATTTCTTATGTTTCAGTATTACATTTAAACCATGAGGAATAAAAGGGTCTGCTATTTTCGACATGCGGTTTTTTGCAAATGATTGGATAGAATTACACAGTCCACCGTGCTGAAGAAAGTTAGTTTGTATATCAAACTTCCTCTGAAATTCAAAATATGAAAGAAATTTTCCATCATTATCTAACAAGTCATTTATAAAACGTACACCTTTTTCACACCAAGACTTAAAATATACAGTGTTATTATTCATTTTAATCAAAGGATTATTCCAAAGAGGCTGGCTTGCCCAATTATCATTTGTATTGATTTGTAGAAATTCTGAAAAAGCCAGAAGTACCTCTTTCCAAAAATCATTAGACATTACATTGGCAAGTTTTTTGTAGTACAGTGACCCCATAAATAAATGAAACGATACTGGTTGGGGCAAGAAAGAACGGAACATGTGGAACGTATAATTTTCAGTCTGCGGATCACAAATAAACCTTCTGATCCAGGATATTTTAAGAGATTTAGCATGCATGAAAATATCAATCATTTTAGTACCACCATGACAATATAGCTGGCACATTTGATTTCTATTTATTTTATCAGGTTTATTTTCCCATATAAACGAATAAAAACAACGATTTATATCTGTCAATGTTTTAAAATTTGGTTCAGGAAGTGATAACAACAAATAATTTAATTTTGACATCAATAATGATTTAACTACAGTAATTCTTCCTAAAACAGTAAGTGATCGTTTAGACCAGGAGGTCATTGTGTTTGTAATATCTTTCATTTTTTCACAATAATTTTGTTCAACCATTTCATATAATTTAACTGAAAATTCTATTCCCAGGTACCTAAAGTACCTACCCTGAAAAATCCAGTCAAAATTACAATCTTCCAATAATTTAATTCTACAATTCCGATTCTTTCCTATCCATATTATTTTAGTCTTTCTGGGGTTAATTCTTAAATTCGATATGTTAGCAAAAGTATCAAAAATCTCAAGAGCATCTTTTAGATCTTGATCTGATCCGTTAAGTGTTAAAAGTGTATCATCTGCGTATTGTAATACTTTAAAATTTTTTTCATTAATTTGCAACCCAACCACAGAATTTGTGTGCCTAATCATAATTCCAAGAATTTCACTGACCAACAGAAAAAGGTAGGGTGACAAGGGATCTCCTTGTCGACAGCCCTGTTCTATTTTGAATCTATCTGTAAAATAACCGTTCACTAAAACACTGGAAGTAGCATTGTTGTAAAACAACTGAACCCATTTTTTCATAGATTGGCCAAAGTTAAAAAAATCTAAAACTTTAAAAAGAAACTTATGAGACACAGAATCAAAAGCCTTTTCGAAGTCAATTAAAAGTAACAAACCTGGTATATCATGTAACTCTGTATATAAAAGTATATCATACAGTAAACGAATATTTTCACCAATGTATCGACCTTCCAAAAATCCGGTTTGATTTCCATGTATCAAATATGATAAAAATGTCTTAAATCTGTTTGCTATACAACCAGATGCCAGTTTATATATTACATTCAATAAAGAAATTGGACGCCAATTCTTTAGAAACTGTCGGGGTTGATTTACTTTTGGAATTAATGTGATTACTCCCATTTTTTGTGCTCCCGACATTTGTCCTGAAAAATAAGCATAATTTAAGGAATTTAACAAAAAAGATTTTATTTCCTTCCAAAAAACACGATAAAACTCCACGGTAAAACCGTCTAATCCGGGAGATTTATTACATTTCATATTTTTTAACACAGAGTATACCTCTTCTTCATTTAAGGGACCTTCTAATGATAACGACATTTGTTGTGATAGTTTTGGTATGTCAGAAGATGACAATAATAAGTCTAAATCTACATCTGTGGTTTCTTTTTCTTCATACAAACTGGAATAAAACTTAAACACTTCTTTCTGTATATCGCACTGATTCATAATAATATCATTTTCACAAAAAAGCTGACGAATTTGTCTATTAACATTATTCTGTTTTTCCAAGGTTAAGAAATACTTTGAGGGCTTCTCTCCTAATTCCATCCACTTAATCCTGCTTCTCATTGCGATTCTTTCATTTTCTTTTGAGCGTAATATTTCAAATTCTTCTTTCTGTTTATTTATTTCATCTAATATTTCGCTTTTATCATTACACAGTAATAATTTTTCTTCTAAATTTTCTATATTTTTCTCCAATTCCTTTTCTCTATCAATATTTTGCTTTTTAATATAAGAAGCGTAAGAAATAGTTTCCCCACGTATTATCATCATTAAAGTTTCAAAAAATAACTGATCATTAACAGTCAGCTGACATTCACCAATTACGTTGTCACTGTGATCAAACTGGACATTTCCCTTTGCATAAAATATAATTGTATCTTTTATAATTTGTTTAATTTTCTGAACATATATTTCATCTTTCAATAAAATATTATTAAATTTCCAAAACCCTGGTCCCCGTTTAAACTCATTAAGATTTAAACTAAGAAAAACTTTAGCATGGTCAGTACGGTAACCTGAAGAAATATCAGTGTTACAAACTAAAGAGAGCAATTCGGAGGATATCAAAAAAAAGTCTAATCTACTTTGTTTAAAGGGATTTTGTTGCCGCCACGTATAACATCTTTCATCCGGATTACATATTCTCCATGGATCACATAAACTTAAATCATTTTTCATTGTGTCTAATTGTTTTTTGGCCCTAGGGTTATTTACATGTACATAATTATATGTATCGAGGGTTGTATCCTGAACTAAGTTCCAATCACCACAAAGGATAGTATGTGGGTTTTCGAATTCTAATATAATCTTTTGAAGGTCAACAAAAAAATCAGGTTTATCAGTATTCGGACCATATAAAGATATAAATGTCAGATTATATTCATATAATTTCAAATCTAATATCACAAAGTTTCCTGTTTTATCTATCATAACTCTATTAACTTTTACTGGGATTGTGTCTTTAAATAATATGGCGACACCTCTTGAGTTTGAGGTATTACATGAAAGAAAACATTCACCTTTCCATTCCTTACGGATTTCTGCCTCAGTGCTCGGTATAAAATGAGTGTCTTGAATACAACAAACATCATACTTTTTTGACTTCAGATAAGACAAAACATCTTGCCTTTTTTGGCTATTCGCTAGGCCACGACAATTCATCGAAATAAATTTTACATTATCCTGCATTAGGTAAATATACCTTCAGAAAACGTGCAAAAGGACAACCTGTGAAAGTAGTTTTCAAATGAATTACACACAATAGACTACAAAAGACAAATAGCAAAACACACACGGGAGAGGGCGTGCTAACCAAAACTCGGTTGCTTACCCGAAGAGTCTCAAGCGACCCCTCAACAACAATTAAAGATAAAATAAACCCAAAACCCCAAAAGAAGCTCCATGGGAACACCTACCCCCAGAGTACTTAGAAAAAATGTTTGCAAACCGAGATGCCACGAAATGGTGGCACCTCTGCGTGAAACAATTAAAATTAGCATGTACACACTGCTTTCAAATACTAGTACACCCCTGTAGCCCGCGTATGCCTCGTACCAACGTATTCGTGTCTGTCATGTATCTCGGGTCGAGGGAACCCTGAAAATACTTCAAACAAAACTACCATATAATGTCATAAACATGTATATATTATGCATACATGTATGTATAGACATATAATGTATAATAACACATCCATATCCATACACACACATGCACATACATGTATGATATACACTTTTGCAACCCAGTCATGAATAAACCAACCTGTGTGAGCATTCACAGGTGTTGAAAACCAACCTATCCCTTTCCGCCATGCAAAAACATAGCCCCATATTCAAAAGGAAAACATGTGGAATATCTGCCTATTCATTTGCACGTTCATGCATGTCAAAAAACATCACCCTTGGTAAACACGAACAATTCTCTGTTCAATGTCACTGCATATCAGCAAAGCAAACTGAAACTAACTCTTAAAGGGATTATACAGTTCTGGTTGAGACCCAATTTCAGGTTTCCAACATTTTTTGGTGAGATAATGAGAAACCTCCTATGAAATATGAAAAAGCATGTAATTCCATGAGAAATTCAACGTCTATCCGAAGAAAACCGGCCCCGAAACGCCCGAGACATCCAAAACAGAGCGATTCCAATAAAGTGTGGGACCCACATTTTATTACGATTGCTGTGTTTCACTCTGCTTTTGGATGCCCCAGCCATTCCAAACCCGATCCCCACCGAACAAACCCCGAATTCCTCCTAAAATGGTACGCTCTGTACTATGTCCCAAGAGTCTTCCTGGTATCTCACAAAAAGCCAAAAGCCCAATTTTCAACTCCACCAACACTGTACTATCCCTTTAACATAATATTAGAATCACTATTAACTTTAGCATCCATATTGTCTTGATTACACTGACCCCAAGTGATATCCACCCATAAAAGAAATACCAACCTCTGCGTGACACAATTGCAATTAGCATGTATCATCCCTTCACAGTACACTTGTATAACCGGTGTCATGCACAAACCGAGACGCAGGGGAATGACGGCACCTCTGCGTGACACAATTACAATTACAAATGTAGAATGTACATGTACACAGTTTTCAAATACACCTCTGCATCCAGCAGATATATGTTTTTTACCTACATACTCATGCCTGTTTACATGCATATCAGGCCATGTGAATCCTGAAAATACTTCAAACAAACTACAATAATGTCACATACATGTACATTATGCGTGCGTGTGTTTTATAAACATAGAAACACATCCTTGTCTATACCCACACATGCACACACATGTAGATACGTATAATAGACTAACCTGTGTGAACTTTCACAAGAGGCATTAGTGCTGAAAACCCAACTGTCCTTTGAAACCGTTCAAAAACACCGCCCCATATTCAAAAACAAAAGGAAACTTACGGAATATCTGGCTATTCATTTGCACTTTCATGCATGACAGAAACATCACCCCTGGTAAACACGAACAATTCTCCGTTCAGTACCACTCCATATCAGCAGAGCAGATTAAAACAAACTTTTAACATATTAAAATCACTATTAACTTATGCATCCATTATTGGCTTGATCACATTGACCGCAAATAATACCGCCGCCATTTTTATGAAATATTTTCCCGTGCATAACATAATTACAATTAGCATGTGTCATCCCTTCACAGTACACTAAGTCTTGTACAGCAGGTGTCATGCACAAAACGAGACGCAAAGGGAATGGTGGCACCTCTGTGTGACACAATTACAATTAGAATGTACACAGTTTTCAATTACACCTCTGCAGCCCGCAGACCGATGCTTTTTACCAAAATGCTAATGTCTGTTTTGCATATGAGGCCAAATGAACCCTGAGAAATTCCTCAAACAAACTAGAATAATGTCATGTACAAAAATTTATAATGCATGCATGTATTCTATAAACATAGAAACACATCCTTTTCAGTACCCACACATGCACATACATACGTATATTTGGAATTCAATCATGAATAAACCTATACCTGTGTGAACTTTCACAGGTGTTCAAAAGCAAACCGTCCTTTCAAACCATGCAAAAACACCGCCCCATATTCAAAACAGGAAACTTAAACGGAATATCTGGCTATTCATTTGCACGTTCATGCATACTGTATCAGAAACATCACCCCTGGTAAACACGAACAATTCTCCGTTCAATACCACTCCATATCAGCAGAACAAATTGAAACAAACTCTTAACATGTTAAAATCACTATTAACTTCAGCATCCATTATTGTCTTGATCACACTGACCACAAATAATACCGCCGCCATTTAGATGAATATTTTCCTGTGCATAACACAATTACAATTAGCATGTGTCATCCCTTCACAGTACACTTGTACAGCAGGTGTCATGCACAAAACGAGACAAGGGAATGGTGGCACCTCTGCATGACACATTTACAATTAGAATGTACACAGTTTTCAATTACACCTCTGCAGCCCGAAGACCTATGTTTTTTACCAAAATGCTAGTGTCTGTTTTGCATATCATGCCAAATGAACCCTGAAAAATACCCCAAACAAACTACTATAATGTCATAGACATGTACATATTATGCATGCATGTATTCTATAAACATGGAAACACATCCTTTTCAGTACCCACACATGCACATACAATGTACATACGTACACGTGTACATGTATGCAACCCAATCATGAATAAACCAACCTGTATGAACTTTCACAAGTGTTAAAAACCAAACTGTCCCTGCCAACCCTGCAAAAACACAGCCCCATAATTAAGAGAGAGAAAAAAAAAAGAAAAGAAACTTACAGAATATCTGGCTGTTCATTTGCATGTTCTTGCTTGACAGAAACATCACCCCTGGTAAACACGAACGATTCTCCGTTCAATACCACTCCATTTCAGCAGAGCAAGTTGAAACAAACTCATAACATATTTAAATAATACCGTCGCCACTTAGATGAAATTTCTACCTGCAAATGACATAATTACAATTAGCATGTGTCATCCCTTCACAGTATACTATGTCTTGTACAGCAGGTGTCATGCATAAAAGGAGACGCAAGGGAATGGTGGCACCTCTGCGTGACATTGAACGTTGTTTTCTCTGCAGCTCGCAGACCAGTGCTTTTTACCAACATAAATGTACTCATGTCTGATATGAATATCAGGCCAAGTGAACCCTGAAAATGCTTCAAACAAACCACCATAATGTCTTAGACATGTACATATTATGCATGCATGTGTATAATAAACATTAAACGCACATCAATATCCCTGCACACACATGCACATACATACATGACACATGTATTTGCAAATCAAGAATAAGGTGTGAAAACCAACCCGTCCCTTCCAACCATGCAAGAGCAAAGCTTCATGTTCAAAAAGACAACACATTCCCACATGACAGAAAGCACCACCCCTAGTAAACAGGTGTTCAAAAGCAAACCGTCCTTTCAAACCATGCAAAAACACCGCCCCATATTCAAAACAGGAAACTTAAACGGAATATCTGGCTATTCATTTGCACGTTCATGCATACTGTATCAGAAACATCACCCCTGGTAAACACGAACAATTCTCTGTTCAATATCACTCCATATCAGCAAAAAAAAAAAAAAAAAAAAAAAAAAAAAAAAAAAATATATATATATATATATATATATATATATATATTGAAACAAGCTCAAAACGTAACATTATTAGATCAGTATTAACTGTTTACATCCATATTATTTTGATAGTGATATCCGTCTCCATTTACAAAAAGTATCTGCGGAGCGGCGTCTTCTCTGAGCAGCACCTGTCAAACTACATACATGTACATCGTACTATATGTATGCATATATATGCAACTACAAATGTACTGTACAACATCAATATTTCGTTTTATTTTTTCTAAGAATCTGGCACATGGGCTGTTGTTCATAGCTGTTTGAATTCATTATTATTCTTATTCTTGCCAAAAATGTCGAAAAAAAAAAAAAAAACATCATTCGCTCACTGGTCGCCAAGCTGCAGTGGAGCCCTTCTCCTTACATTCGAGCTGTAGTTTGACTCCAACTAGCTTAATTCGTGTTGATTTGTTTTCTTTTTTCCGCAGTTGATAGGCCGTCTGTTCCAGCATGAAACGCCGTCTCTTAAGTTGCGCGGGAAGATCAGTGACAATGCGGAAGGTCGGACGGGGGGTGCGCGGGTCCCTGGGATTGGTTGCTCGCACCTGGGCTTGTTGAAAAGCTCCGAGTATTGCGTCCCGGTCAATCATGGATCCGAATCGGACAATTATTGGGTCGGGTCCGCGCTGCCCTTCCTCTCCCCCCGGGGGAGGTCGACGTGGAAGACGGTGGGCGTTCACCAGAAACATGTTGTTGGCCTCTTCCGATGAAAATTTCAGCTCCTTTATCACATTCCTCACAGCTTCAATAGTTGTTACTCCAGACTTTTTTTCTACCCCATATATCAGTAGGTTCATTTTTCTGTCGTGGATCTCAAGAGCAAGGATCTTTTCTCTCAGTTCAGTTTCAACTTTCACATTCTCCTTTTTCATTTCAGGCAAAGATTCGTTCTCTATTTTGGTTAATCTAGCGGAAGAATCGGCAGCTGCCACCTGTAAATCCGTTAATGATGCACGCATATCAGATAATTCACTTCTCATTGCAACTATATTGGTATTGAGAGAGTCAAGTTTATCAATGATTTTGTTAGTTGTTTCGTGGAAGACAGCTCGACTTACCCAGTCAACTGGGGATGACGCCATATTTGAATTCGCTGAGTCGTCCACAGAATGTACAGGGCTATCGTCCATGGAATGTATAGGCCTGTCGTTCGTGGAGTGTATGGGCCTGGCGTCCGTTTGTTGTACAGGTGAAGATGAGACGTCTGCAGCTTGTGTGCGTGGGTTTGTCCGAGTTGCCACGGTGGGTCGAGCTGGGGTTTTTCCTTTTTCCCGTTTTTGCCGGAGCGAATATGGTTCTCTCGATGGCACTTTTTCTCCTTTTCTCGTAGTCATAGTAGGTTACAAAACTACGGGATGTAACTAGTTCATTTGTATGTTATTTCGATGAATTTGGGGTAGACTTCCCGGAGCTTCACAAAAATACCTCCTCAAACCTCCATAGCGAGCGCCCTCTCTCTCCAGGGGCGGATCCAGGAATTCTGTAAAGGGGGGGGGGGGGGGGGGGCGTGACTAATATTTCTACTGCCACTTCCGGGTTTCATTTCATTGTGTTTCTTTTTATTTCTTTTGTTTTTTACGAAAATCAAAGGGGGGGGCGTGCGCCGGTTGCGCCCCCCTCTCGATCCGCCACTGCGAAGTTATGATATAATGACTAGAAACTTGTCTAGATAAGACAAATGCCAGAAACTCCATTATTTTGTGAGGAACTGTATCAATAGTGTATAGAAAGGCGTAAGTCTTAGAGTATTGATATTAATATTCGTGTGTTACCGTTCCTTTGACGACTGTGGCTTCTTTACGTCTGGTTTTATTTGTTGATATTTGCTGGTGTTTGTTCACTTGTCAGTGTTTGCTTGGTGTTTTTGATATTTGGGTTGTTATAAAGCAGTCAGTATTCAGGTATTCGTGACATGTTATATGTTTCACTAATGTTAAGTTTCTATGAAATAATTCCAATGATGGCTTATTTTGGTCATTCAATATAACATAATATAACTTTGTATAATTTTGAGCACACAATTTGCACGTATTTCCTAGGATGTGGCTCAGTTGCATGTAAGCATTAAGATAAAAGAATGGTCAGTGAAATGACATGGAATGATGTCTGTTTATATTCTGAAAAATCTGTTTCTTAATGAATGTTTCTCTCTTGACTACTCCCAGCAGGATTGATTGGGACAAAATGGGCGATTACAAATTATTGGATTCCAGTATCGGTGTACATCATTTTCCTGCCAAAGTCGACGAATATACAAAATTTAGTATCGAAGTCCAGACGAGAAATGCACTGGGGCACATGTCAGATTCTCTAATGTTCAACGTTGTGTTTAACAGTAAGTTTAAGCAGTTTGTTTATACTTTTAACATTCTCTTCACATTTGCAGACGAAGAAATCTTTCTTTTTTTTGCGTGCGTCTGCTTACCTTTCCATGATATTGACAGATATTTACTAAGTCTGTTTTTGTTTTTTTTTGAACAGCTTGTTTTGCAACGAAACCCATAAAAGAATGACCCAGCTGTTCTACATCACCTCCCTATCCCCTTACTTGCATTGAGTGCTGTTAACCCGTTGAGGACGAGTCCCGAGTATACTCGGAAAGTTGTCTGTGGGAAATGCGTGTTGTACTATTGTTCTACAAGCTTCTTTAGGATACAGAATCATATCCACATGATCCTCTTGTTTATTGCAAACTGTCTCCACTATGAGGACCCAGTAAAAGTTTTTTTTTTTTACAACAACGAAAAAAACATATCCCTTGTATTAGTGCGTTCTTTTGCATTGGCTAATGATAACTGTACTTAGAAATCACTGTTGTGATTCATTCTTATAATAATCGAAATACTGTGGGTGCTCATATAAGTAACAATTCTGTCTAAATGATGTATTTGTTGCATTGTCTCACTTCCTTTTCAAAGCCAAACCATTCCCTCCAGACTTTAAACTCGACGCCATCCGAGCATCTGATACAGAGCAAAAGCTTCAAATTACTTGGACCAATTCTCTTTTAGCTGATGTCATCAATACCATAGGTATTAAATGGGAGGTGCGCGGAAATTATATAAACACCGAATACAAGGTATGCATTCGCTCATGAAATCCAGTGTACAACAGCATTTGTAAATGTTTTGCCCTCTTGCATACTCAAGCATATTGTTTCTTGAAGCTAACACCTGCATGTCTGAAATACTGAGAGTAATAAATCTTTTTGCAGTGAAGTAATTCCTGAACGCTAAAGACAGTGTTGAAATACGACGTAGCATCATCTGGCAGCTATCTGAGTGTTCTAAATTGAGCCGTGAAAGTAAAGAAGTGTGTCCAAGATTCAAAGTGAAAACACAGTTCTGGTTTTAAGGGTTTGAGAACCCATCTTGCACCATTTCATATTTGTCTGCAATATATCGAAAGAGTTTACCAAGAAACTTACGTGGTGACCCACGATTTGCCAGGACGATGAGTAGTTTCGGAGTATTTTGAGATCAAAAATAAAAGTCGGTATTATTACAGAAGGATCCAGGTTAACTCGATCTCAAGGACAACTCGGCCCTATTTCAGACAATACACGCAGGTCGTGATCGCCATAGTATACCTAGCCACATCTTTATTTTTTTAGGGACGCCACAGAGGTTATTTGGTCCTTTGATGCGCGATTTGTACCAACTCGGCCCATAACTGCGACCACCCAGAACGAGAAGCTCTCCCATAACATACTGTACAATCCAGAGGGACAACTCGACCCCGCCATCAAAGTGAGGCCGAATTGTCCCCGAGTCCGAGTTAGCCTGCAGCACCCCGATCGGGTCAGTTCTGAGATGCGAACATTTTTTGTTAATATTTTTCATTTTTGAACGAATTCCAAAAAAATTCATTTTTTTAAATGAAAATTACACATTCCATAGCAATATATCCCTTGGTTTCTGAAAGCAGTTAGTCAATTGAAGTGCTCTTTCATTTTGTTAGAAAAGTGAATTTTTGTGGAATTCCCTTTATATTTTCTTTATAATTTTGACCATACATGACGTCATGACCTCTAGTAGTCTCCTCATCCAGCGGTTCCAGCACCAAAACTTTAAAAATTCATGACATTTGCAACGATTGTCCGATTTTCCTCAAACTTTCACTGATGTGCTCCACTAATGTTGCTCCTTTCACTCAGTCCACATTTCTCACTATGTTTTGGTTTCCTTTAGATTCCTTCTGAGAGTGGAATCTTTCCCCTTACCTACAAATGTATAAAGGTCGACAAAATATGACATTATCCGTCTAAGGAATGAAAACATCGTATTTTTAAGAAACCGGGAACTGCAGTAAGACAGTCATAGCTATGGATATTCGTATGAACAACTTGTATCCTCCTTCTGGCACTGTCTGGCAAAACTGCTGTGTTGAGAGTCGTAATTAACTCTGACGAGTTCGGTAACTTCTGCATCAAGTTTTATCTATGAATTGCGTGTACCTCACGATTGCTTATCACTGTTACTCAAATGAAATTGTCATTCTCCATGAACACCTTAGTCTCTCTGTTACCAACGAGTTACGAATAAAACCTTTGACCCATTACACATCACTATTATGTCACATCCGTCACAATGAGGCAAGATTGTTCTTTTCAATGAAGTCGTAAACATCTCAGCCAGACAGTTAGTTCTCAAAGCGCTGGGTAATAGAACCCAGAAGAAGTCGTGATTCATTAAGGCTTTGTTCACAGTTTGTGTTCATACTTTGATGTACTCACATGACTGATTTTTATAATGTGATGCTCTATGCACACGATCTAAATCAATTATTTAACTTTTAAAACTCCTCTGGAACATGGTGAACTTGCAGTTCTTTATATATTTTGTATAAATAGTAGAACCTTAGAGTGATATACAGTATAGATTATTCGGAGACATTGACATAATCGCTCAGCAAGAAACTTAGCAATTATCGTCTAGAAAGAAACCTTCTCTGTCAGACAAAATTCATTTCTTGTATCCATCGCCCCCACAATCTCAACACATTGTACAGTGCAAGATCTTTCCGTATAAGATCCCACTTCATTCATTCATCGCAAAGAGCAGGGTGTTTAACCCGGTGAAGCGGTCCCACCTCACCTCCAACTGGACCCCATGGAAGACTAGCTTAACATAGCTGACTATGGGCTATCCAGCCATCTCCTCAGATGGAAATAAACAAACAAACAAACAAACAAACGAACAGAGAACAAATTACCACGCATCTCAAGCAGGCTGATTACAGTAGATGATTTTAAGAGTCTTTTGAAAACATTTTTCTTCAACTTTTCATTGGATTACGCTTTGCGCTGTGATGTGTTTCAAAATTTGTCTCTTTTCCTTCCTTTTCCTCCTCTCATGCCTATTGATAGCTTCCCTCAATGTACATCGAGGCATTTTTTGTTTGTAATATTTATGTGCTTTGAAGATTTGATTTATTATCATTATCATCATATGAAATTACAGATTTGACCAAGGCAATCGCACGCTTCTTTCATCTATCAAAATTCCTCTTTTGTTCTATTATGTTTATTATCTCATAAAAGCATTAAACGATTTTATATTGCAAACATACACATCATACCGATATGGAAGGAATTATTATTCTTACCTTAAATAGAAATGCCGAAAGAACAATGCGTCCACACGTAATGATGCAGTACATAGAAGTGACACTGGATCTGCTCCATCTTGGGGTAGTAAGACACTTTTCCAGGATATGAATATCACATCGTATCAGGACAATTACCCCCTCCCCCCTCCTGTCTAAAGTAATACTGGTTAGTGATAAGGTTAGAGTAAAGATAAGGATTAGGATCAGAGGAAGGGTCCGGGGTGGTTAATTGCCAAGGGGGTAATTGCCCTATATACCCATTCTGATGTGTGTGTGACCCTGCATCATAAAACCACCAAAAAGTCGCCAGACATGGATTTTTCGTTAAGAGCAGATTCTGAAAGAGCATCTATGCTTTAAAATGATGTACAACTCAAATCAAATGGACTCTCCTAACCTATCTAAACACTGGAATGAAATCACACACACTGAACAGCAACAGCAACAACAATGAAAGGATTATCAGATTAGGCTGAAAATTAACCATGCTCTTTTAGTACATTCTGTTCATTATTAATGCCAACTTTCAAAGTAGTAGCATCATTATCCCTTCAAAAGTTATTAGAGGTGAAAGTGAAGAGTGTGCAAAGGATTTTCAAGAAATGAAAAGGGGCCTCTACTCTACAAAAAGGCCGGGTTGTAGAAAAAAAAAATGCTCAAAACACACTTTCCCAGTCATTTCACGATCCCCAACGCAGGTATAATGTAGAAAAGAATAGCTCTTTCAGAAAATATGAAAAATCCCAAATTGACTTGGTTGACCCGTTTCACCATTTATTAGTCCTCATGTAATATCAAGGGGTGCAACTTTTTGTTGGTTTTGTGATGCACGGTTACATATATTATACTTGATTATATACGTTTTTGTTCTAATATTTGCATGACTGGAAGCCTCTTTCTTTATTGGCTATTTACATTACAAAAAAAGGAGATTTCCATTTTACATGATATCACATCCTTTGTTTCCTTTCGCACGTTTGGTACGGGGAATACCATGTAAACCAATAATTTGCAACGTTTATAATTCCTTCCCGTTTACAGAGCCCTTGTGGTCGAGAGAACTGTCAGCTATACGATCTCCCTTACGGTAACTTTAACTACTGTGTTCAGATGATGACACGATCGCCATTCATGGAGGGTCCAGGAATCTGGTCAGAGGAAAAGTGCCTTCTTGCTCCTCCAAACCGTAAGTTATTAGCTCTGTATTTGTCAGCGTACGTGCTGAATTTTGTTTTAGAATACACCCTATTGCCAGTCGGTACTTCAAAGAGCAAACAAACAGGCAACCATAGAGGTGTCAGGTGATTGGTAGATATTCCATAGTAGACCGGGGGCCCAGAAGATTTATTCAGCTGAAAAGGGTCACACTTTTTAATGGTCTCATCATATAAGGATGTGTCCAAGGGTCAATAAAATGAATTGCTGGCAAGTCACATCCTGTACCGTAAGCCTAGGGACCACAAAAAGGGACCCCGAAAAATGGATTTATTCAGCCGAAGGGGGTCACGGACAAAAGTTGGTGGATATTGTTCCTTTGGGTGTACTTATCATGAAAACAGCAATGCCAGCTATTTTATCCTGTACGGGGCCCCAGACAGTAGCCCCAAAGGGCCCCACAAATATGGTGTTATTCAGCTGAAAAGGGTCACGGCTAATTTCTTTTGCAATGGAAGTAGTTCCCATCAGAGATATCCAAAACACCAATGCCAGCTATTTTATCCTGTACGGGGCCCCAGACAGTGGCCCCAAAGGGCCCCACCCCCATAGGCCTACGTACAAACACACACAAACATTGATTTTATTCAGTTGAAAAGAGTCACGGCTAATTTCTTTTGCAATTGAAGTAGTTCCCGTCAGAAATATCCAAAACACCAATACCAGCTACTTTATCCTGTACGGGGCCCCAGACAGTAGCCCCAAAGTGCCCCCCCCCCCCCATAAGTCATACGTTCAAACACACACAAACATTGATTTCATTCGTGCAGCTGAGAAGAGTCACGGCTAATTTCATTTGCAATGGAAGGAGTACCCATCAGAGATACCAAGAACACCAAAGCCAGCTATGTTATCCAGTACGGGCCCCGGACAGTAGCCCCAAAGGAGCTCCCCCCCCCCCCCCCCCCCCCACACACACACACATTAGTTTCATTCAGCTGAAAAGAGTCACGGCTATTCTTTTGCAATGGAAGTAGTACCCATCAGAGATATCCAAAACACCAAAGTCAGCTATTTTATTCTGCACGGGGCCCCAGTCAGTAGCACCAAATTGCTCCCCCCCCCCCCCCCCACACACACACATACATTGATTTTATTCAGCTGAAAAGGGTCATGGCTACTTTCTTTTGCAATTGGAAGTAGTAGGCATACTCATCAGAGATATCCAAAACACTAAAGCCAGTGATTTTATCCTGTACGGGGTCCCAGACAGTAGCCCCGAAGTGCACCCCCCACACACACACACACACACACACACACACACACACACACACACACATTAGTTTCATTCAGCCAAAATTGGTCACGGCTAATTTCTTTTGCAATGGAAGTATACCCATCAGAGATATCCAAAGCACCAAAGCCAGTTATTTTATCCTGTACGGGGCCCCAGACAGTAGCCCCAAAGTGCCCCCCCCCCCCTCTCCACATACACACACATACACACACACACACACACACACACACACACATTAGTTTCATTCAGCTGAAAAGGGTCACGGCCAATTTCTTTTGCAATGGGAGTAGTACCCATCAGAGATATCCAAAATACCAAAGCCAGTTATCTTATCCTGTACGGGGCCCCGCACAATATATAGCCTCAAACACGTTTAATTTCTTTTTGCACTGGAAGAAGTACATGTACCTATCAGAGATATTCAACACACCAAGGCTAGTTTTTATCCTGCACAGAGCCCCAGACAGTGAGCTCCACAGTGTCCCATCCATTATACATGTACTGTGATTCAGCTGAAAATGGTCTTACAAATTCTTTTGTAGCGTTAATATCAGGGCCTACTGAACAGAGATATCACACTAAAGCAAGTCATCTTATACGGGGTCCCATAGGTTACAGTAGCAAAACACTCAAGAAATTTGCAAAGGAAGCATACTTCTGTATAGTGCACAACTAAGATGACCATATTACAAAAACCAGTCATTTCATCTTGTACTGGGCCCAGGTTACAGTAGCCATACAGTGCCCCTCCCCCACATAATTATTATGACATCATCATAGCTTAAAAGAGTCATAGTTGTTTTTCTTTTACAATTGAAGTAGGCCTTAGTTTACATCATAGATACCCAAAACATCAAAGCCAGTTAGGTTTTCCCAGCCAATTTCGCACTTTTGTTGGTTCATTTGATAGAAGGTTCGAATTCGTAAAATGGGTATTCAATTTGGCTGGTACCCTACGTTCATTCAAATTCGCCTTGACTTGCCGAAAAGGGTATTTCAGCCATTAAATTTCGCGAAAGACAGTCAAATTCCAAACGTGTTCATTCAAATTCAAATCATGCTATTTCTTTGTTTCAGATCATTTTAACGTGTCTTTCTATGTGTGTTTTCGTTTCATCTATGAATTACTGTTATAAAGCAGTAAAAGTATCATATTTCTTATCTAGTATAACTGGATTTGATGGTTCTGTAAACCAGACTGGTAACGCTCCTTCTCTTTATTATACTTGTCATTATAGGCCTGTACGTGTACCAGTAATGCAGATTAACTTCATTTTTTTATAGTCGTGACAGCACAATAGATACAGACGTATATCTCTAGAAGACATAAAAAGAATTATTTAAAAAAAAAACCAAACATTTGAGGATCATAACCTTGACTTCTTGGAACTGGCCGACCGCTAGTAATAAAGCGCTCTTAACAGCCAGATAATTTGTGGCTTCGTACTTCTTTGGATTCAAAAAGCACGTTAAAAAATGGTGTCAAAGTCTCTTAAACGAATACGAAAACATGAAATGCTATGATGCTTACAAAACAATAACTACGATGAAAGAAAATAAGGAAAGAGGCCAAGCATGAACATATCTGTTTAATTGACTGCAGAACATGTTAAATTAGATGGCCAGAAATCAATTTGAATGAACGAGCGCAGAATGTAATCACGTGACTATATTATTATGAATTTATGAATGAACGGATAGTGGAATGGTACTTGTCTTATATATGGATTTCAGTTGAAAAAGTGTTATTTAGAATAAGGTTAGAGGTAATGTGAATATTTCAAAATAAATTTGAATGAAGAGATTAATATGACATTGAACTACCATGTCATCTAGGCGAAATTTTTGCTAAATTTAATTCAACATTAAAGAATTCGATTAAAAGAGGTGCGATATTGGCCCGGATGCAGGGCCCTTGACAGGTATAGCCCCAAGGTATTCCCACCCCTGAATTAAGTGTTTTTAGGTGAAAAGAGTCATGTATGCCTATTTTCCTTGGTAGCTAGTGGAATTAACAGCTGAGATACGTAAAACACAAACCCATCCAGTTAAGGGGCCCCCAGCCAGTAGCTGGAAAGTGCTCCCGTATTATTTTATTCTAAGTGAAAAGAATCACTGCTATAATTTCTTTTGCAATGGAAGTAGTACTCAACGAGGTATCAAAAACACCGAAACCAGTTATATAGCTGTACGGGGCCCCACGGAGTGTTCCTAAAGTGTCCCCACATGTAATTCCACTATCAAGATCTGCATCCCGATCTATTCAATCTGTCAGATCGGGAGAGAGCGGCAAAAGTGTACGGGGACCGGGAGCATCGTAGCAGCAGCGTTTGGGTGATGGGGTTGGATCTGGCAATTTTACAGATCGGGAAGAAATTTTGAACTGGTTCAAAATTTCTTCCTCATCTCCCCATCAAGATTGACCTATTTTGAATCGTAGCTCAAACGGGGAGAGAGCAGTGACAGTGTAAATACCGCGGGATGAGCGTAACAATTCCAGGTTTTTCTGACCGTAGTAACAGCGGCACAAGAACGGGAAATATAGTCTAAACTAGACACCGACGACATGGTCCCGCTGCTGCGCCGCTTTCTTGATCAAAGCACAACCTTCCCGCTTTAACGACGCTCTCACTAAGCCCCCGTCAGACTAGAGCGGATCGAGCCAACGAATGCCCAGCGGATCCGAAAATTTGGACATACGCTCACATCCGTTGTTCGTCGTTCGTGACCCGCTTGACGTTCGTTGTATCCGCTAGCTGTTCGCAGAGATTCGCAGAGATCCGCCGGAGCAAAATTTTGATTTTGGACATGCCCAAAATCTTGAGCGGATGACGAACGGAATGACAATCCGCTCTGTGTTCGCTTAGCATCCGCTGATTGAAAGTTTTGGTCGCTCTGCATTCGTTTCTCATTCGTCCGCCGTTCGTCCAAATTCGCCCAGCAAATGTGCACAGCAACACACGTTAATCAAACGTAGATAAAAAGTAGATATTCATATATAGCACATATAATAATAATAATAATAATGATAATTATAATAAGAAAAAAAGGGTCTTAT
The DNA here is from genome assembly GCF_040938485.1 of Diadema antillarum. Taxonomy (NCBI): domain Eukaryota; kingdom Metazoa; phylum Echinodermata; class Echinoidea; order Diadematoida; family Diadematidae; genus Diadema; species Diadema antillarum. The sequence continues at coordinate 4,901,959 of NW_027270964.1, forward strand.
TTGCCCAGGGTAGCCTCTTCAGTGTTGTCACTGCTCTGCCAGAGGGCCCTGCCATTATTATTACCCCAGCGTTGCCAGGTACCCATTTATACACCTGGGTCGAGAAGGACATCGCGGGTAAAAAAATCTTGTCCAAGGATGTAGGGTTATGCACTGGGCGGGATTCGAACCCGGGTCCTCGGTTCGGGAGTCGGATCCACTATGCCACAGCCCCCCACATGACATTTCATTATACGTATTCTGACATTTAATAAGAGAACATTATTCTAAACCACTGCTTAAAGTCAACCTGTAGTAAATGGGAATCTCTGAATGGAAATTGGGAATTGTGAAAGTTCGACTCCAGTTGGAGGCACCAGACGCAATGGAGGATGTTGGACTACCAACATCATCGTCACGTGATCATCAGAAGGAAGTACACTTTTAGGGGAATCTTGAATGAGTGTCATCAGGAGTACTTGGTGGTTACTTCGGCTTCCTTCTTTTTGGGGCCATTTTCACAGTCACAACTATCTAAAAAAGAAGATCACTCCAAAATCTTCGAGTGATCCCTGAGGTCACTCCAAAATTAGTGAAAATGAACATTTTCACTCCAAAGTCACTCCAATTTCACTCGAAACTCACTCTTTTTTGTTATTTATCCTTCATGAGTGAACAATTTCACTCTTCTTTTTTTAGAGAGACAACATTACTTGACACTGTCACTGCTCAAAATGATTTGGTAAAGTGTGCGTCATCCGAGATCCGTCACGTAATTGCCGCAGTATCGCTCTGCATATGTTGGGCATTCGCTGCTCATTCGCTTTGTCCGCTCAGCATCCGTTGGGTGGACTGCACGCATTCGCTTTCATTTGTTACTTTATCCGCTCGTTACACGGTCAGCATATGCTCATCATTCGTCAGGCGAACGTTCGAAAACCACATTTTGCTTGCGAATTCGAGCGGATACGAGCGTATCTGGACTTTGCCAAATTTTGCCCATCCGCTAGGCATTCGCTGATTTATACGCTGTAGTGTGACGGGGCCTTACATGTAGTTTCTCTACTCTCGTATAAAATCAAGGCCTGTTCCTATGACGCTTCATTCCTGCTTCGATAACGCTGTTGGCCGCTTTAGCTACGCTGTTCCTACGCTTTCCCACACTCAATTATGCATGCAATTATGCGATACGCTGGAAAATGTTTGCCAGAACAGCAAAACTGATGATGATCAGGAGGACGCGTTGTCGTTGTCGCGAAAATGAAGACGAAGGAGCGCATATTTAAGAAGAAGAAGAGATGCAAACAATAAAGAGAATAGAGCAAAACACTTTGGAGCTACTGTCTGGGGCCCCGTGCAGGATAAAATATCTGACTTTGGTATTTTGATATCCGATGGATACTATACTTCCATTGCAAAAGAAAGTAGCCGTGACCCTTTTCGGCTGAATGAAACCAATATATATATATATATATATATATATATATATATATATATATATATATGTGTGTGTGTGTGTGTGTGTGTGTGTGTGTGTGTGTGTGTGTAGGGGGCACTTTGGGGCTACTGTCTGGGGCCCCGTACAGGATAAAATAACTGGCTTTAGTGCTTTGGATATCTCTGATGAGTACTACTTCCGATTGCAAAAGAAAGTAGCTGTGACCCTTTTCAGCTGAATAAAATCAATGTGTGTGTGGGGGGGGGGGGGGAGGGGGAGGGAGTAAGGGGGATATTTGGGGCAACTGTCTGGGGCTACTGTCTGGGGCCCCATGCAGGATAAAATAACTGGCTTTGGTATTTTGGATTTCTCTGATGGGTACTAATTCCATTGCAAAAGAAATTAGCCGTGACCCTTTTCAGCTGAATGAAACTATTGTGTGAGTATGTGTGTTTGGGGGGGGGGGGGGCACTTTGGGGCTACTGTCTGGGGCCCCGTACAGGACAGAATAACTGGCTTTGGTGTTTTGTATGTCTCTGATGGGTACTACTTCCATTGCAAATGAAATTAGCCGTTACTCTTATCAGCTGAATAAAGTCAATGTGTGTGTGTGTGTGTGTGTGCTTGTACGTAGGGCTTATAGGGGGTGGGGCACTTTGGGGCTACTGTCTGGGGCCCCGTGCAGGATAAGATAGCTGGCTTTGGTGTTTTGGATATCTCTGATTGGTACTCCTTACATTGCAAAAGAAATTAGCCGTGACTCTTTTCAACTGAATAAAATCAATGTTTGTGTGTGTTTGTACGTAGGCCTATGGGGGGTGGGGCCCTTTGGGGCTACTGTCTGGGGCCCCGTACAGGATAAAATAGCTGTCTTTGGTGTTTTGGATATCTCTGATGGGAACTACTTCCATTGCAAAAGAAATTAGCCGTGACCCTTTTCAGCTGAATAACGCCATATTTGTGGGCCCCTTTGGGGCTACTGTCTGGGGCCCCGTACAGGATAAAATAGCTGGCATTGCTGTTTTCATGATAAGTACACCCAAAGGAACAATATCCACCAACTTTTGTCCGTGACCCCCTTCGGCTGAATAAATCCATTTTTCGGGGTCCCTTTTTGTGGCCCCTAGGCTTACGGTACAGGATGTGACTTGCCAGCAATTCATTTTATTGACCCATTGCCACATCCTTACATGATGAGACCATCAAAAAGTGTGACCCTTTTCAGCTGAATAAATGCTCTGGGCCCCCGGTCTATAGTGCGTAATTGAACTGGAGGGGATAGATGCTTTTATTTGATTTGAATTGAATTAATGGTTTCTGTGTCACCATTGTACACGCACATACATCATGATACATGTACGTGTATGCATACAAACACATAAGTTGTTAAAAGAATATCTTTTCTTCATTGCCTTTACATAATGTACAGCAAAACGTAATAAGCAATACAACAATGAATAATTCAGTGGGGCTACAGCATAAGCGTGGCTTGATTTGCGTGCGGCCCCCGTACGTATTACTGTAAGTAAGCTGAACAAATTAGAAAACGCTCTTCTTTTCAATAACTACGAGTTGCACAGCAGTACTGTAGCCCGGATGAATTCTTCCAGTACATTCTTCTGTTTGAGAATATCTAATCAAAGGCATATATTTTTCGTTACCTCCGAATAGCAATATACCCCATTTCATAAAAATTCGATGGAAATGAAACTTTTTCGGCTCTGTATGTGTAACTCTACTCAGTGGAGTAAATTGGACTTGATATACATGTAGTAAAGCGGCATCTAGCTTCTTTTCACATTAGATATGTTGGAAATAATTATGGAAGTCACCGAAGTACGCGATCATTGTTGTATACTTTGCAGGGCCAAATGTTGAAACGGTGGTTCCGTCATGCAGAAGTTTTTCGACAGAGGACTGCAGCTATGACGTTTCAGAGGACATGGAAAGAAGAGCGGTTAATATCTCGTGGAAGGTGGGGCGAGTACTCTATGTTACAAAATGCATATAATATTACAATGATAAATACATGTAGCTGCGATACAGATGAACCCGTTGCCTCCTAAGTACTTGAAACATCAAAGATTTAACATTATCTTCGGTGAGTAAGTAGGTCAAAGCCAAAGCATTGAGAATGTATAACAATAAACTCACTGTAAACTCACGTGTAGCAGGATTTCATGGTATGTCATAGTAAGGAGCTTCATTAGAGATTGTTCTGTCTAATAACAGTCACTGGTAAGTGCTTGAATAGACCTTATACTTTACAGCCTCTTTTCTCAGGAAACACTTTTCCAGAGTATACGGTTGTTGTTGGTTTTTTTTTTCTTTTCAGTATTTAGATAGGTTTGGAAAGTCCATTGGAATTGAGTTGTACATCATTTTAAAGCTTAAAGTATGCCCTTTCAGAATCTGTATCAACTAAAAACTCCATGTCTGGCGACTTTTTGTATATAGGCTTTGTGGTGCAGTATCACTTACTTAGTATGTATTCATTTTTCTTCACCCACCGTGTGCAATTACAATGTCTAACCTTAGAATTATTCATTTTATTGACCATTTGTTATGATGTTAAGATTCAAGACGAGATTGCGCACTCTTTCAATCATCGGGTGTAAACACATGTTTGCAATAGTGATATCACATTTTGATTCTGCGTTCCAATATTCACCGAGACAGGTTGAGCCATGGGTGGATGGCCCCGAACCACCTCAAGGAGTGACAGGATTCAATCTCTCAATTCACAAGCGACTCAACGGTGGTCTACAATACGATCGACCAATACTTCACAACCTAACAGAATCTGATCCAAAATATCCATACAATAAGACGTTCAGCGTAGAAGTACCAGGTAAGCTTTACAAACAAAGTGAGGGAGTACTATATGGATCTTGTCTCTATATACTATATGCGTACTCACGTCATCCAAAAGATACCGTCGTCTTTCGGGCACAACCTCTTTGAATGAAATATCAGAAAATATTCACCTTTAAGTTCTAGTATTAATAATCGAATCCAAATTTACATTTAGCTTTTTTTCGTACTTCTCCATGTTTATCCGATATCATAGGAGTCAACAGTCTCGTTATGTTTATATTTACAAGCTACAACTTATCTCTTTTGGTTCAAAGCAAATTGCTTGATGTGGAAAGTACCCACTTTTGTACAAAAGAGTCATCCCAATATAAATTTCGGCAAAACTGTGGTAAGTTTGTTGATGTGTTTTGAGTAAAAGTAAACTTTAATGTCGCGCCAGGATGACATGAAGCTGAGTATAAAATTGGAGTCTTCTGAACTTATTCATAGATAACTTTTACTAATTCAATAGCTGAAATGTTTATCTAGGAGTCCTGGGCCCGAACGTCGCGCCCATGATATTAAATTTACTTATGTCACTTATTTTGTTTCTGTCAAGACAAAATTTCTGATCATGGATGCTATATATTTCAGGTCATAGCCTTGCTATACGAGAGTCAGACTCTCAGACTCAAGTTCCCTTGCCCTTTTCTTTTGAGACCTGCAAAAAAAAAGATGAAATGAAGAAAGGGAGAGAAATAAATAGAATATGTCATGTAAGCAAAGAAAGTAGCAACATCTGTGACTAAGTAAGGTTAGTGATCATGCCGTTTGTACTCAGTTCGTAATCACTTGTCCATTTCCAGATCTACTGGTCAAAGCAGCGTACACGGTTCATTTATCAGCATTCAATTCGGCTGGGTCTACAAGAGCCCGAGAATTCGACATAGAGAGAATGACCATATCAGGTATACGTTTTAGGCACTGTTAGAAAGTTAACAACAGTGGTGGAGAGACCAGTCATTTAATTTTACATGATTTATGGGTTAGTTCCAACTTCTATCAGTGTTCCCTCATGAGATATACATAATGTTCCGTCAGGCCCATTCTTTTTTTTTTTTCTTCTTCTTCTTCTTCTTTTTGTTGTCTTGTTTAAACAAAACGATTATTGTATTTCCATCAGACATGGGTTGTGATTTATACGTACTATTGATGTAAATCATTTTGTACATATTGGTATAGGCTATCCACCAACGTCTCAGAGACCCTATTTTTACTTTATTTTGGCTTCTGTTGGTCATGTTGGTTCATAATGGTCAGATAGCTGTTGGTGGAGGGTATACGCTATCGACAATATGAATCGCATCTGATGGCTTCTAATGCCCCAGTAGGTCTTGATTGGGTCTGTATTTCTGACGATACTGATGGGTTCTATTGATCGAATAGGTTACGAGGAAATCATTTCTAACGTCTATTTGGACAATTAGAATGTCCATCAGGGTTTGTTGTTGCAAGATCCATTATATACTCCAACTGAAGCACACATAAAAACCATTAGAGATCCCTGATAATCTTCTAATAGTCTCTAATGGAATTTCAACATAGGACAGGACACTGAGTGAGACCAGTTCAGGAACCTTTAACATAAATCACTTTATGAACTATCAAAAAGCATACAATTCTAAGAAGAATTCAAAGTTTATCTGTGGTGAAAATCGGTTTTGAAATGGCTGAGATATCCAAAGCAATCTTGATGAAAGGTTGGTCCCACTTTTTATTAGGATTGCTTTGTTTCGCATATCTCAGTCATTTCAAAACCAATTTTCAATTTGCCTCTCACAATTGCATGGCCTTTCATATTTCATAAGAGGTTACTCATTATCTAAAGAGAAAATCATCAGAAATATTGGAAAACTCAAACCCCATGCATCTCGACCGAAACTGTACCATATCCCTTTCGACCAAATTATTTTCGCCAGACATCACTCTCTGTCTTTCTCACATGTAGAAGCTAAAAGGCACCCTGGTGTTATCTTCTCTATTGCGCTACCCATCGTATTCCTGCTCCTCGTCTTGGCCGCTCTGATCGCGTGCTCCAAACAATACCGCGAACTCAATTCTTTTCACATTCCGGAGCCGTTTTTTCCAAAGGTAAGTGGAAGAACAAAAACAGGCAAAAAAATAGATATAAAAAGCTTTCTGCATAAAATGCTAAACACACACTTCATTACCCATAGGATAATAAATCCATGCATTCCGTAACTATTGGTTGAAATCAAATGGCATCGGCGCATTGGGATCAGTCAGTCATTACTAAATTTTAAATTTAACATAATTCCTGAAACATTTCAGTTATACCACTTATACGGTTAAAGATGTGTGTGTGTGTGTGTGTGTATGTGTGTGTGCTGTTGTAAATCCATGTCTTCCTAAACTCCGAGCAGAAAGCTTTTTGCTGTTATTCATCTAAATCATAAAATTACACATGCTTGTTTAACAATGATTGAATGCATTTATGCTCTAGAAATACCCGCAAATAGTTTAACATGTTTGATAACATTATACGCTTTGATGTGAATTCCATAGAGACCTTTTCTTCTCAATCAATTGTCACAAATTAATTCATTATCTCAAAAGCGTATGTATAAAATTTTGTAATCTTCGTGACTAATAACACGTACAAACCTTGATTTCAAAGTTGTCCTTCGTCAAAGTGAATACACAATTCTTTATCAACAGCTACAAGCCATTGTTTTACAAAGTCTTTCAGGCAGATAACCAAATTATTACTTACAATACACGTCGTTTTAGGAAAGAGTAATCATAACATTTCTAGCGTGCACTTGCGGTAAACAAGACAAACAACATAACCAAAAATAAACATGTAACTCTATAAAGATAAGAAGTATAGAACCAACTTGTCAACTTTAACCAATTATGGCTTCTTGTAGTTAGGTCCATGCTTTCTTGACGAAGAGAACTTACCGTTTATATTCTGGCTGACATATACCCGCAGTGCGTTGTATACGATGTAGTTCTTCCATCGTTAATTTATGGTATTTGATATTTTTTGTTGCCTCTACCAGGAGTTTCAGGCCAGTCAGAAGGTAAAGACAGAACGTGAGGTTTTTGATACTCTCCGTTGCCGCACCACAGAATGGCCACGGGATGACCTAGTATATGATGTGATAGAGGACTCATCCCTTTTGGACAGCAACAAGAAGCCGTATGGTTGTAAGGACACTGCCTGCGATTTCGAAGACTACTCAGAGACTCTGTTGCCTAGCCCAACTCACACAGGTGGCAAAGATAGCAATTACCAACAGCTTTACTCTAGCCAAGGCTTATCCCCGAGGCCACATGCATGTGGTGATGATCGTGAACTAAGTTGTGAAGGGTCTGTCATCAAAGAATCCACTGTTGGCGCAAAGAGTACTAATAGTGAGAGCGCCCCTTCTTCAAAACCGGCCATGAAGCAGGCCATACAGAATGCCTCCTTGCAAGGTTATGTAAGCAACCAGACAGACCAGGGTTATGTCACATCACCGAGTTGGCCAAGGGAGAATGGGGTAACTCAGACAGTTGCTAGTCCCTATTCACCTAAGGATCCTAGCCAGGTGAACAATTATATTCCCAGGTTCCCTTGACCACTTTTGAAAGATTAACAAGCAAAATAAAACCAGAGCAATCCAATCCTATTGGCACATAATTGATAGATTTGAGTATCATATAGAAGAAGTAGAATATACTGTGATGACCAACTATTATTTCTTTACAGAACTCCCTGCGAATCCTTCAACTACATTACATCCTCATAAGCAGAAATTTGAAACAGAATCTCTATCAATTCCGGTCTACATCTACTGATGCATTCCAAGGTCAGGTCGTAAGGATGGGTCCTTCTCATGACCGGCCGTGTGTGTGTGTGTGTGTGTGTGTGTGTAGGATCTGTGCCAGTCGGAAAAAAATACATTCCAAGGTTTCTTTAGTCAAGGGAACCCTTATGGAGCATTCACGCCTTGTCAGGTACTAGTTTGCACTGCAAAAAGATGGGTGTAAAACAGGATTTATTCGCGGCATTATATTTTGGCGAATTAGAGCGGGTTGCCTTTTTTTGTGGAATGAAATTTTCGCGAATCACCGCTGGCGTTCAATGCATATAGTGTACTGCACTGCGAAAAAAAATACATATATTATATACATTGATGTTGCGCAGATTTCCATTAGTTGCCGTCGTATGATTCTTCCGTGTTATAACTGTACAATTACATTTTCAGGTCATTAAATTGACCCATTTAGAAACTGTGGTCATGGTTGTGGATTTGATTTTGATGATTTTGTCTATGTGGTTGTGATATTCTGTGATCCTCTGTCTGAAATTATCTGTAATGAAGTCTCGCAAAATTGGATGAATGCATTATTCAACATTTGTAAAAATATGTGCAAATTAGATAATAATGTAATAAATCATTTAACAGAATAGATTTTTCTATGGATTACATCCCACAGTGTATGTACAATTTACCAGCGAGACTCCCGCAAAGCTATTTGATATCTTACCGTGAACATGGGAATATCGTCATTATAGTGCTATCCATAAACCTAATACTTGGCGTACACACTATTTTGCATCACTTCTGGAAAAGTATAAAAACAATGTTAAGAAACTCTGGGTTGAGTAACACAGATCCACTGGTAATTCAAATATGTTGTTAGTGTTCAAAATTTTCTGATAACTGATAAACCGAGTGACTTTTGTTGTAAATGGTCGGCAGATTTCTAATTCGTCTGAACATGAAAAGTACTACTATACGTTCGGGATTTCTTTGATCATAGATTTCATGTACGTATTTCTTAAAACCTAAATGTCACTATAAATTTGAATTCACTGATATTCGGGAAAGTAACGACTTGGAAACTTTAGGTGAACGGTATTGAGGAGGTAGACAGTAGTACATTACTATTACCGGAAAAAAAAAATTAAGATTACGTTAAACAATGAGGATATACTATACACCATGTCTCAAGTTAAACAATTTTACTAGGAGCTAATATTGATAAATAATTATCAAGGAATGAGCATATTGGCCCCATCTGCTATACAAGAGTGGTGGTGTGTTGAATAAGTTAAGACATTCCCTAAAAAATATACTGACTGGGCTCTCTTCGCCTTACGGCGAGAGGGCCTTTATAAAAGGCTACCATCCTGTTGAGCCCTGACACTTTTATCATTCTCTTTTCATTTTGTTGCTTTTTTTTCTCTGACCTGTATAGGGTTGTATGGTTGACCAAGCCCCAATGTGTGTGTGTTGTTTGTTTGTGTGTTTGTGTGTGTGTTGTGTGTGTATTTATTTATTTGTAAAGCCTTCATTATGACTGGGATTATGATATGTGTTTTTTTATGAAAGTGTTACATAAAAGAACTTGAACTTGATAATGAATTTGAACAATATTGCAGAACTAAAACATATTCCAGTACACAATTCCGTCATGTACTTAGTAGCCTATATAACGACTACAGGTATGCCCGTGTTAACAATAATATCGAAGGAAAGGGAGATGAGGTTCTCTCCTTCTCTCTCTCTCTCTCTCTCTCTCTCTCTCTCAATCTAATTGCAGAACTGATTCGGTTATATATCACCTTGCTAAAATTCTTGACAGACAAGTTCAAACGTAATTCAATCATCCTTTTTTTCTGCTTTTTATGAAGAGGGTATTAATGAAGGTATTAAGAATTGTAGCTAGGTTAAATGAAAATTTGCAGAATGTAGATTGGGAAGTTGTTTTAACCTGTGACGATACCGAAAGAGCATATAAGTTATTCTGGGCTAAATTTGAGATATATTTCAACATTAGTATACCTAAGACCAAGGCAGGGAGAAAACGTAATAAACCTATAAAACCTTGGATAACAAGAGGAATTTTGAATTCTATAAATAAAAGAGATATTTTGTACAAAATAAGTCTTTATCAAGCTAGCCCTGAAAATGTTTCTAATTACAAGACATATCGAAATAGATTAACAAGCATTATCAAACAGTCCAAACAAATGTATTTTTCTAAAAAGATAGATAATGCTCAAGGTAAAAGTTCAACTATATGGAAAATAATCAATGAAATTCTCAATAAGAGTAAATCATCATCTGATTCTCAAGTATTTCATAAAGATGGCAATACTGTAAGTAATCCGGTAGATATAAGTAATATGTTTAATGAGTATTTTGTGCATATTGGTCCACAACAGGGCTCTAAAATTGATAAGAGTAATTGTGATTTCGCAGATTTTCTGCCACAACCAATAGATTCATCCTTATTTTTAAACCCAACTGATTTTATTGAAATATTAAGAATTGTTTGTGCTTTTAAAAATAGTTATTCTGTCAGTCATGATGAAATCAGCACCAATTTACTTAAGCAGATTATAGGTAGTATTTTGTCTCCCTTAGTCCATATCTTTAATCTATCTCTTTCTTCTCTTATTTTTCCAAGTTCCTTCAAAATTGCTAAAGTAATACCGATTTATAAAAAAGATGATCCCACGTGTGTAACTAATTACCGTCCCATTTCTATTCTCTCTAGTTTCTCTAAAATACTCGAGAGAATTGTGTATAATAGGTTGTATGGATTTTTGTGTCAGAATGATTTCTTCAATCCTGATCAATTCGGTTTCCGAACCAATCATTCTACTGATCACGCGCTAATGCAGTTATTTGATAGAGTATCGAGTGCCTTGGCAGATCGCAAACATGTAATTGGTATATTTATGGATCTGAGCAAGGCATTCGATACTCTTGACCACAAAATATTATTATATAAGCTACGACATTACGGGGTTCGGGGTACTGCACTTACATGGTTTGAAAACTATTTGTTATGTAGAAAACAATTTGTTTTCTTTGATTCAGTATCCTCCAATACACTACCTGTAACATGTGGAGTTCCCCAGGGTTCGATCTTAGGGCCGTTATTGTTTTTAATTCACATTAATGATATTTCAAACGCATCATCTATGTTACAGTATATATTATTTGCCGATGATACAAATGTGTTTTACTCACATGCTCACCTAAACCACCTAGTTGCTACTTTGAACAATGAATTACCGAAATTATCTACATGGTTTAAAAGTAATATACTGGCACTTAATTTAAGCAAAACTAATTTCATTCATTTTAAATGTAAAAAAGCTGATCTACCAGAATATGAATTGTATATTGATGGTATATCTCTTGAAAGGAAAATACTTAATAAATTTCTTGGTGTGTATACAAATGAAAACCTAAAATGGGATGATCATGTAAAACACATCATTTTGCCTATATCCCGAACCGTTGGCCTGTTAACTAAGCTTCAGTATTTTTAACCAACTCGTGTATTGTTTACCCTGTATAATGCCTTAATCTTACCATATATATCGTATTGCAACATTATCTGGGCAACCCACAAATGTAACAAAGACCGTATACTTCTCTACAGAAAAAAGCAATACGAGTGTGCAGTCGAGCACGCTCTCGAGATCACACCGACCCATTGTTTTTTTCAGCTTAAATCCCTTAAGATAAATGATATAAATTTTCTCCAAAAAGCTGTATTTATGTTTTGTCTCAAGTCAAACCTCTTGCCTCCAATATTTAACATAATATTTCGGTCAAATTCAGAGATTCACTCTTATCCAACCAGACAATCCACAAATTTACATTTATTTAACCCCAAAACCGCACTCGCGCATCATTCTATCAGACACTCCGGCCCTGACACTTGGAATTCCCTTCCCGTTGAAATTAAAAACATGACCACTATGTATTCATTTAAGAAGGCCGTAAAACTTCACCTCCTTAAGCAGTATTCCCAAGGATAACATTCTGATTCCTTTATTGTATTATAATCAAATGTATATGAATATGTACGTGATATATAATACATGGATGTGTGCATACATATATCGATTTATTTATCTATCCATATTATGAATATGAGTATGTATATGTATGTATAGGATAGGTACATCATGTATATTATATGAGCATGTATGTGTACGATGTGCCTTACCATTACTACGTACATAAAACAAGCACGATATATTTTATGCAATGTCAGATAACAATAATACTTATGTATAAGATATTTTGTATTCACACATTATCATTTCCATAGTGCATATTCGGTCATTACTCCGACAAAGCCAACTGAACGTGTTAACTTTAATACTATTATCATATTGTATTTATCATCATTACTATTATTGTAAAGTAGTTGGAATGGTACCCATACACTCTGTAACTTTCCCTATTCCCCCTACCCTTCCCTATTTCTCTCTTTCTCTATTCCCTATTCTATTCAGAGTAGGTAAGCATATAGTCTCCATACCGTCAAGCCTCGGCTTATTTTGGAGACCCTTCTGTTTAAGTTCCATAAGCTTGTATGTTTGTATTTGTCTTGTATAATTGTACTAAAAACTATGTGTCGATATACTGTTTGTCATAAATGACATGTACATGATCCTATCTGATGTAAGGGAATTAAGCAGAAATAAATTAAATCAAATCAAATCAAATCAAAGTCAGGTACTTGCTATTATCATTCAATGATGATATTGTAATTATTTACATCAGTGGGAAAATTCAAAATTATGTTGAATTGCAGCTTCAAATCTGTATCGATTAATTTGATAATTGGTGTACAGATGATAGACTAAAAGTCAATTCTAATTAGAATTCATGTATTGATTATATCGTCATGTGCTATAATCATAAGCATATCACAGGATTAAATGTGAGTCTCAGTGGCACTATACTTTAAAAGTAAATAACGTTGCGGGTCTGATCCAAAAATCAAGGGAGCGCGACGGGACGGAATTTGAATGGGTTGTTTATTTAAAACAAAAAAGGTTTAAAGTGTTAGCAGCCATATATCATTATGTGTCAAGCTTACATGAAGGCATCACACTGCACTATGAACAAGATCGGCATCTGTTTTGTTTCCATGGCAACAACAAATTTCATTAGCGCGACGGGACGGACTGAAAAAATCACTGGTTTTTTTTTTTTTGAAGAAAATTCAAAGGAGAATTAATTCAAAGTTAATGAGCAATACAGACCATGTCATGTGGTGTTTGTTTGTCAATGTTCCATACATTACTTGCACAAATAGAGAAACATCTAGATTTAAAAGATTTTGTTTTTTAGGTAGTTTTCTCAAAAGCTGGTAAAGTCCGTCCCGTCGAGCGACGGGACGGAAGAAAATTAACTATGTACAAAACGAATTGGAAATTCTAGAGAATCGGCAAATTTTCATCAAAATGTATTTAAACTTTTGAAAACACAGTTTTATAACATCTTAGTGTAGACTAAGCATACCAAGATTCAAACTGCTAAGGAATGATGAAAAATTTGACCAACAATTATTATCATTAGGCCAAAAATTCTCATTTTACAAGAATTCTAACACTTTTGGTACGGTAATCCTTGATTTTCTTTCTCGAGGAAAATTACTTTTCATGAATGATAATGTTGTAATTGCATTTCACTTGCCCTACGATTGAATCTTTCCACCAAGATGTGATCAACAATGCAAAGGTTGTCTTTAATGATGATCTTGGCAACTGTGGATATTTTTTTTTCTTTTTCTCTTTTTTTCTAATTTCCACAAACGATATGCACTATGTACAAAGCGAATGGGAAATTTTCAACACTGACTAATTTTCATCAAAATGTGTTCAAACCTGTGGTTAACACAGTTTTATAACATTTTAGTGTAGAGTTAGCATACCAAGATTTAAACTACTGAGAAATGATGGAAAATTTTCATCACACAAAAATCCTTGGTATAGTAATCCTTGCTTATATTTTCCCCAGGAACGTTGTTTTTTATGAGTGAAAATGAGACTCATACATTGCACGTCATTTGCACAAGCTTTGAATTCTGCCTCCACGATTTGAATGACTGTTCTATAAAGTCTGGATACAAGTTTTCAGCAGCAACAACACCAGAGTAGTGGCAAAATGGTTTTGGGGAAGTAATTTTGTAATAATCTTAGCAATTGTGGATTTTTTTTTATTTCCATCCACAAGGGGTTGAGCATCATAATTATATTAGGATCACAGTTTTTGAAAACCATGCTGTAGTTTTTCAGCTGTAAAACTTCACCTCTTCTTTTTTTTTTTGAGTTGTAGTAATGTAATTTACATTTCTTTTTTCATATAAATTGTACTTTTAAATTTGTATGTCAGAAGTGTCTAGGAATTGACACAGGTATGTATTTTTTAGACGAAGAATTTTGAATTGTCAATTCCCCATGTCCATTCCAACATGGGGATGCTCAAAATTAATATTTCAATATTGAAATGCAAACAATTGTTCAAAAATGCTTTATTTCCATTTATCTCATAAACTTTTTTGTGGTAATTTTTCTTCCCTATTTCTCAGACATGGTAAGAATCTGCATGTTGATAGATATCAATCTCAATTAAAAAAGAAAGTACAGTTAGAACACATGAACAAGAGACTCCTTTTATCTAATGCAATGTTGTCTACCAGAGTAGACTGTGCATTTGTAATTTACAATCTTTTTTTTTTTTGGGGGGGGGGGTTGTAAGTGTAAATTGAAATTGCCTTGCTTACAATAAGTTGGTGAACTACATCACGGACAAATATGAAACGAAAAGCAAGCATAGATCTTAGTACATTACTCCAAACAGTAAAAGGCTGTTCATGTTCATATGTAAAATGAATGCCACTACAAATCAGCAGAACACCAAACTTTAAGGGAGAGTACAGTATTGGTTGAGATGAAGATTGAGCTTTTACCAGGGGCGGATCTAGCTTTTTATAAAGGGGTGGAGGGTAGGGAGAATTTTTGAAAATCTCTGTGTGAAAATGGCGTTTTCTTGCATCTAAAACACCACTATTTTTGGTATAGAGGTCATTGCCAAATTACCCCCCCCCCCCCCCCATGATGGTCCGCGGATTTTTTTTTTATTTTTTTTTTTTGGGGGGGGGGGGTTGCAACCCCCACCCCCACCCCCCACCCCACCTCTCTGGATCCGCTTCTGTTTTACTCATACCTTTTTGCGAGATACTAAGAAACCACTAATGAAATGATACAGAGCATACAATTCTAAGAGGAATTTAAAGTTTATTTGATGAAAATCAGTTTTGAAATGGATGAGATTTCCCAAACAAACTAAAACAAAACAGTATCCTATTGCCGAAAAAGGTGGAACCTACCTGGCTCTGTTTTACTCTGTTTTGCATATATCAGCCATTTCAAAACCAATTTTCATCAAATAAAATTTAAATCCTCCTACAGTTACACGCTCTTTCATACATGTATTTCATATTTCATAAAAGGTTTCTCATTACCTCACAAAAACAGATGAAAACTTGATGCCCCATCTCGACCAAAACTACACCGTCCCTTTAACTTCAACTGGTTAACCTCAGTAGTCTATCAGACCATGTGAGGGGGTAGAGATACATATACTAATGTAAGAACTGAAGGGAAGCTGAAGGATCCATAAAACCCCTTGACCACATGCAATAGTTACTCTTTTCACAAGTTTGCCGAATACATTGTAGTCCTCTTATTCTGTTCCAGTTAGGGACACTCTTTTTCTAGCCCATTATGATATAAAAATTCCGTCCCGTCGCACCTACCATTGTTAACATGTGCAGTCCGTCCCGTCGCGCCTACCATTATGTAAATTCCGTCCCGTTGCGCGACGAGACGGACATTATGTTGGAGGATTATAATTTTCGTATGAATAGAGAATTATTTAATTTAGTGTCATGGATATAGAGCCCCACTAATTCATTGATACATAATGGAATATGAGTGACCAAACTCAAGTCTATCATACATTAAAAAAAAATAATTATGTGTCAAAGTACTGAAAAACATGTTTTTTCAAGAAAAAATCAAGATTTTGACCCAAAATTTAACTATAATGAGAAAAAATTAATACCAGATATGAATTGCTCCAAGGAAGGGTACTCTACGATAAGAATTGATATTTCCCCTTCTTTTCTGGTTTTTGTGCAAATTACTTGAAAAAGTAAAGTCCGTCCCGTCGCGCTTTTCCTTTTTTACAGGTAATTTACGGAAAAGTCTGACGTCAAATATATTAGATATGTACTTTCCTGAAAACTGCAGATTCTCAGCTTTCATATGATATATGACATGAAATACAAGTGTCAGTATTAAAATTTAGTCCAAGTGAACACTATTTTTGGATCAGACTCTTAGGTATTCAGGAGTCAATATACATGTTTGATTTATAGTCATTTGATGTGTGAAGATCATGTAAAACATGTGTAAATGTTTAACTAATTAATGTTTTGTGGGCTTTTTTTTTTTTTGCAAAAATGAACTAGCACTCTTTATGCTTGTTTGCTTAACATTCAGTGGCACTAGACTTAAGTAGGTCAATTGTATTATGTATTTAGGAGTCAATGTACATTGTCATTGGATTTGTGATAATCGTGTAGTTGTTAAAAACAGGTGTTAAAATTTAGCTTATTAAATGTTTTCCTTGCAACAACTGAATTGTGCTCTTGATACCTGTTTGCATCACGTTCTTTATAAGTCTACTTTTCAACCATGCTTTGATTAGGCATGTTCAGATTGGGAAACTACTCAGTACAAAACCGTACTTAGTAGTGTATGCTCAAAATGACAGAACCATACCCTACACCACGTGATAACCAGAAAATAATAGGCACACATCAAACAATGGACAGAGTAAATCGGGTTTATGCATCGCACACTTACAATGAGAGAAGAAACATTCTGTTTCAGTGAGGCAAACACATGTTTTTATTTCATTCTGTAAATTTGTCTGACGCTCACACACTTTGGAGTTATTGATAGTTTATTTGTTATTAAAAGATGGCTCACTCTGCCATACAGATTTGCAGATTACATTGCCGTCAGTTACAAAATACACTGGAAATCTGGGAAGTCTGTATCACCTTTACCACATCTTTGCTATTTGAAATATTCCAAGCCTCATTCATTTATCATAAGAATTTATTTATGTGATCTAATTTCTGTTTAGTTTTCCGATACTCACAGAGTATTTGTACAAAATATCACCCTTGCTTGCTTGAACTACAATCAATCTACTAGTATTGGTTGAAAATAACAGAGTTATATACACCGGGTTTGCCATGAGAATAACAAGCATGCTTGGAACATGGCTTTCAACTTCGTCCAAGAGGGTTGGGTCTTCAGATTACTTTGTTGAGTTTCTACATCATACTCACGAATGAATTTCCCCCTCACTCTGACAGACTTATATCATTGGTACACAAATCCCACTGATATACATGAGTAATATCACCCATTATATCTCTCTGGATCACTCAAGACAAAATTTGTGCAGATATCATCTGCACAGTATCTAGAAATGATGAATATATATATTGCCTCTCTTGCAATGTACATTGTACAAATTTTACAATCTGAGACTATACAGTAGTTTTACGGAATATCCAAGGCACAACAAAAAGAATGTCCTCCAGTCAATCTGTGTATTCGTAGACACTCTACACACTCTTTACATGAACACCTCTAACATAATATGTCTGCTATTTCAGGATACACCAACTTGCCTATCAGAATTGTGCAAAATATACATAAAATGCAAGCAGCACTTTTAATTTCTGCACACACCATAAATTGAAACAAAAATTGATAATCAAGGAAGGCAATTCAGTCACAACAAAAAGTAGCCTGCTCCTCAACATATATATAATGAGACACGAAACATTTCCACACTTTATTACAGGTTGATTGTACATTTCATTCTATAAAGTTTGTCTTGTTGCAGAAGGTACATGTTTGCATTACAGTAGCTAAAGCTGTCCATGTTTGAGTGGTGTTGTTATTATTACAGTTTGGACAATTTTTGAACCATAGTTTAGATTTACGAACATCACCCACCTGAACCGGGACCAGAAATATGCAATGCAATAAAATGAATCAATATATATCTTGACTTTTAATCTGTGTTGGGGTGGGGGATCAACGTAAGATACCATGTCTATGAATATCCATTCTTTCACAGACCCTGAACACCTCGTGCAGAGTGTGTCATACTACATTCAACATAAAGAGAGAAATTAAATTTCATTCAGACTTGCTCTAAGAAAATTAAATATAATGTGTTAACACTCTCTCACACTAACGCTCTCTCATACTAACTCAAGTCCTGTCATCTTCAAAAACAGGAAGTCATATCTTTTTAATGTATCATATCCATTTGAAAACTCTCCTGTCATTACCATTACAAACGAATGATTTGCAGCTGTTTTTACTTTCTACCACAAACCCAACAAGGATCATTCAATGAACAACTGGAATGAAGAGGCAGACATAGAAAGACAATTTGATAGAAAGCTACTACTCTAGAAAGACGACATTACTTAATGACACGCTGATGAGACAATGGGGATTTCGAACATAAATGCAGAATCTATGCTAAATGAAACAATTCTTGGAAACACGAAAAGGGAAATTACTAGAGTAGCAACATTAAAGGACAAGTTCACCTTCACAGACATGTGGGTTGAGTGAATGCAGCAATATTAGTAAAAGACATCAGTGAAAGTTTGAGGAAAATCAGACAATCCGTTCTAGAGTTATGCACTTTTGAAGTTTATGCTCACTGAAGGCTGGATGAGAAGACTACTATAGCTTGTGATGTCACATGAGTACAACGATATAAAGAAAATATAAAGAAAATTCAACATATTTTCACTTTCCTCGCTTAATAAAAGGTCTTTTGACTTCCCTCTTTCAGAAGGCAAGGGGAATAATATTACCCTCAACATACGTCCATGACAAGTTGAGGAAATGTACTTTTTCAAAAAGTAAAATTTCGTGAAATTCTTTTTATTTTCTTTATGTCGTTGTACGCATATGACATCATACCCTGTAGTAGTCTTCTCATCCAGCAGTAACTGCGCAGATACTTTAAAAATCCATAACTTTTGAACGGATTGTCCGATTTTCCCCAAACTTTCACTGATGTGTTCTACTGATATTGTTGCATTCATTCAGTCCACATGTATATGAAGGTGAACTTGTCCTTTAATTGAACTACTGTAAAACGAGGAATTTTCGCATGCATTTTAATTTCGCGAATTTCGCGAGCGCCAAGATTCGCGAAATTAAAATGCACGCGAAAGTCCTTGTTTACACTATATGCATTGAACGCCAGTGGCTTTTCGCGAAAATTTCATGCCACGAAAAAGGCTGTCGGCTCCAATTCGCGAAAAATTCATGCTGCGAATATATCATGTTTTACAGTATTGCCTCTGAAGGAAGCCACAAGAAACGGCAAAGAAAACTGAAACACTGTCCCCTGGATGTATATAAAAAGCATGAAAAATGAGTTGAACCTTTCACAATCTACTTACATCCAAAGGGCATTTTGCAGAGCACTACATATCAGCATTTGGAGAAAAATGATGTTAAGGTTTGTAAGAACAGCAATTTATCCAGCCATAAACCATCTTGAGGTTGATGACGGTTCTGGCTCAGCAGTAAAGGAGAAACTGGTATTCACCGACATCTCAAAACAAATACAGTGTACAAACAAAAAATTGCCTGAATCATCTTTACAAACAACACTCCACAAGAAACCAGCATACAGTGACAGGCTGCACATTAGAAAAGAGGCTGAGGCGTATTTGTTCATGAAGTAATCACACAGCATCAAGACTAATCGATATGGCAAGTTATTGACTACAGGTATTGCAGAGAACAGTAGACTACAGTGCCGTCAATTCCGGAAAGGCCATGAAACAACATGGGATAATATCTAGAATTATTGCAAGTCTAAGAATATTCTCATCATTCATGTTCCATGCATGCTCTTAACCATCAACCAAATGCAGTGAATGTCTAAAGAAGAACAAAACAATGACCCACTTACTGACCATTCAGGAAGTTCATTTCAATGCCCACTATATTTCTTTTTTTTTTTCCCTATCAAATTTAGTGAACATGTGACTCATTGCCTGAACGTGCCTAGTTATACATTGCAGGGGTTGTACAATACTTTGACAAAATCATGCCATTTCATTAGTTTGTATATGGACTGAATACCTTTCTCCATTTGACTGTGGGTCTGATGCTTTCCTAAACATTTGCTCAAAATTTCACAATTCTTACAAAGTCATGTGCAAACACATAGTAAATGAATGTTTGGATTTTTTTCCCTCCTCCCGCTCTTGTGAAAATTGTGATCCACACAAAAGTGAGAACAGCAGGCAGACAGACCAGGAAGGTGGGAAGTTGACAGACACTCTTTTAACCAGTAAATAAGATATACACGATAGCTTGTAGCTAGTGGCAATAAACAAAGAACATTTGTCTCTCTGTTGTCTTTTTTTTTTCAGGGGGTGGGGGGGGGGGGGAATAGGGCAAGTAATGCTGGCTATATTTGAAAGCAATGATAACAGCAGAGTGACACAAATTTCCAGATTTATTTGTTATAATGCTTGGACTAAGTTTGTACTACTACAATCAATCAGCTGGACAAATACAAAGATCTGGATTATATTAAAACTATGTTATTAAGTATCAAATACCGCAAATATGCTACATTGTACATTCTACACATTATTTTTTTTCTTTACAGGTTATGAAAATATCTTGATTTGATCAAAGTCTGGATTTCTTCTTAATCACACTTTAATAGCATGGAATGTCATACTTAAATCACTTGGCACAACAGGCTCTAACAGAATTCCTCAGCTCAGTAACATTGCACGAGGGCATTGAAATAAATGTCATCTAGTACAGGGAGAAAATTGTGATGAATCAAAGACACCCATTTCTGTACATCAGGCAGTTGTGGAGGGCAGTCACCATCAAGGAAAGATTTAAGGGGATGGCTAGTAACTGATCAGTGGGAATCAGTGGGAATGCTGAGGGATGATTGTTCCAATTCTTGAGGGATTCATTTAAGAGTACATTATATATCTATTGTTGTGTGAAAATTGTTTGCTTCAGAATGGTCTCATATTCAACTAACGTGCAGTTTAATGCCCCGTCACTGTACAGGCATGCTAACCTGGAAATATTAAACTGCACATTACTTGAATATGAGACCATTCTTAAGCAAACAATTTTCACACAACAATAGATATATAATGTACTCTTAAATGAATCAAATAAGGATTGGAACAATCATCCCCTAGCATTCCCACTGATTCCCACTGATCGGTTACTAGCCATCCCCTTTAAACAGGTGAAGTGGTTAAACAAAGTCACACTTTGCTTCATCAATATGCTACTATTACTGAATAGGTCCAGTAGTTTTTGAATGCAAAGGCACAGATTACACATCGACAACATCCTTACACTCGCGATTGAAACTTCTCATGTTTGTACATCAATGGCAAGACAGGTTTTACGTTTAGTTAGTTTCTGAAAGAGAGCTGAACAAGTATTGATACATTTGCATTCAGCTCAGTATCAGTGTGGAGCTTGCTCCATGGTGACAGGCTATACAAAAATATTTGGGCTCAAAAAAAGTAGACAACCAGTCACAATACCCCTTCAAGGTTTATGGTAAACCGTTGCTTTCAGTATTTCTTATTTTCGCATAATATTGTGTCAGTCTTTCGACTCACACAGCAGATCAGAACGGTCACAACAGACTTTCAAGGTCTATTATATTTGTTAGATTGCTATTTTCACATTATACATGATGGCCTTTTGGCCAACACAACAAATCTCTCATAAACATTTATTTAAACTGATTTTTTTTTTTTTAGCACTGTTTAGAAACAACATGTTATGAGTGTATCTTGACTGAAAGAATCAATAAGAGAGTCACGTAGCAACAATCAGTTTGTGAATGTGCCTCCTGTTTCCACTGATAAAAGTCATTAGCAAAATACATCTTGAATAAATACTGTGACATTAATAAATTACAAATACTACTGCATTCATTGTAAAATCACAAAAGTCTAACATGGGTAAACCTTTCTCAATAATTTTCATATATTTCCTGTGCAAAATGAGTCATCACAGAAGTTTGTCGATGTCGTTTAAGTAGATAGAATCTGTATAACTATTCTGCCACATTCAGTTTTCAAATTTATATATTTGCAGATCAACGTCAGGAATTGTACAACAAAGTGGTTAATTTACTCTCCAATTCACTACCTCTAATTCTAAAATTACATAAATCCACCAAATTTGTCTTTTTCCTTTGTTTATGTATGTTTGTGTGTGTGATAGTGTTTTACACAATCAATATGTTTTACAATGAAAAGAGAGAACTTGCATTTGTCAAAGTTCATGTCACAGCACACACATGTGAAGTGGTGTCTACATCAATAGCTTTTTCATGTTTTTACCAATATGTACAATCCATATCATTAAGGCACCATTGAATTATAAACTCTCTATGTATTGATAGTCAAAGGAAAGGCATAAACACATTTACACACCCCAAATAATCATGCAACATACAAGTAATTCACATAAGATCTAAGTAAGGCCTGCTCTCAACATTTCTCCTTCTTCTCTGACATTCCCACACTTTAAAAGCAGGAATAGATAGACAGAGAAGTCCCCTTTCAATGACAATACGGTGGAACTTTGTAGCAGGAGCAAAGTC
This sequence comes from Diadema antillarum, assembly GCF_040938485.1. Taxonomy (NCBI): domain Eukaryota; kingdom Metazoa; phylum Echinodermata; class Echinoidea; order Diadematoida; family Diadematidae; genus Diadema; species Diadema antillarum. Next base: position 4,924,810 of record NW_027270964.1, read on the forward strand.
TTGTCTTACTTCCACAGAGTATGCCTGTTTGCAATTCTTCTCATCATTCCTACCCAAGTACAGGTGTATTGCTAAAAATGTCCATCGAAAAGATTTCTCTGGTCGAATAACTCCTGTCATGTCTTATTCTATGCTATTCTCACTAGTTCTGTTAAACTATACCAGCTGCTGCTAGGTTAGGAAAGCCTTTTGTCGACCTCTGACAAAGAGTTGAAGATGTTGTGGACAAATTCTGCGAAGAAAGATTGCATTAAAGTTGCTCCAGTTTTCAATTAGGCCTGCAGCTCCTGCTTCTCGCCCTTATGAAGGAAAAAGATGGAGTAAGATGGAAGAACAGAACTTCTTGCACCATTCTAGCACCTTGCATTCTGCTTCACAAATGCATCTCGTAATGAGACAACATTGAAGTATTCTGTCTTGAACAAAACAAACTTATGCTATTTTATTACTTAAAGTTGAGAATATCCTCCTGCCGTTTGGTACAGGAATAACAAAATATATCTTAATCCACAAATTTGTGGGGCAAAGACTAGTTTGAATCGCACATCAGAATTTGATTAAAGAGAGTTTTAAGTTAACATCCTCCGAATAAAAATCTATGTTGCTGTGCTACTGAAATAATACCAGAAAATAATGAAAATAAAGAAACTGTCACAGTACATTAAGTCCTCATTCATATACAATACATATCTTAACCCACATGAAAGCAAAGGCATTAGACATTATCAGTACAGTCTTCATCCTAATGCTCACACCAATTTAATTTCTTCGTAGTTCTTTACAGCTAGTTAGAAGGCTAGTAAAACAATGAAAATGTTGTAGTAAGAGTCTCAGCAAAGTTTTAAATTTCAATATATTTACATGCATTAGGTATTCAAGGATCACCTCAGACTCATTCTCACATCCCACAATTTACTGCTTGAATGTTCAGTACCATACCCACACCAGCAAACACGCCAACACTACAATTACCATCAATTGCACTTAGTAATGGTTACCCACTTGTAGATACCACAAGCTGTGAAATGAAGGCTTTTTTTGAGGACGACAGATGATCTCTCTCATCAGGCCAATCGCTTGGAGGAACTGACATTCGTCTCAGCTCTTCTACGCATACACATAGCGACAGGTGTCGCCAAGAAAGAAAAAGATTTTACCAACAGAAAGCCAGCAGGGGGGCCAGACTGCGGTAAGATTGGTTCATCTCACCCCACCTTGCTCTCTGCTTGAGTGTGACAGGAGGAGTTGTTTGCCCTGAATCTCTTATTTCAATTGCAAGGCAGTCATACCTCAGGGCAAAATATTGCTCCAAGTATCTTGAAAGACACTCGTTCAAAATTCCATTTCTTTTCTTCTGTCATTAAGTTTTTCAAAGGCATCAATTCGGCACACCTACTATCATCACTCAGCTATAATTCACCTTTAAATAATTACGGCAGGTCAAGCAAGGAAAAGAACAAGAGGGCAGACATTGTATCACACCGTGTCAGATTGGTGACATACTATTCTTCTCATCCTCCTCTAACCCTACAGAACTTCGACCATCTGCCGAAGTCATTGCCATGGCACAAAAATTTGGGGCATAACCACATCTGCTGCCAATCAGCAATTCAGAGTCTTGGTTTTCAATAGTAGTCCATTCCCTTTTATCTCTTTCAGTGATGGCACTTGGCTGTCAGTAGATTCATTAAAAAAAAGTGTCCCCTGAAAAACGTGTGGATATACCATGAAAACAGACTTTTGGCAGCTGTGAAAGATGGCAGATATTATCTTATATCTCCTTTCTCAGTCTTCATTTTCCTCTCCGTTGCCACCAATAAGTTTCTGTCACCTCTCCATGAATGATATCCGTTCTACTCCAACTTTGCCTTTTTCTATTTTCCTCACAAAGTCACATAGTCCGGCAGTGAGAATCCTCATTTCTTGTGGCTGCTCTTGTCCGTCCTGCGCTGCCTCTGAGCCATCGTCTTCCTCAGGTTGTGCTTGTGCTCCTCCGTCCGGCGGGACTTTGTGCCTATCTTGTTGAGGCTGTCCGTGCTGCCGTTGGTGCTGTGGCCCGACTGGCTGGATAGAGGGCGCCCTCCAGCGATGATGGAGGAGGCCTTGGAGGAGCGAGGGGTGGACACGCCAGAGTGACAGGACAGCTCGGAGTCAGACAGAATGCTCTGGCTGCCGATAGAGTGGATACTCTCTCTGGATCTGTGGTGGATGAAGAGAAAATGATGAAGTTAATATCAATCAACCACCCCGATACATGTACATCAAATGCCCAGTCTACGAGACAGCAGATGATATTATTTGAAAACATGAACATGAGCATTCCTGTCATGACAAAATCTTTGGTAGTGTTTCAGACGTACGTATTAAAAGTATACATCATGTAGGCCAAACCTAGCAATGCAGGTATTGAAGTCACTTTGGTTTGTGTAGCTTAACAACCCTACATACTTCCAACAAATATGTTTGGGGAAGCAAAATATCCTTTAGGTAACTTGACCAAGACAGCCATGATGTGCTACTGTACAAGGAAATTGTACAGACACTTGCTTGGTGGCATATAAACACTAAGCACAAATGAAGGAATAAGAATTCCCCTAAACTTCTCCTTTTTGTACTCATGTAAATGAAGGTCACGTTTGGAGAGTTTAAGTTTGACCACCAACTCAGGCATAGCAATGTCTCAATCCAATCAATGAATAAACCATTAACTAGAATTGTTATCACTCCCCAAATCATAATGCTATACAGATAAAAGAACAGTTTTACCATGCTTATTAACTTTAGAAATAATTTCATTAAAGCTTATCAAATTGATGAGGATTAACAAAATATGATATTCCTCTGCCACGGAAGGGTGTTACATGTATGTTTTCATAGGCATTGGCTGATTCGTTTGTTTATTGTTTGTTTGTTTGTTTGTGTTTCAGTGTGCACAATAACTCAAAAAGTTGTGGACGGATTTGGATGAAACATGAAGAAAAAGTTGATAATAACACAAGGAACAGATGGTTAAATTTTGGTAGTGATCCAGGAATTTCTATGGATTTTTGAAGGATTTTTAAAATCTTTTTGCAGATAGGGTCAATGCAATGAACTCTGGAGTTCAAGCTGCATTTGCGCTCTAAAGCGCATGCCCTGCTTGGGTGAGGTGTTTTCGCAGCTGGAAGCTGATAACATAAACAAAAGACTTCTATATGGGGAAATTGGACGATTTTTCAGTATGTGCGTATTGGTGGAAATTAACTGCTTGCCAGAGGTCTGCGCTCTCAGAGTGCTTTTCTAGTTATAACTACAACTACCATAGTTTGACTACTTGTAACATCCACTAATAACATGATCATCACCACTGAAAGGGTGTGGTGACCCAAGCTAGGACTCACACATTAAGGTACTGTCCTCCTTCTGGTAGAAGTTTGAGGGCCCGGTAGAGCTCCACTGTGGAGGGGGTGTGAGTTCTCCGCTGCGGACCCGCCGGTGTGTGGAGGGAAGGAGTTGATGACATGTTGGGAGACAGACCGGGCGTGAGGGTTGGACCTGCGACAAGGACACATAAATTTTATTCACCATTATACAACACATACAACACAGAAAAGAATCTCGCTAGCCAATTGATTAATTACTCATCACGTGACATACAGTTACAAGTAACACTCAGTGGCGGATCCAGGCGGGGGCGCACCAGGCGCGCACCCCCCTTTAATTTTTGTTAAAACAAAAGAAATAAAAAGAGAAAATTGGGCGGTGTGTGCGCCCCCCTTTAATTTTGTAAAGGCGCCCCTCCTTTAGGGAATTCCTGAATCCGCCCCTGACACTGCACGCTGTCACTGTCAACGGTGTGATTTTGTCTGAGCAAAAATGGGTAGGGAACAGTTGACATTGCCAATTTTCATTGTCTCCCATGTCAAACTCATGTCAAACCCACGTTTGCAGTATTTGAGTTACACCTCGGGGTTAAACTTTTTGAAGAGTTACGTGTATGTATCACTCACCAGTTTCTGAATCTTTATAATGGTTTGGATTCTAAACTTGACATGAATTCAATTTAATCTACATGAAAACAATTTGACCTGCTAATGTCTTTTCTTGCATAGAGATGGGAACTTACTTGTAGCCTTGTTAATGGACCTTGGTGGACGTAATAATGGTGCATGATGGGAAGACATGGGTGTCAGCATCAGCTGTTCTTGGAGATAGGATGCCCTCTCCTCCTCAAACTTCTTACGCTGGGAAGAATATCAAGAACACACAAAAAGATTACAGGTTAAAGATGGTTTCTGTACTGACACACACTGATTCTGTATCAAAACTTTCATTGAAATATTGCTGCCAATTTTCTTTTAATCTATTCCAAACAGATTGGAAGCAAGCACGCCTTTCATTGAGCAAACATACAGCTACACTACACATCTAATGCAACCACATGATTACAAATGCTTTCTGGAAGGAACATAGTGCAAGAGAATTAAAGAATGTCTTAATCACACCATAATCTTAAAGATCATGATGTAAATGCCAATCGGGTTTTGGCAAAAACAGTCAGGGGAATGCTGGCTTGGAGGGCCATATTATTTTATAAATAATACACCTGACATATTTGTGTGATGGCTGGTTTATACAACGTGAAAGAAATTAACACACACAATGCATTTGCTATTTTAACAATTTATAACCATGAATCATTTGTGTGTGTTTTGTGTGTGTGTGTGTGTGTGTGTGTGTGTGTGTGTGTGTGTGTGTGTGTGTGTGTGTGTGTGTGTGTATGTGTGTGCTGGATGCGCAAAGCATAGGTTATGACATACACTGTACATGTATCGTGCATTCACTGGAAATTCCATGCAGTCTGTGCAGGACTATATCCCACAGAATCCTATGGTGTTACTAAGGGCAATTAAGCTTCAAAAGATGCATGTACAGTAAAAAAAATAAAATAAATGGGAATTGCAGAGATAAGCAAGCATGGATACAAAATGTATTTCATGCACTCATGACTGATAGCTAAAAAATGCAAACCATGCTTTGCACGTGCAATTTGAATCCAAAAATTATTTGAAAAAACAACAAATGGCATAAGATAGACTGCATAACCTGTAATAAATTTCCTGATATGATGATTATTCATAACATTTTCAGCATGCAACATAATCAACTTTTACGTTGTTGCCTTATTCAAGCTTCGTATTGAAGCCATGTTCACAAAAATAAAGATGAAGCAATATTATCAAAGATGAAGTAATAAAGATAACAGAAAAAGTTATGACATGAGAGTTCTGTGGGCTGCGGTTTTTACAACATTTGAATACAGTCCAAGACGAACGAGGTGTGCATGTAAATTGAAGATAAAATACAGGATGAGCAGTGAGTGTAAATGAAAGGTGCATATCATTGTATAGGTGGAATACTAAAGTGTCCTCTTCGTTATAACAAACACAGTAGTAATTATGAAATTCTGTATAGAACAGAGTAAAATTCAGGGCCCAAAATTGTCATCTAAATATCTTTGTATAGTTTATTTGTTCAGATATAACGAAAGAAAACTACCAGACCTGTGGACTTGAATAAACGGGAGACACCTGTGCTAGCACTATAATAATGATAACAACAAAAATAGTAGCAAGTGTCCGTTTATATAGTGCATTTCAGACCTGTTGAGAATTTCAATGCACTTTACAGACTAGTCATAGTAGTTGTAGCAGTAGTAGAAGTAGTAGTTCATGAAGTAGTAGTAGTGGTAAAGAAGTACACCTTGTAGTACTAGTACTACTGTATTACCATTAAAAACCACATACAACAATGTAGTACTCCTACGTGAGCAGTTTAAATGGGTGTAAGGGGTGATATCATCTGGTCTGAAATCACTCTCTAATGAATTCCCTGTGAGTGGTCTGTATATATATGTAGCTCTCTTGATATAAAATACACCTAGTGTTTTCACAATTGCAGCCATTTTGTCAGGTGCAAGCTGCAGTATCGTACTGTACGTTGTACCTACTGTTGAGGTAATACATGAAAAGAGTTTAATAGCTGATGTTGGAATTCACCTACAGGTGTACTCATTTGGGGTTTAGTTTCATCAGATTCTATTGCCTTTTAGTCTGAAAGGTAGATCGAACAGTCATCTGCACTAATCAATATTAGAACAAGTAGAATTCTTATTGCACTGCTATTAAGAGTTCATTGGGTATACCCACCAAATAACTGGTTGAAGAAGTCTGTCTGAAAGGGTATTATATAATAGTTAGCGTTACTTCGTGACAAAATGTTTAGAAAGAGATCAGAAATGACTGGAGTTACAAAGAACCAAGAGAAATAAAAAATGAAATTCATCACCAGCTTTTATAGAGTACCATGGAACCATGAGTGCAAAGTACAGAACAGAGAGTAAATGATGAAGACAGTATACATGCAGTGTAAGAAAAAAGGTTTGATTAAATGGGAAAGGAAATGAGCCAAGCTGCATCTGTTTGGACCTCTTGGAGTATGATGGAGTTTTTTTGTGGAGTTTACCTCCTCCCCTAATCGAATTGTGGCTTCGGTAAAATTCCTCTGCTCCTTGTCGAAGGCAGCTTTCATGTCGTACAAGATCTTCTGCTCGGAGGCAAGGTTCTCCTTCTCGTCGAGGAGGGTGGAGTCCCTGATAAAGTTCAACAAATTGTTGTCTATGGACGAATCCTGCAGGGCCTGCGGGAGAGAGTGGTGACATGCATGATGCAAAACGTGTCTACTGAGTGCTCATGCCGCTATTCTATGCATCCACAAACACTGCTATACATTCAAACACACTACACATACATAACACAGTGAATGTAACACCCTGATGCTGAGGGAAGAGTCCGATTACTTAATAATCAAGCACATTTCCATTCGGTGCAGTTGTTACTGATGCTCCTAACTGGCATAGAGTCTTAGTTGAAGCAATAGTCCTACATTGTACATAACATATCATTCTCTTTGAGGAATAGTACTTAAAAAAAAGACAAAAATTGTCTGTCTGATACAAACAATTAAGACAGTAACTTCACATTTAAGTTCCAATCCTAGTAAGACTCTGCAGGAACAAATACTGTGTCATGCATAAATACAAAGTACAGGGCCAGATGGATGAAACACAGCTGAACTATGGACAAAATGAGGCTGACAATGTCTTACATTTTTTCGGTGCAGTCTGGTTTATTAACCCTAACTAGGCCGGGGGGGGGGGGGGGGGGGGGGGAGGGGGGGCCTCCAAGGCCCCCCTTCGACGTTCTGCGCGATGTACATGTATCGCTATCGCGAAAAGCAATCGCCGTGACGTTTCATGACTTTTTTCTTTCGAGTCTTCCGCATCTTTTGACACCAAATTTGCGATGCCCGGGCACACAGTATCAAAGCTACGCATAAATATGTATGTGCACATCAGACCAAAAATTGCTCAAAAACAAGAATTTGTGTACAATTTCAATGCAAAATGTGCTTACAGGGAAATTTCATAAAAGCATGATTATTTGGGGGTTTTACTGATTAAAATCAATTAATAACATATTTTCTTGTTCGGAACAATGTCGCGGACAAATTTCATCGAAAAAACAATGAAAAACATAAAGTCAAAAAACAAGGAAATACATAAGAAAATCAAAAAACAATAAAATACTTATGAAATTTTTTTCTGATGGCACAATTTTTTCTCTTACATTTGCTAAGGACACTAAAAAGCATATTTACACAAAAAATATGCCTGTTTTGAGCTTCATATAGTGATTTATACCAAATTGTTTTATTTCATGCATCATTACACATAAATTAGTATAATTTAGCATAAATGATAATTTTAAACAAAAAATTAACTTCATGGTACTTTAGATAACGTCATAGGCAATGCGTGTGCCAATTTTCGTCACGATCGCGTGGTCGACGGCCGAGATCTGGAGGGGGACCTGGAAGCCCCCCCCCCCCTGGCTCTATCATCTACCTAAATAGCCCGGCCTAGCTAGGGTTAAGCTTCAAGTGAACCATGCCTACCAAGAAGCTTATGCACCTACAGTGGTACACATTTATCTAATTGTGGTTCTCACTTCAACCAGGTAAACATGCCTGTACACACAGATAAATGTTGTCATACCAGTGACACTCACCATAGCCTTCATACCTTATCAGTTTTACCTCCCCCATTTTGTTTGCTCACCTGTAAGACTTGCTCCTGCTGGACGATGATGTCATGGTACTTCTCCAGCTTCTTCTTGAGATTCTCAATCTCCGCATCCCTGGAGCTTCCGCCGCTCCCACCACCGACACTCGCATCTCCCGCAGTCCCGTCCTCCCTGGGTCCTCCGGATCCATCCTTGCTGCTACCACCTCCTCCTCCTCCTCCTCCCCCTCCTTCCTGGTTCTCCCTGTTCTCCTTCTCGATCTGCTGGATGTGCGCCCGGAGCCGCTGCCAGTTCTTCTGGAAGCTGATCTCGATGCCCTCCCGCACCATCTCGAAGGGCATCTGGAAGTGCCCAGTCTTCAGGTCATCGATGGAGGAGTCCACTGAGGTGGTGTCATCGTATTCACTCTCAGAGATGTAGTCCTTTGCCTATAAGAGTGATGAAGTTTAGTTAAAGTATGATGTGAACCATTACATTTTAAACCTACATGTAGAAAATAAGGAAATAACAACGCTGAAAAAGTGAGTATGACAATTTAACAGTGTGGTGTGTTAACCAGTGTAGTAACTTCCTACACTGTTTATGCCAGCAAATTTCTTAATGTAGCACTTCTCCTTTAATACACAGGATCAAAATTCACAAAAAGTACACAAAGTGAAGTGAACATCACTTCAGGTTACACAGACCTCTTGATACACTTGTTTGATTACATGTTTTATTATTGAAATGTGGTAACACCTACAACTGTACAATCAGATCAGATTGCGCCATCCATCAATATTCATAATAATAATTTGAAAATTTAAATATTCTTCTTATAATCTTATTGCCTCTAGGATTTCTTGAATGCAAAATGCTGGCTGTGATATCACATTCTTATTTTCTTTCTGTCCTTTTTTTTTTCTCTTTAGACTAATAGATTACCAAGTTGTAAAGAATGGATTTAATCTGCTAATTATTTGTAATTCCTTTCTTTTCTAGAGAAACTGTTTATTACATTGTTTCTAGACATTAACAATGGAAGTATGCAGATAAAGCATGATACCTATTAAAAGAAATATTATCTGAATGTCATCTGTCAACTGTCTCTCATCAAACAATTGCCAGGAATTCAGCGGTCTGATTACCCTTAAGCATCCTATTCCTATATTGTCTACAAAGTGCCCTGTATGATACATGGTACGAGGAAATGTGACTTGACTCATCGAAACACTGTTACCACTATTTATTTTTAAACTAACCCAACATCAAAAAAGAGAGAGATTAGGCGCACACAACCCCCATTGAATAAAAGTCAGCAATACTTCAGTAACTTTCACATCTCATAAAGTTTAATGGTTGCCAGTCATTTCTAGCACAGGAAATATCATCATCACATATCATATTTCATGTGGCTAGTTGGACCAAAACCTTTATTGTAGACAACCATCTCATATATTGATGGCATAAAGCTTTTTCTTTTAAGTTGACATTCAATGTAACATAGTTTCTCTACAAATAAACAGAGCTCAAAAATAGGTCTCGTTTAATGTCAAACTTTTTGAAGGCCCCCCCCCCCCCCCATCATGTGATATCAGTCGCCATGGAAACACTCTTCCTGAGTGACTAATGACTAGTCTCTTTCTTTCTTTCTTTCTTTCTTTTTTTTTGCCAAGAGAATATTTTGGGATTATCAATTCTGAATCAGATTACTTGGCAGAGTCATTCCACAGCCAAACTTGATTACTTCCTTTGGTTAATTTGCTAAACAAAGATTAACTTACTCAACCCTACTCCTCGTTTGCAGAAGGGTTGATATGGATTTTCATTTTCCTCTGAATGTACACATAAAAAGATATCCTACCTCTAAATTTCTGCATCTGTTGCTGCCAGCATGGTAACTGTTTTTTATGTCGAAACTTCTCTTCTCTATATACAATCCCTACATAATTTCTTGGATCATGTACTGTGAATGTGGAAAGATCTAGTTTGTTTAATGAGTTTACGAAACATCTTGTCGCTACCGTGGCAAAAAAAAAATACAAGTAGAAATCTTGAAAGCTGCATTTTGTTTCTTAATTCAACCTTCTCAGTAAAATGCAAGACGCCACACTCACTGAACATGGTCATGTACTATTGCACAGTAAAATGCATCATATTATTATTACTCCAAGAGTTAAAGGCTTCTTTAAATGGTAGCAACAAACTTTACAGTGTCACATGCAACTGATCAAAATCAACACATGTGATCCATTGCTTTCATCATTTTATACCAGATGGATAATAAAGAGGATAGAATGTATATTAACTTGCTTCCCATGAGGTTATACTGTAATCAGCATGGACATATTTTTTTAACACCCAAATGCATTTTAACATTGCAGCTTCATCTCTTTAGTTAAAATAAAAGTTTAGTGACAGCTGCACTCCTTTCAGTAAGTTAACTAATTTCTTTTTTAATTTATTGTGTTTTCTTTCTTTTGTTTATTCTTACCATAGATACTTTTTAACCACAGGAAAATATTTAACAACTCAGGAAGATGGCAATAGTGTTTAAATTATTTTGGTTTTATGGCACTTTGACCATATATGATTAAAAAACAACAATTTTAATTCTAATTCGAAGCATGTTATCTCACATGGTATATATGTAAAACCATGTTTAATGTTTTTGAATTCACAGTTCTAAGCAATAAGTCTTAATGTTATTCAGGTTCATCTTCTAGAAGCCTGCCTAATAATTTTATTCTTTGCTAATAAGTGTGCCATTATATAAATTACACACACACACACACACACACACACACACACACACATCACAAACACATACAAAGTTAATTCTACTTCTAATGTTACACACTAATGTATGATCATGTGTTTTGGTAACAGGACACTTGTAATTCTACAAGCAGGCTTAACTGCACGTTGTATTCCTGTCAGTCCTCACAAACATACAACACATTACTGAAATGTTATTTGAGTTAGAACCAGGCAGGACTCTAAACATTAAGGGCTCACAGCAACTACAATGTATGTAAACTATACACAATGTATCAGTCAGAGGACAAAAATTCACACATTCGTCAGTTGAGCCACTGGGGAAACAAAACTGCGAAGAAAACATGATACATTGTTCATACACTTTGCATTGATCACTCAAAACCTTTCCAACCAGGGGACTGGCACATTGTGACAAATTTAAATAAGAACAGAAAACACTGGAAAAATCAGATGGTTCACATCAGTGCAGTGGACAGTTAAATAATTAAAATCAGTCAGTCGATCACTCTATAATCTAGAATATATGTTGACTTTTTACACTATGAGTCATATGTATGCGAGATAATTGCTCCCATTTTGCTGAAGTGAATGAAGACTGCCCTCACTGGATATAGTTGAATTCTATTTGACATGCAGTTCTTTCTCTCTGCACTAGATTTTATCAATAGGCTTTTTGACATAGCACGATGTTTTGAAACAGCACACAATTTCTGATTGGGGAAATCAACCTGATTACCTAATACAGTGTGATGTGCTATTTGATAATAATGTGAATTCAAAATGGCACACTAATTTGAAAGATCTTAGCAAGAAAATTTCTCTAGTCAAACCAATTCAGGTAATAGAGAGTGGAGGGTGAAGTCGTCTCCTCAGACGCATTGTCAATATTTTGTATGTTTCTTTTGTTTTGTTTTGTTTTGTTTTTCATTTTGAAAAATCAGAGCTGCACAGGTCCCACTACAGTCTCTCACATTGTGTAAAAGCTATGACCAAAAAAAAAAAAAAAACAAGACAAAAGAAAACAAAATTGGGTTGAACATTCATTATAAAAGCTTGAAGAAAGGATTGGGGGACCAGATCTACAATGTACCACACTCTTTACTTCCCATATACGTGTAATATGTTAGAATTAACCATTCAGTAAATAAGTTAATTAGCATGGAGATTTGGTTTGTTCGTTGATCTCTTGACAGCGTAATTCTCGAGACTTCTCTATGCTATAGTGTTTTTAATTGTGCATTTGAATGTCATCGCCCTTCTCAGTTTAAAAGTTCAAGAATTTCTGGAATTGAGCCATCACCTTTTTTCAATGTCAGTGTCCATCTGTATCTGTGTTGTAATGATATACTTGCCCAAAAGATGCATTCTACTTGCCTTAAAACGGCATGCTTTTGTTCCTCAATGGAATTTGACATTTTAAAGCATGAAACATACTTTACAAATTGCTATTTCACACATTTACAATTCATTGAGAACTTGCCTTCTGTTTAAGATCCCAACTGTGTCAATTAAAACACCAGCTAGTTTACCATCACCATAATACATCCCATTTACACAAAAAAAAACAAGTCTTGTTATTAAAGGAAAAAAAGCAGAAATCTGCCATACAAATCTCAGCATTTACCATATCTTGTGTCAATGTGGGGATAGTCAGAGGAGTGGAGTGTTGGTGTAATATCCACTGAGTGCAGTAATAAAGAAACAACATCAGCTGACACCAACAAGGAATTACCTGGCAAGGTTATGAGTCTCACTGAATTCATACCACAGCCTGATACAGTTGTCTCCAGAGCAAATCCAATTACTTCATTTGTTGTCATGGCATTACACTGATTAGATACGGACTGATGCTACAATAAACTTCTCAGTGGAGTGGCCTTTCCTTCAAGGTACCAAGCTTGTGCTTTATAATTGTGTAACCTACATGTCAGCTTCAATCAATTTTATAATAATATTGTTCCACATGCAAGTTTGTAACTGTGCAATATCTCTAGATATATATCTAGAGATATATTGCACTAAGAAAAGTTAGTGTAAAGGTGAAATAATTGTTTTATCATAAAGATTCAGATTGAATCATCGAGGTTATACAAGTAATTGCTTTTTGTCATTTGCTACTAATATTTTACTGCAGACCCATAAAAAGGCACTACTTCATGAGTAATGATATCTGTACGGAAGTGTTAAAAAATCTAGACACTCCATTCCAATGGCAAGTTTTACCTAGACCTGAATATCACCTGAACAGTTATTGCCAGTTCCATACTTTGTGAATGATGCAAGCAGAACATTTATCAGAAAATCAAATAGCTATCTGCAGAAATATGAACATGTCAATTCACATGACAGCAATCCTTTATGACTATTATTTTAAGTATGGAAACAGGAAGCTGGCTTCTAGAATTATGAAAAACATCCAGTGTACTTAAATTATTTAGATGACAGGAATGAGTACTTTAGAACCAGAAACAATCCCGGCACGAAACTTTAATAAGCTGGAGCCAACAATCTCTATCGCCACATGAAACTTTTGCGAATTGCCAATGGCATTCAATGCATTGCCACGAAAAAGAAAAAAAAAATGTTTGTGCGCATTTTACTTTCACGAATCTTGGCTCCTCACAAAATTCATGAAAGTTTCATGATGCATGCAAGAAAATTCTGATTTTACAGTATCTGATTCGGCGGCACTGTGAAGGAGTGAGGCAAGGTACTCACATTGCTGGTTCCACCTCCCCCTCGCCCCTGGACAGCCTGCCTGTTGAGTAGGTTCACCAGCTCCTGCTGCATGTTACTGAGGGATTCTCTCAACACTTGGTTCTCCATCATCACCTCCTTCTGTCGCTCCTCGTAGTTTGTGATAATCAGACGGTACATGTCTTCCTCATGCCTGGTAAGATACACACACAATGAATGAATAAATAAATGAAAATGCCCTCTAAATTACAGTGTGTTTTCATGTTGATGTTACCAAACACTAATTATTTACATCTTTACAATGTTTGATTGTATCACTGCTTTTCTTGTTTTCCACCAATCCTCTATTCTGACATCTGTGATCAGCAACGATATTTTAAAGTGAAACCTTAAATTGATGATGCTAACAGTAATAACATGTTTAATGATATTATTGATAATAAGAATGGCAACAAAAATAACATAACAATAGAAATGATGATGATTATGTCAAAAATGATAGTGAAAATAAGTAACAAAGAAACATTAGAAGTCATGGCAATTGTAGTAGTAGTCGTAGTAGTAGTAGTACATAGCAGTAGTAGTAGGAGTAGTAGTAGTAGTAGTAGGAGTAGGAGTAGTAGTAGTAGTAGTAGTAGTAGTAGGAGTAGGAGTAGGAGTAGTAGTAGTAGTAGTAGTGGTGGTGGTGGTGGTAGTAGTAGGAGTAGTAGAAGTCATAGTAAACAAACATAGAATACAACATATAATCCCTTCAATCAATAGGACTTTTGGTTTTTAATCAAGTCACCAGTGTTATTTCATAATGAGCTATCCCTCATAATGGTCATGCATAAAAACAAAAAGATAATTCTAAACAATTTTTTGGAGGTCCAATAAACAAGAAGAGTAATTTTTTGTGATACTATTTTACAAGTTCAGAGAGTTAAAAACAAAACAACAACATTGCATTCACCATGATAACAAGGAAAAGTAGAAATTACGCGGTGCGTAATATATGTCCCCGCCGGAAGTAGCATTTAGTAGCAAAATGTACAATATAAGGTAAAAAAATCAAGGTCAAAGGTCAAAGGTCAAAGAAGTCAAAGGTCAAAATTCTGTGTACAAGTTTTGAAGCCCTCACCTAGTGCCATCACATAAAGCAAACGGAATCGAAATCGGGTTAGAAATGGCGAAGGAGTAGCATCTTGTAGCAAAATGTACAATACAGGTCAAAAATCAAGGTCAAAGGTCAAAGAAGTCAAAGGTCAAAATTCTGTGTAGAAGTTTTGAAGCCCTCACCTAGTGCCATCACATAAAGCAAACGGAATCGAAATCGGGTTAGAAATGGCAAAGGAGTAGCATTTTGTAGTATAGGTCAAAAATCAAGGTCAAAGGTCAAAGAAGTCAAAGGTCAAAATTCTGTGTGGAAGTTTTGAAGCCCTCACCTAGTGAAATCACATAAAGCAAACGGAATCAAATTTGGGTTAGAAATGGCGAAGGAGTAGCATTTTGAAGCAAAATGTACAATATAGGTCAAAGGTCAAGGTCAAAGGTCACAACTGAAATTCTGTGTAGAAGTTTCAAAGCTCCCACATAGTGCTATCATATAAAGCAAACAGAATCAAAATTGGCTCATAAATGACAGAGAAGTAGCAAATTGAACATTTTGATCACACGCGGACGCACGGACACACGGACGGACGCATGGACGGACGGACGGACGCATGGACACACACACGTACGGAGCCCGTTTCATAGTCCCCTGCTCGAACTCGTTCGGCGGGGACAATAACAACTAACTATCAGCCTACAGTACATTCAGGTGCAGCTGTGAGAGGGTTAATTTTCTTTTCACATCAGTCTGCTCAAAATATCCCCTCCATAACCATCTCTCATCCACTCTCTAAGGTGTATTCTTCATCATCACCATCATCTTTGACAACCTCACCAACATCCGCAGCCTGAGCCTCATACCACCATGGCTAACATCTCATCTTCATTCCTGACATCCCATCTCATTAATCCATTCCAACTCTCATCGTGGAACAACACAAACAATCCTCCGATCAGTGCTATGTGTATCCTGGACGGGTGCCCCCACTGAGTTTTAACAGCATTCAGACAAACATTGCGTCCAGGCAAAGAGGCATGCTACAGCCTCGTACAGTTTGTTTTACCCTCCAAGGACCAGTTCATCAATAGCACCATTATCATCTTTCAAGGTACAGTTGCCAATGGTAATGGTAGAGTATAGAGGGGGATATTGACCGCATTCATACACAGGAATAAACAATGGTTGCATCACAATAAACCTCAAGTTTACTTGCCATCATTCACATATGCTGGACAGGACATTGTGATGTTTCAACAACAACAACAACAGCAATAACAACAACAACAACAACAGCAATAACAACAACAACAACAACAGCAATAACAACAACAACAAAAATCAACATTGACAGAACCAATACCCTGTTCATCCAAATGTGCAGACCTATAATATGGCGCATTGAATTGTGGGATTAAAAGACTTCAGTTTCTCTTCACGTATCGTTCACACACAATGCTTGGGGCAAATTATCATAATGTTTCAAACAAAAATCAAGCGAGATCAATTTTTGCATGGTGATGCAGATCGCGATAACCAACTTTTTTTCTGGTGTTCAAACACATGAAATAAAACTTTTGCATCGCATTGCAAAACCCAAGTTTCAAGAGGGTTTAATTCAGACTGTGTGTGAACAGCACTTTTACTAGCCTTTCCTGTATGCATCCATTCCTCCCTACCCCATTTACTAGAGCAATGCCCTGGCCCCCTGGAATGCAGCATCCTCTAGAGATGTGTATAAGCTGTCTACCATGACAGGCTAGACTCATCATGGTTACCAATAATCTGAATGCTGAACAGAGATTTTCATAATGTGAAGGGCTTGTCTGTGGACTGTCAACAGTTTCATGATATAATAGCTTACAACTGAAATGTGGGACTAAGGAGTTATCAAAAAGTGCACTTTAGCAACAAGACACTACTTTCATTGTAGGTCACTACAAAATGCATTTGCAATTAAAAACAAATTGAAAAAGATATCCGTAAGATACAGTGTGCACTACCCCCTTGGCTTGGGGATATGATGATGATGATGATCCACAGCATTTGTATAGCGCCATATATCTGTTATAGAAACATTCAAAGGTGCAGACTCCTCCAAGACAGTTAGCAATTGAATGCCTGGTGAAAAATGTGAGTTTTGAGTGAGGCTTTGAAGTGATCCAGTTTGTCAATTCACAGAGAAAAGATGGGAGGGAGTTCCATAGGCGAGGAGCAATAGAGATATGTCATTATGTTACAATGTAGGCCCTACTTATTTTGCAGTACAGGAAAAAGAAAACTAATTCTATGCTGATTCAGCTGAATTTAAAAAATACTGCAGGCAAGCAGTTAAGACTGCTGATATAGGCCTATGTGTTCATCCTTTCGATCATCAAAACTATGTTTCTCTATGTGGTATTGGTATTACATTGTAGGTGAACTGTGAGATGTGCCTAAGACATGCAAGCAAACTACCAAATCAAAGACGTGAAAAGGCTTCCATGTCCAACCCTGTTTTCTTTTCATTGAAGAGGTTTGTGCACTCCACCAGATCCGGACGATGTAAACAAAGACTCCAAGACAACGATGTGACATCCAACAAACTGACTCTTGGCACAATAACTGCCGGGGATTCATTATGTAAAGTCATTGTAAACCTACAATAGACATAAAATCACTGCTAATGGAACATCAGTCACAAATAGGAAAGAATCCTTTTAAAGTGCCTCACATATATCCACAGAGAAGGAACCAGATCGGAAAGGGGACTCCTACAAAGTGAATGAAAGAAGACCTAGATAGAGCTGCTTTTGCCCACTGGTTCTGCAAGCAGCTAGGAGAGTTTGCTGCCCTCTACTGTCTGTGGGTGAAACAGAGTATGACTGCAGTTTGACTCAGTGTCAGAATTTAATTACAGATGTATGTTGCATCACCAACCACTTTTCCTGCAACACTACTGAGATTTCGTACATCACAATTTACATTCAAAGAAATCCATAATGCAAATAGAAAACGCTACACTTTTTCTATGAGAAAAAATAGATAGTTTTCACAATATACGGTGTGCACCTAGTCAAATTTCATTTGATGCGAAGCAGTGCAAGTTGCTGTCTGGTATTTTGATATTCAAAGAAGGCCAGTATGAATTATGCCTCTCCCTCACTCACAATATTCATTGGTTATGTTTGTATTATATTGCAACCCTTTGCTGATTTATACTGCTGAAAAAAGTGCATCTATACCATTCAATCAGTTGAATGAAAGGTGAATAACAAGTTTAGCTCTGCAAGTCTGATGATTTGCAAGGTGCATTATACAACAGAAAAGGTTACAAAATGTACCTTTTAGTGATGGATTACCTTCAGACATCCTTCCGGTGAATTGTGTTTAGGATCACAAGCTTCAACAATCGTGGCAATATTGTGATAAAAATGTCAATTAAATGCAAAATGTACAAAAGAGCCACCTAACTGCCTTTAATTACATTCCTTCATCCCTCTACTCCCATCCACCCACACACACAAAGCTCAGTTTGTGTCCAGGTCTATATGCCACCACTCTGTTGGTGATATTGATTCTATGCTGTCTTTGTACTCTCATCTCACTTTAAATAGTGCTCAATAGACTGGTTAGTGAATGACGTGATGCCAGAACATGCCTACTGTAGGTCTCTACAGACAATCTTTTAAGAAGTATTGAAGACCTTGCTCATGCTGCAAGAAATCAACTGATAACAGTCTCTCCCCGAATACCAAAATCTCTTTCCTAAATGATGTCTACTGTCTGCACTATGTGATGAAACTGAGGTACTGTGTATACATGAGTCACCAAAAAGAGCACTAGAACATGAAGGTCTACATTGTACACTTGAATTTGTGTGGTTTCACACTCACATCAGAGATGATCAGTCTGGCATGGGATACATATGTGGTTGCACATAATTTCAGATGACTTACAAAAATTTCTGGTTTAAACCAGTTTAAACCAGGTACATGTATTTTTCATACAACAGACTGCTCTGCTTGACAAAAAAAAAAGACGAAGAAGAAGAAGAAGATGAGATAAGGCACTAGTTATTTTTCCCATTAACAGCTGTGTTCAGTTCTGTGGAATTCATGAACGTACAACTAATACAACGTACAATTTACAATAATGTACAAATCATACAATAATAAACTGACATATTGTAAGTCACACTTTTGGTGTCGAATGCGGAGTCACTGTGCAGCGAACACACACAGAGCATATGAGTTAATCACATTTATCCCCCCCCCCCCCATTTTATCATGATCAGAACAGATTCTTACAGCTACATATATGTGACAGGGAGAATTCTGTTTCATAAAGCGGGATGGAGGATGTGGCCTATAATAATGTACACTTCACAGCTGTGGAGGGAAACCCAAATGTCAACAATGAGATGACAGCGTACAGGAAACCACTGCTTTCAGTGCAAGGGGTCATCCTGGTTCAACATGAAACCATATCATGGCTCAACCCACTAAAAACAAGACAACATTACATTCACCAGTAGTATTATGACTCAGTGTAACTGATATTCCACAAATGTTGCATTTAATACCAAGATTGTCAAAAATGACAGAGAGAGAGAGATACATTGTACTACAGAAGTCATATGACAGTACAGCTATTTGATGGGGTCAACAAACATGGAGAAAAAATAAGCTCAATTCACTTTTGGCTTGAATATCAATGAGGTATTACTGTGATTAGTCATCCTTGTCAGTAAATGATGGTCCAAAATAACAACATTTTCTAATCTATGCCATGTGTCCTATAACAATGGCTGGAAATTGATGGCTACTACTACAATAAAAATGAACACGACCATGATCCAAGAATGCTCTAGTAGAAAGCATATCAGTGTAACCAAGTTAGATCTATAATAAAAGAAAAAAACATTTGTGAGAAGGCAGAGGGCATTTGTGGTTAATCATTTGCTATCTTTGCCTTTTACAGGCAGAAGAGGTCCATAGACATGACTTACCACTGATATTGAGGAAATGAAGAATCACCATGTGTGTGTGTGTGTGTGTGTGTGTGTGTGTGTTAGTTGTATGTTCCCAATGCTCTTGATGTGCACAATGTATTCATAAATCACAACAAAATGTGCATTTCAATTATCAGATCCTACGTTATAGTTGTCCTTGAAACACACCACCAACAGGAGGATACTGATTGTCATGGCAACCAGTCTCTCTCTCCTATTGTTGAATGGTTTCATGGCATAACGGTCTTGTAATAACCTCTTTACCAGGATGCAGACACATGAATGCTATGGGATGACAAATGACATTATTTACAGGGATTGTGAATGGTGGACAGTATGGAAAGTGGCTAATCTTATGATAATGCAAGACTACACTAATATCATTCCTGTGTGTAACAAAATTGCCTTCAAATGTGTTGTTCAAATGGCCACTCAACAGATCCCGAATCAAATCCTGTTTCAGTTTCTATACAAATGGATGCCTGTCTGCTGCTACAATGTAGGTATACTATATTGTGTCCCAATAGAAGGCAAGAGGAGAACGTCGGCATACTTTTCTTTTTTGTACCATGTATAGTGAAATAATATTATTAATACAGCATGAGTACCGTACTTAAACTATTAGAAAATATAAGTGAACCATATCAGGAAAATATACTCAAACCAAAGTTGCATGGGAATCAAAGAATCATGCCATCATTCTTGGCTAATAACTTTTTGGGGGGTCACACGCAGAACTTTTCTCATCATTGAAAATCATTAATCTTAAAACACACAAGCAAAAACAAAAGCCTTCAGCATCTTGTCTTACAAGCAGGTTTGACAATTGCATATAATAGGGCATTCTCCTAAAAAATGAAAAAAAAAATCCACACAAAGACATTCTATTATAAGAAAAAAAATAAGACATTCTAAATTGTCTCTTAACTTTACTGTAAGAAGGTGGGGTTTGAAAGATAATCATCAAAAACAAAAAACACAGGACGAAGGAGGTGGTATAGCATCTATTGCATGGGAGGAGGAAGAGGGGAAGGGGAAAAAATACAGAATTAAATGTATATCATGTTGATAGGACCAGACAGAAAGCATCCTAAAGAAAACAGAAGAAATACAGCATCATCATGTCTAACTGTCCAGTACATACAAATGTACATGTACTGCAGTATGTTATTTGCATCAAACTTTGACAGATTTGACCAAAATACAGTTGGACCTTTAACAAATAACAGTCACTCTGCACACACTCATTCCTGGTCTTGCAGCTCACACTGGGGGGTAAAAGACTGAACTTCCTGATCTCTGGCTCAGCAGCTAGACTGAAAATCCGGCAAGGAGGATGAGGGCTGATCCAATATGTAACACCAACATTTCCTTCACTTTCAAACAGGCCGAGAGAGCTATGCTTCCGTGCATTTTGAAAATTCATGACACCAACAGAATGCAGCAAAGGCCCTAGAGTCCCTCTGTGTTATGTTCAATATGCATAATGTCTTTCAAACCATCACAATGGCATGATATGCTCCCATCCCATACTAACATACATCATCAGCTGAGGACCAGAAGGGTAAGGTCAGGTTCCAAGATTTGAAGGTAGATAAAAACAGAACAAACAATTTTCATGAAATATGAAGTTTATCTATTAATCAAAAGTGGGTAGGCTTAAAGCACTGCAGCAAATTTCAGGTAAAATGGCACCCTTGCGGTTTTGATTTTAACATTTTACTGAAAATGAAAATTATTCAAAATTGACACCACAATGCAGAGGAGATCAAACCCTGCAAAGTGGTACCAATAACTTGTACCTCCCCAAAAAAAAAAAAAATTAAATAAATAAATAAATAAATAAATATAAAAAAATAATAGAATAAATCAATGAATAAATGAAAATAAATAAATAATAATAATAAATAAATAAATAAATAAATAAATAAATAAATAAATAAATAAAATGCTATAACAGCCTTCTGGTTCTCAGCTGATGGTATGAATGTAGACACAACTCTATCATGAACCTTTTTCCTTTTTCAGGGTTGATTAATATTTCATGCACATTGTTATTATTCTGGTTGATGACATTGTTATTTTTGGTATTGTCATTGAGATGCCAAAATTAATTGCTTCAATTAACCCGTTTAGGACGGACTGAATTTGCTACAACACGTATTTCCCATAGACACTTGCCCGAGTATACTCGGGACTCGTCCTCAACGGGTTAAGTTCAAAGTACAATGGATCAAGGAAACACATTACTTTTTGAATGAAAGTAGTAAAACAAAATTAATATACAGTATTAATAAGAATCCAATTTAGAATCAAAGTGAAAAAGAAAAATTGAGACATTTCAATCTCGATGAAGTTGTAATCGTGCTCATTGGCCAAAACATATTCTGCTGCAGATATGTTATCCCTTTTCTATATATACATGTATTTAATGTTTTTTTCCTATTTCTGCCTGAGATAAGATAAGTGTATTTCATCAAATAAAAAGTGTACCACACAACATCAAAAAAGAGCAAGTCATGACTTTTATACAAATAGAAAAAAAAAAATAGTTTAAGACCTATATCTTTTCATGTGCATTCAGAGGAAATGGGTGTTTGACGCCAGAAAAGTAACAGTCAAATGATAAGTTCCCATAGAATGTCACTTATAGTCTCCCTGATATTCAGGCCTTTGGTTCAAAGTAAACTGGGAGGGGTTAAGAGTGGGGTATATCTAGAGCATTGCAGACAAAACATAACTATGACAATGGACTTGCACAAAGACTACAGATGTGCTCATGAGATTTTGAACTGGAAGCGAACTTGGCTGATTTCCTGGTGTGCCCTCATGAAGGAACCTACTGCAATGAAGTCATCAGACTCTCTGTCTGGAGGAGTTCTGGTAAGACAGAGTTAGTCTTTAATCACAGTCCCTAATTATCATCAATATGTGACAACAAATTGATTCTGTAGGCCCTATACATTGGATACACAGTATATTTTTCATTGCATTTATGTAAACCAGAGAGGATACTTTGTGATAAACTAATATACCATATGTGTGGTATTGATTGTTATGAAAATGATGTATAGCTTTTCACTGCAAAAGTGGAATAGTGAAATGCCTCGTGTAGAACGTTTAGAATGCATCGAACTTCACACTTTTCATTATCACAATTATCAACTGTATATACTTCTTGCATTTCCCTTTTCAAATATGTAAGTTTATGAAGTTTAATAAAGCCAGCACAGCCATCATGAAATGCATTGTAAGCATGTAAATTTCCCTAAATATTTCTTCATGCCTAAAGTTCACAAAAATGTAACCACAACGAAACAGCAGCAATGGACTCTATGTCAAAGATTCCAGAATTATGTTTATGTACAACATAAATATTTCATGGAAAGTCTGAAAGGGAGACTATGATGTCCTAAGATTCTCATAGCCATATCATCAGCCACAACAAGTGGCCAATTTGCCGCGTCATCAGTGAGTAACGAGAGAGAAGGGGGTAACACCTATGATAGGTTATATGAGAACTACCGTGGGTGCCGACTTCCTCTTTTTAATATCTCACGATCCCGCATTGTGGCTCAATTGTGTCCCCACACAAATTATGGCGGACATAATTAACAGCAGTTGCACAAATTACATGAATCACTCAAAGGGTTGTGCTCAAAGAGAAATAGGACTTCTGAGACTAGAACTGTATATAGGGATCTTAAAGCACCTTGATATTATTAAGGCAATGACATGGAAGGGGACATCAGACTTCAGATTCTGACCCCGTTGAAGACTAGTCCCCGAGTATACTTAGGCAAGTGTCCAGATGGGAAATGTGTGTTATATAGCAACATGAGTTCATTCTCAATGGATTAATTTGCTCTCTGCAGGATATGGAAAGAAAAATGTTCACTTATTATATTTATTTTGAAGAGGTGGAGTCATCAACAGATGAGCAAAAATCATTTACAACTTTTAAAAAGAAAAATTGTATGTGTTTATGTTTGTACTCACATTCACAATGGTGCACACTTTTTTCATTCAGTTCTAAAAGAGTGTGTTTTATTCTATTTCCTCCATTAAAAAAAAATCCTAACTCTTCCCTTTAAGAGGAGATCTTACTGATTTGAAATGAATACAAAAGAAAAGAAACAATTCTGTTGAGCATGGTGTATGCCTTTGCTTAGATAGAGAAACCTTGGTTCAAGCAGATGTCCCTTCCGTCCTCATGAGTAATCACTGTACCATGAGCCTGAGAGAGAAGGCACAGTGTAGAGCTGGAACGTCAATATCAGCTGTGTTTTGGCTGTGCGGATAACCTTGCTATATCAATCTACGAACTTATCCTGTTTGTTTCACAACTGCACTGTTTGTGTACCAAACCTGCCGCCTCCACATACATTTTTTTGTACTTCCTTCACAATACTTTTATAATACAGTAATATGCTGATCTTTTATGAAACAAGCCTTTTGATACCCACTCAGACGTATCACTCCTACACACATTGAAAGGCCAGCATTTAATTCAGTGACAAGTTCATTTCATCATTATTTCACTTTTTCAATAGGCCAAAGTGGGCCTCTGTTGACACAAAGATTTGAGTAGGAAGATACATTTGTACAGTGTTTGACACTTTAGTAAGCATCATCACCAACACACCTTCACAGAATAATCGGGACCTGCAGTCATGACATCAGTATTCTGTCCCCTTTCTAACATTCTTATTTTTTTCACAGCCATTACACCCTGTCATCCAAGTGAGAAAGAATGTTCATTGAAAGTAAGATTTGTTTAAAAGTTTTGCTGAATCTGAATCTGTGGTACAAATTGTATACAGGCAACAGATTGATGTGGGAGTAGAAACATGCAGATGTTGAGAAGTTAAAATATAAGAGACTATTGTGCTGCAAAATAGGCTCTTTTAACACATCCTATGGAACACACAGCAATTTGTGGTGTTTTTTTAATACTATGTTTAATGGTATTTTCATTTTCACAAAGTGATATCAACGAAATTATTAATTCACGAAGATGTTATCGCAATATCATCTCCACGGCATGATATTGCTATTAAAGTTTTCTCTTTATATGGGATAACATTAATAATCTTTATTCTCACATGGTGGTTCTTAATCAAGAATTCAACCACTCATGAAACTGTCTATAAAATTCACTTCTCCCAATGCATTAAAAACAATATAATATGCTCGCAAAAATAGTCAGCGCACCTGGTATATTTCAATGGCTGCAAGCTTCCACTCCAGTGGAGCTACTGGAGGATTTCAAGATATGAAGCATTCACTGTTTGTTGACTCAAACCTCTTGCAAATCACAGCCCAAATTTGATTTAGCCTCTACAGCCTTCTGAATCCAATCAAATTTCATGGGTGATTTCTCCAAAATTCCCTGCTTAGCAACAGCTGAGGCTGGGGAAGATGTTATGTGCCGTGGATGATGAATATTTGACTTTGAGGGTAATGTCAGGCTAAGCAAGACATTGTACAGATGCTAGGAAACCTCCTATATATGTTCCCTGCCCAGGGTACTGTGTTCTCTTGGTTGTTTATCACCATGGTGAAAAATGATGGAGTTTTGACCTGTTGAATGTGAGGCCAATTTTTGGTATGCAGGACTCTCGTTGCAACCTGTATACTCTCTTCAAATCTGACAAACTTATGAGCTGTGGGAGTTGGAAATATTCATCTCTTGGGAGAATTGCCAAAGTCATATTCAGCATGAAAAATATATCCTCATGTTTTGTGCTATGTATTCAGTGGCATACAGTGTGCTAGGATGATTTTGTTAGTGTACATTTGTAATTGTTCATTTGCTTGCTTGTTTGTTTATTTGTTTGTTTTTCACCCTTACATATAATTTAAAATTTAGTTAATTTTATTGATGGGGGCAATTTGAGGACAGGGGTGGTCTATAAAAGCCCCCTTCCAATCCCTTGGTGGGGGGGGGGGGGATAAATCACTGCTACAAAACAGATGTTTCGGCTTTTTAGAGGTCTACATTTACATATGGACAGTCACTGCCGCATTTTTTTTCACTGTTTCATATTGAAATCCTGATACAGAGTCTTTTGACAGATGAGAAGTCAGATCTGAGTTTGCTAGTGGAAATTTGATAGGCTAGCATAAATATTTTTTTTTTGTGTGTAACAGTTCAGCTACGGACAATACAACTAGGAGTGATATTTCTGAAGGAAAATACCAAAGAGGCAGTGGGAAGAACAATCGCAGAAACACTTTGCAAACTCCCTTCTTGATTTCTCACAGCTTTCTAAATCTGCATTATGAAAATCACAGTTGCACTGTATCAGCATTATTCATGCCACCTCCAACAGCAATGGGTACAAAGGAAGACTTCACGCCAATGCAAGTTAACCAATCTAGAGTGCATTGACCTGACTTTAATACCACTGCTCCTTTCTCCTCCATAGGAAGGGCCATCACTGATGACCTTTGACCTACAGGTGTAGATAAACATTACTCACATCAGTGCTACACATCTACACTGCCACATCCACTCTATTCATGAGGTGTTCAGTACACCAACCACAGTGGTATGCCCAGAAAAAGGCAGTGACTCACACATCACATCATCCCTCCTCATCAAGAGACAAGAGGAAGACATCCATTGCCATGACACATCATCATCTGAAGCCACGAAATTCAGTGAGTGTATAATTGAAGGATGCCGTAATGAAGTCAATGGGGCATGGCAATGGAGTGGGGAAAACACAGGTTGTTAACTCTCCCAGGACCTATACATCTCAAGATGCCATCCTTTTATACATGATCATCCTGTCTTTGGCCATGATTGGGTTACGGGCAATTAAGCAGCAGCATTGAGTGGCAAAATGACGAATGAAACAGACACACAGAAATGACAATCATATCCTAAACACACCATGGTTTAGGTAGTAGAAGAGTATGCCTTGGCATTAAGAGATTGTAGCACACAGCTGACAGGCAAGCACATCAATACATTTTGTAGTACTGCTCAAGTTACGATAAGAGTGGTACTCTGATGTACAATTTAACACTCCAGCACACTCAAGATTGTAATTATACCTACAGGCCTATAATATTGACATCCACATAACAGAGAGCAAAATATTTTTACGTTGATCGTTTACACTTCATCAAAAGAAAATTTTCAAAATTTTAACTCAATAGGGTAAATGCAGTTTGCTGATGACAATATCAATGTAAAAATTACTAATATTACTACTGTAATAGAAATATGTTCTTTTCACAATCACGTAAAATTTAATCATTTTGTACGCAGTCTCAAGAAGCCACCAGTAGAAGGCAAAGGTAGTCACTTAAAGGTACAAAATAATTTTACATGATTGTGAAAGAAGAACATATTTCTATGAACTCACCAATCAGATGAACCTCATCAAGGAATTACTCTTACTGTTTTAATCTGAGAAAATTATGTCATAAAAATAGAGTCAACATAAACACTGGTCACCATTTTGGTCTCACCTGATGCGAAAAAGAATTTCCATGAGAAAGATACATATTTTCTAGATGCCTGGAAAGAGACTAAAAGCTATATACTGCTCTAATGGAATGTCTCCGTCCGAGGAGGATGATTCATAACTGGAAGGGGACGATGAGTAGAAGCGTCTCCGACTGCTCCACTTTACTTCTATTTACTTGATTGATCTCAAGAGAGAGAGGCAGCTCACAATCTCCGAGATTCAGGAGAGATGAGTGTGCATAACAGAGGGATGAGAAAACAAATTACAAGGACAGCTTCCCCGTCGTCTCGTGGGCGAGAGAAAAGCACTCTCATCCTCCAAGGTGGCCATAAGACTGACTTTTCATTTATGCACGTCAGGCTTGGAATTATGTCACAGGTTAGTCCCTCATAAATGCCAGCGTGTGTTCGGGGTGTAGCGACAAGCAATCTGTCTTGGGGAATGCATGTATGCATATGTAATTTATATGCAAAATCATAACCCACATCAATGAACACACATGGGACTAAGAAAATGCATGTTGCTTGTATGATGAACTATTAATAATTATCTTGAATGGAGTAACACAGACACTGACATGAGACATCAATGATTGTTAGTAACTGACACTCTTGATGCACGGACAAAATATTAAACATGTCCAAACTGGTCGAGCTCATTATTCTAACATCTGGCAGTAAACAATGCTTTTAGGGTGTAGAAAAGTGATGAATGGAGTAAACAGAAATGGATGACACACACGGAATGGTTTCCCTTGCAGATAATTGCTTGACAAATAGCGTTTCCAACTTGTATTTGTACGGCATGGAATATTGCAATGATAATAGAAAAGAAAATGATACTAAAAGGGCTACACATCAATCAAGTTCAGCATCTTCTCTTTTTTTTTTTCTTTTTTTTATGTTGAAGGGAATCTGTCCACCGTGCTATTCCATTCAAAACAACAGAAAGAGTTACTGTGACAAAAATTACTTTCTGGCATACAAGAAGTTGATCAGACACAGTGAGCACTTCTGGTCTCCCAAATGGCCCCTCTCGCACAGGCCAATAAAATGAGGTGTCAAAATTCACATCTGTGCGTTAGTGGTGTGGAATGAAAATGATCCTCACAGGTTGGCCTCAAGAAGGTAAGCACGAGACTGGTGCTGTCATTGCAGCTCACATGGAAGTTGCCCAGAATGCCCACACACACACAACTATATAAGAGATTCATAGGAAATACATCCAGGATTCATAAATCTAAAGATGTGATTAAATGTAAGTATACTGGATACTGCTATGTAGGTATGAAGATTCTAATGAAGATTAGCAGAATATTTTTAACAACTGCAATTTGTGAGTTAACTTATTTCCTGAGCATTCTTTTCTTCTTCTTCTTCTTCTTCTTCTTCTTCTTCTTCTTCTTCTTCTTCATTTTGTTTCTTTTTCTTTCTTTCTTTCTTTCTTTTAGAGGGGGGGGGGGTGTACTGTATAATCGAAGCATTGTTGACAAGTCTTTAATCCTTCTATGATGGTCATTCGAATAAAATCTCAGCCACAGGCATGGATCCCTCAGTAATCTTTTAATCAAAATCAATTTTCTGTTTTGTCTGAGTGCAAGGATTTTGTCTACATGTTACCCTGTTGGAGGACAAAAGCTTTATGGTTCAAGGATATTGTGATCATTGCCTATAGGAGAATGACTATTTTTCTCAAACAATAGTGAGCCTTTCAATATCATGGACCCTTTAATAGTTGGTGGTGGTCTTCTAAAGGATGACTTCAACATTTCCTCAATTCATCGTAAAACTTCCCAGAAATCCAATGGACTGATCTTTTACATCAAATTTATTGTCAGATCAACACTTTGTTTGATATGAAACATAGTCTACATAAAAACACATGACTTGTCAGTATAACTTGCAATCAGAATCTTCAATTCTTTTCAAGGATTGAATCTTCTAGAATGCAATGGTAATGTATGTTCCTGCAATGCACATTGTATCATTCTAGAAGAAAGTTTGGGTTTTATGAACCAGCCACATTTTGCACTGAATGCTATACATTACACCGTCCCTTGACTGTAATTTTTACACAGTGACTTATCAAAAAAGACATTGTTACAAAGAAATCCCACACACGTGTTGGCCTCTGCAATCATATTTCCAGCTGAATTTGCAAATGTTAGACTGATCTTGTGTCAAGAGTCGGGTCAAGAATTTCCTGATTGAACTCTGTCATTTCCGCAGGACTTTGCAATCATTTTCCGCTCCACAAAGCCATCCTTCTGCAGCTGATCATACCCTGTGTATGCCCAGTTCCTTTGAAAGGTTTTACCCTTTTTGATCCCTTTGGCAATGTCAGGCAGTCTAACTGTACAAGACAACAATAGCCATTCTCTATTGTATTCTTTTTAACTTATATTTCAACAGTAAAGTATCTAATTAAACTTCATTTTTTATTCAAAATTCCCCCACACCTAGCCTTTCACAGGAAATGGTGAATGCCATCAGACACAAACAGCCTATCCATCCAACGAGCCCATCCAGATCACCACTGGCAAAATCCATTAAAATTACTGCTCCAAACATCACATCATACACATCATCACTGTGGTAGCACCAGTAGTGTGACCTGCACTCTACTTGATCATCACTGTCAATGTCAAAGACATTACACACCTTATAACAGTAGGGGTCCACTAGTGTCACTGTTTCCTATTGAAATCACTGCACTGGAAATTGTATTGGAAATATGTTAGATTGGAATGTCATGTGCTGCAATCAATTTGGAGAGAGTAATTATGTTTTTTACAAGCCCTCTATTTTGTGCATACATGATTGCTTTTAAAACCCTCTCTGTACCAATGAATCAAACATGCACAAATTTCACACATACCTTTGGACAGGTAGTTATTGATTAATGTGGCATCCAGAAGGTTTTATATGCAAATGAGAATAGAATAGTTTGAATTTGATATAAACAATCTTTTTCTTTCTCACAAGAGAAACTCATGACATCCCCGTAATGTTCCTTTACAATATGTATTCAGGTTGGAGTGACCCATGAATTACATCACATTGAAATCAAAACATTCAACAATTGACTATTATGAAATACCCATTAGACAAGTGGTCACTCCAGGCCTGTTATGTTTAAATATATTGTTTTCTAAATGTCAGCCAATACTTACTGCGGTGGCATCCCATGTAAATAACAACAAAGTAAAAGTAAAAGTAAAAGAAATGAATAAAGATAAATGTTTAAAAATGGAAAAGCCTTGAAAATACTTTCACCCATGGCATATTACTGGATATAATGATTGTCATTGCCATAACCATAACAGTAATCCTACAAGCTTATCGGCTGCTATACGGTAGTTGTGTTTGTTGTTGTTTATCATCATGTAATACATATTTTGCGCAATGGCCACAGGATGCTATGTCATGCTTGGGTTGTCATTACCAGAAGGCATAGTTCACTATTCCCTCAGCTACAATCAAAATCTCATTCCCGTTTAGCGTAGGACCCTAATATATTACTGTTCCATACACTCCAACATCTGCCAAACATATAATGTTAAGTCATCTAATGGGCAAATCACTTCTGGAAGTTGGAGGATGATTTCCCAGATGTTTAACGCCTCAAACTCATCTTCAGTAGGGGTGAATTTCATTTTCTTCCATTGTTTTTATTTAGAAGTCGTGTTCCAGCTACGAGTATGTAAATATGAGATGTAGATGATAGCTCTGTTCATTGTGTTACTCTACAAACTATAAAATGCTATAAATTTAAACTCTTATAAATCATTCTTTCACTGTGATCATAGTCTCTGGCTAGTCTTACTACACAAAATCTGTTGCAAATTAAAACACACACACACACACACACACACACACATGCACACACACACACAAACAAACAAACAAATTATGTGCACAAATGCATACACAAAACAGATGAAACACACAAATGACAAAAATTATTCAAAAGCCAGTCTGGATGTGAACAGGCCTAATGCGGTGTCAGTCGACAGCCAGTCAGGACTTACTTGATGCCACTTTTATCTGTTTTCCACGTTCCTCGTTTCCCATCTGTCCTCTGCAGTGAGTTCAGTATGTCCATCCCTGCCAGGAAACAAGGTTTAGAGAGAAAGCCATCCAGTAAAGGCTGGAGATATGCGGGGGCAATTTACGCCAAATATCTCTCTGATATCATAACGGTACACCTGATCCACAGAGGAAATCCATGGCATCACGATGTATCCATCCATTATAAGTATGGAATGAGTGTGCCCTAATTATGATGGGATTCACAGCAGTATTGACCAATAAATCATGACCAAGCCACACTCTTTTTTCCATGTGTATGAGTATAGACATTCCAATGTTATTATATACATTTCATCAAGTGTACAAATGTATCCTTACTCAGAAGCAGGAATAATACCTACTAACGATTTAATACTCACATCTCTTATTGTAGAGCAAACTGAAATTATCTTGGTATTGTAAAGATGGAAATTTTGCACATATTGCACAAGAATTAGCACAAAATAAAAACACGCAAAACTTTTGCTTCTTTATACTATGCCATGTATATTGGTTCCACAGAATTAAAAACACATGAAAGTCATCTTACCCTGCCCAGCTTTAAAAATTACTTGCAAGAAAATTTCCACTTTTAGAGTACTTCTGTGATAATGCAATGTTCAAAGTTAAACTACGTACTATCATAATTGTTCTAAGCATCCACAACGATAATAATCACTGCTGCCATCTATTGTAATCAACACTGGACGTCAATGCAAGATATTGGTCACAAGTGCCTCCATATCTTTTGCACAGTACAATTGTATGTATGCTTTGTATTGTTTTCCAATTCATGGACTCCAATTTATGGAGTCAGGTTTTCCAATTCAATGAGGCAAATGGAGCTATGGATCGCATGAAGCAACAGGGTACTGTAGAGGTCAGAGAAATGATAAGTGAGTTGTAGAGTGCACAGTGGTAGTACTGTAGGTTGAATGAACCACAGACAAAGGGATAGAAATAATAACAACATTGCCTTCACAACTGGTGAAAGCCAGTGGGTTGGGTTGTGAGACAAATCTGTTAGATTGTGGGATAATTGATGACATGGGCTCCCTTCCTTGGCAAGGATTTTGTACAATCAAAAGTTTCCTGTTCTCTGCTCACTCTTTTTCAATGGCTGAGGAAGTAGCGCAGAGACAACTGACTACTGTGGGTCCATTCACCACTCTCTGGCACTACACAGACACTAGCACCACAATGATTCATGGGTCTTGCTACAACAACAGACTTTAAAAATGACCAGCTGAGACCAGAATACGAGTGAAAAGTGAATTGCCTACAATTATTGAAAAATACAAAGTTTTTTTATGCCTCATTAAAGAATGAAACATTCCACGTAATTACAGATTTTCTTTTCCAGTCAAGGAGTGTTTTCTACGCTGATTTGGCACCATATATCATGTCCAGAAACTAATTTTCAATGAATACTGCCGAGAGATGTATACCACCTAATCCATCTTGTGTCACCATGGCCTTAATACTGTTGAACTGAGGAACACTGCTATCCCTGACTGGGCTTATAAACTTTACGACTAGGCCAAGTTTAGATGGAATACTGAATGTTGTTGAAAAAGCTTAGCGAGTTACCCCGTTTAGGACGGACTAATTTTGCTACAATATGCATTTCCCATAGACACCTATCCAAGTATACCCAGGACTCGTCCTAAACGGGTTAAGTTACAGTCTGAATTACAGTGTCTGGGCACAGAAAGGGTTAAATAGAGGTAACCCTGAAATGGAGCTGGATGATGCATATCTGAATCTGATTGGGACTACTTCCATGTATGTCATTTATTTTAATACTAAAGCACACAGCTTGGAAGCAGCAAAATGGTTTCTACAGATAGATTCAGTTAAATTTACATAATCCTTCCTTTGGAAGCCCTAGCTAGTAGATTGCAATCGTACCCCATATCACATCCTGAAGGTTAGGTGTTGTTTACCAGGCCAGTGTCCATTGTTTTGCTATTTGTCTCTTTCCTTTTTAATTTGATTCATTCTATGTCTTACTCATTTCAACAAAGGCTGGGTGTTTTATCAAGATCTGTAAACCTACAGAGATCTATTTCAAACCCTAAAGTCTTATCTGTCTGCCTGTTCTGTTGTTGACTGTTATCCTGAAGACATGATTGGATATTGATCTGTGTTACCCGTTAACCCATTGAGGACGGGCTAATTTTGCTAAAGCATGCATTTCCCATAGGTACATTGTACTTGCCTCAGTATACTCAGGGCCCGTCTTTAACGGTTTCAAGGACTGGCTGCTTTTTGCTACAGCATGGATTTCCCATACACATCTGCCCGAGTATACTCTGGCTTTATAGTCTTCAATGGGTTAAATCATAATCAAAGCTAAATTAAAATATCATTGATCTTTTCACCATTTCAATCATTCTATTATCATTTTGTAGATCATGGTAACTGGTGTTTGACCTGTTGAGTGTGTTTCTTGAAATGGCAGTTAGTGGTTAAGAGATTTGGTGTGTGTTCTGTGTGATATTATGTCTGTACCTCATTGGATAGTATGGTCTAGGATGCTGTGAGCGTTGAGATTAATAGGTTTCTAATGAGACAGATTGAACAGGCTCATTCACAGCAGAGACAAGGTCTAAACACCGGTGTAAACCTGAGTGGGCTGAATGTTTTTCTCAGTCCATACGGCTCTACCGATGTACTCTGTAATTACAGAATTGATGAGCTTGTTTTGCCCTGCCTTACACACAATGCTGCTTCTGGTTTCCGCTCAGCCAGGCCAGAGAGCTAATGAAAATCACATACGTAGATTCGCTCAATGACACAGTAAGCCCAGTAGTGGTGGCTCATACTGTACAGAGGCAATCACAACTCATTCAAACTGCCCTGGCTATGTTTTATGATACTGGAAGCCATGTAAAGACTAATTTTTATACAGACCACACCAAACATTTTATATCAAATATCATTATAAAAACATGTAATCAAGTACACTGAAATCTGTTGGCCACAGCCAATGTGCAAAGGTACGGCACAATGCTTAAATTTCATATTGCATGAAACCATGCTCTTCAATCACATCAGTCCTATAATATGATATGCTGGGAAAAACTTGGCTTTACTGCCAGGATTAATGCAATGTTTAATAGAATTCCTTGAATGGAAACCAAGGTCATTTGGCAAGGGATTTTAATGAGATTACCACAAATGTTCATAGTAGGTTCAATCAATACGGGTGTATAACAACTACAGAAACTCATGATGCCAAGCTTCTTTGTTGTTTATTTGGCTGATGAGTTTAAGCCGTGAACACTCAAAATAAAATCTGATGGGGTATGGCAAGGGTTAAATCACACAATCTTACCTATCCTCCTTTCTTGGTTCTTGTCGACCAGCAGCTGATGGACCCTCTCTTTTAACCTGTTGACTTCTCTCTCTTTCTTCTTCAGGTCGTGCTTGAACTGCACGTCCCTATGCTTTAAGATGCCTTCTAGTTTCCGCATCTGTTGGTTGAAATGTGAAATATTTGATGATCAATCGCTGTGAGAGCAAACACTTTGACAGTTGGCAGGAACCAAAATAAGTTAAAGCTATCTGTACCACAGACCTGCAGGTTCATGTCTCTGCTAACATTGTTTACTACTCAATGGATAACATTTACTGCTGTCAACTTGAGACTAAAATGAACATTATATAAATGCATAGAAAGTCATTCTCTGGATTTCTGTGGTTGATATCAATATTTCTATGGTTTCACAGAGTCAGTTCTGCAGCTTATATGGCTGTGTTACACTGACTTGCAACAAACACAGAAATATACACTGTACATTCTAAATATCATGCAATATGTGAAAGGTGAGAGATTTGTATAGAGTGCAAAGGAATACAAGAAATGACAGAAAAGTTCAATGATTCACCCACATACATGATGTACACTGCCAATCAAATACTTTCGACCATGAAAGGTTTTGGTGTTCAGTTGTGTCTAATGATGTTGCTGCTGTTGCTGTTGTTTTTTATATTTATGCATATCTATATGACTGTAGCAAATAGTTCAAACTATAGGAAACAAATAAATTTGTGTACCAGTACTTCGCACTGAACACTGCATATTATCTGCAGCTTCCTACTAGCGTACACTGAGCGTGGACCCACTGGTCCTTTGAATGGACAATACACATGAACAATGCACATGTCTTGATTTTGTGATTTCCCAAGGATATTCTTCAACAGGCTGTAAAGCCATGAAAACATGGGGGTAGTTGTGTTGGTATTAAAGAGCTATCTCTCTCTTTCTTTCTCCCTCTTCGCAGGAAAAGCCGCCTTGTGTTGTATTCTTCAAATAATGCTATCTGATGGTCACACAGTCGGAAGTGGGTTTCCTCTCCTTAAGTAGCCAGATTTGTTTTTGGCGCTGGAAACCGGAGAGCGGTGCAAATCTGCTTTTGAATCCCTGCAGCCAATCTTGGGAAGAGTTGGTGAGAACATCATCAATTCTTCCTACGATTCCCACAATGGGACTCTGCACTCTTTCATTTTTCAAGGTCAGATTGTGCAATAAATGTTTGTGCTTTTTGTTATTCTATGCTGCTTTAATTGTCTGGTAGAGTAACTTTACACCCATGTATTTAGGATAGCTTCTGAAACTCACCCCAGAATCTGCATATACTTGCAACTTGCAATCTGCATATCGTTGCTCGTGTAGTTCTGGTCAACAATATGTTTGTAATATTGCAGGTCTATTTTCAATGGAAAGGCGACTCTAGAAGGTATAATGTCTTGACAATCAAGTGAATTGTGGCTTTAAATATTGTTAAGTGTTTGGGTTTTTATTTTCATTTGTTCTGTTTTGTTTTTGTTTGTTTTTGCTCTTTTTTTCCAAATTACCAACACACAACATCTGTAATAACTGTCATGTTTTGTGCCCAGATACAATCATTTAAAGGGGAAAATCCAGTCCAAATATAAGTTAGTCTGATAAGAAAGAGTAAAATATTACGAGTTCAACGGTATAAATTTGATCGAAATCGGATGAAAAATAAGGAAGTCATGACATTTTGAAGTTCGCCATTTTGGGGGAAAGTAGTTCTTGAACAGTCAATATGCAAATGGCAAAGTGAGCATGTCATTCCCTCACAACTTACCATAAAAGTTTGTACATAAAATTTTGAAATTTCCTATTTTTCATTCAAACGCAATTATGCAGAGGCTCAAATCCTCATCTGACTGATCACTATTCTGATGTTATTCAACCAGGAATAACATCATGTTTCAGACTTCAATGACAGAAATATTGGATTTTCATCATTTTTTTGTACACGATCAATGCAAAATTGTGAGGGTATGACATGGTTAGCTCACTCATTTGCATATTCATACGCACTGTACACGAACTGTTTTGGAGAAATTATCAAAACTTCAAAATTTCATTACTGCCTTATTTTTCATCCGATTTCAGTCAAATTTTTACCACTAAACTCTTAGAATTATACTCTTTTTTATCAAACTAACATATATTTGGACTGGATTTCCTCTTTAAGAGTGTGCTACAAATTTGAACTGCCTATTAATCAAGTTATGTAACAATTTGTATGAAATATCGGATACCTTTTTACTGATTGCATGCTTAAATGCACAGGGTGACTGTAAATGTTGACAATACTACTTGCATATTTACGTACAATTGTACAGTACATGTAGGACATACCTATCAACAAGAGGTGTTCAAAGTAATTCAAAACATACATGTATCATTCCACTACTGACTAGCCATTGAAATCAAAACTGCACTTTTCATTTGTACTACTGTAATTAGAGTGGACTGAGAGTCTCCTCACTGAAATAAATCATTCATTGTCAGACCATTAACATGACTTCACGTTCTTGAAACATGCAGTGAACACTAGGGTCATTCCAGGTTTCCATTAAAGGGATGGTATAGTATAGGTGGGGATGAGGATTGGGCTTTTAACTTTTTGCGAGATACCAAGAAACCACTTATGAAACAGTACAGAACATACCAATCTTTAATAGAGGAACTCCCCAAAGTTTATTTGATGAAAATCAATTTTGGAATGGCTGAGACATCCAAAAACAATGTAAAACAAAGCCATCATAATAAAAAGTAGGTCCCACCTTTTGTTAGGATAGCTTTGTTGTGGATATCTCAGCCATTTCAAAACCAATCTCATCAAATAAACATTGAATTCCTCTTAGAATTAAATACTCTTTCATATTTCATAAGAGGTTTCTCATTATCTCACAAAAAAAAAAAAAAAAATGTTAGAAACCTAAAGTTAGGTCTCAACTAAAAATATATGATCCCTTTAAACTCTCCCTCACACTATGACAAAAACTTGCCAGAGGCTAGAAATTGCATTATTGAATTTCTGGTGGAAATGTGGCATTTCACCCACACAAATGTCCTCAGATTGAGTTCTGGGGTTTAGGATTATGGTAAAACCTCCCGCTGGGCACAAGGTGTTGAATTCTGGGCCGGGTCAAAGGTCACCTGTTACCTAGACATTAACCATCTTCTACATCACCAGGGAGATTGTGGTACACACTCACTTTAAATAATACAATGTACAATAGGTTCACCGACAAGGGGAATGTGCAGGTAAACAAGAGAATTTTCAAGAATGAAAAGTCAGAGAACTAAAGAACTCTTGTGGCATGGGAAGAGAAGAATTGTCACTGATGGAGATGGCTATTAAAAGGGGTGAAATGTTACTTCATCTGTTTTCTTTTTTATTTATTTTTTGGTTT
This sequence comes from Diadema antillarum, assembly GCF_040938485.1. Classification (NCBI taxonomy): domain Eukaryota; kingdom Metazoa; phylum Echinodermata; class Echinoidea; order Diadematoida; family Diadematidae; genus Diadema; species Diadema antillarum. The sequence continues at coordinate 4,962,771 of NW_027270964.1, forward strand.
CCTCCACTGAAACAATTAAAGAACTAGGATCAAGAGGCTACAGGACTTGAAGAGGAGCTTTATCAGAAGTATCAGAAACAAAGAGCAGGACTAGGGGTGGAGGAGTTGGGTCAAATTAAGGTGTAGACCACAAAGCCACCAGTGTACATCAATTGCACATACACGTAATATCAATAGTTATGATGACGTGGACAACTAAAAAATGAAATCTATCCAAAGTCTGGGAATTCGTAACAACAAACAGCTGAGAACAGAAGAATACAAATGTATGAATTTATAAACTTAAAAAAAAAAACACACACACAAAAATGATCGTATCAGGATGTACTCTGATGAATACATAATTGATAGAGATGGGTCCTGTCCAAGAGTGGGAGAGCATTCATCACATGTTTCCACTTTCATTTCTGATGTAACTTGGTCCTTTAACATGAAACACAAAGGGGAGCACATTCTCTCTGAATGCCACACTGAGGTACTGACATGAGTCTGAAAGGTTAGAAGACACTGAAGCCCCCTACGGTAACTACAGCCATCAAGTCAGCCAGGCAGCCAGTCAGCCAGGCAGTCTATGTGGTCAGGGTGCTGAATGAGTGGAGCCACAGGGCTCTGTCACCCACTGACTCACACACAGCTGATACAATGTCAAGCAGGTTTGGGGGGGGGGGGGAGGTGGTGGCATATCCTGTCTCTAAAATCATTTGCACAGCTTTCACTATCTTTATTTTTATTTTATTTTCTTCTTTTTTTCCCCCTTTTTTTTTTCTTAATGGTAACCTCAGGGGAATTGCAGACACTGCAAGAAAAAATGTCATCCCCTGTATGATGAATTGGTAGTCACAGTACTCGAAAAAAACTTCAATTCAAGTTTGTGTTGACGTATAATAGTAACCTCAAAATCCATCATAAACTTACACAGAACTTTGTATCTTTTAATAAATTTACCATTCATTCAGATTTTGCGCAAGCAAAATGACAATACGCTGGCTACGCCCAAGGTACATTGGACTTTGCACACTATAGATGATCAGAAGTCATATAGGCCTACAAGTGTACATAGTAATGCAGTACTACAATATGTGATAAGATTTTCTGCTGCACTCTATGCTAAAAATGCTTCACATTACAAATCAACCACTCATTGCTCCAGGAGCAGCAAATGATCTGTTGTTGTTGCTTTTATCACACATACTCATTTTTATCACTTTACATCTAGATAACACAGGCTTTACCCATTCGCTGCTCACTGTTATCATTTTATAGACATCAATGTAGGCTAAAGTCATGAACTAAACACCTACAAAGTTTGTAATGTTGACTGAGAAAAGTGTCGTAGGAAGCTGCTCCCCGGACCAAGCTAAGTTTGTACTTTTCTGACACAGAATGAACCCATTAGAGATGCAAACAGGGGCCAGATAGTGTTTGACAGGTGTCCCTCAAAACTTTAATAGGTGAATAGCCCAAAATAGTACATTTTGTATGACAAGTCACAGCTGCTTGGCTCTGTCATAATTTGTAAAATGGAGAGCTTGAGGGGAACATGGCTATGTATCCCTCAAAGCATTCATTTGATGCAGTATCAGATATTCTGGTTATATGCTACATGTACATGTACAAGAGACTCATTTGCTAGTATTAATAGTCATTCTCATTGTCCCTTCTCAATCCATTCTAAATCCTCCATCCCCTCTCTTTTTTTTTTATTCCATCTTTAATATTACTTTCTGTTTTACAAATTGTCTCTATCTGTTGTCTATCTATTTAGCTTTTGATGTTTATCTATGTTTTGTTTATCTCTCTGTATCAATTATCTGTCCCTTTATCTCGATCTACTCGTCTTTTTACTCATCTCAATCTATTCCATTTACTCGTCGCTCTGTCTGATACCAATTTCATGCTTGGTAACTTGGGAGATTGCCTGAGAGATTCAACGGGGAGCACCAAAAAAAATTGCTTTCATACTAGTGAATGAGATCTCCGTCGAATTGCTCTCATCCACTCTTCTGCAGTGTAAGTACATACATTGTACTATGGCGCATGCATAAAATGGCCCACAATGTTATCAGTACGCTGACTTTGCTTTTCACCCGGGACTATAGCCGCAATACTACAACATCACCCGGGAGTATGCAGGGACATCTGAGAGTTTATCATCATGGATGATTCAAGGGTAAGATTTCTGAAAAGTCACATGCCATTCTAACTGCTATGACTTTCATACTACAGCATTACCTGGGATTTCTTGCGAGATCTTGGGTATTATTTGCATAGCACGAAAGGGGTATAAACACCATCTGTCTTACACCCCGCGTTCACATTTGACCCTACGTTGCGGCAACAATCACCATCGATCTTTAATATTTTTTTACGACTGACCGTTCACACTGGTATCTCTACTGCCCCCGGGCTGCGGGGACAATCAGGGCTTGGGCCAAGCCCTGCCATTGGAAACCACACTTCGCGTTAGAGCTCATTTGAGAAATACAGCTTGGCGCTTTCAATATTTCACTTTCTCTGTCCCCTGACCCCACTTGCGTCGTGGGGACAGGGGGACAAGTCCAAGCGAGTATTCACATTATGGTTTCCGAGGAGAAAGTCCCACAGTGCGGGACTTTCCCCACGTCACAGGGACTAATGTGAGCATGCGGGGACAGGTGTACACCAGCGTGGGACTTTCCCCACGTCATGGGGACTAAGTGAGCATGCGGGGACAGGTACAGTGTATACACCAACCAGACTGTATTATCCCAGTGCTCACCTCTTCTTTACTGCCCTTGAGTTTGGCCTGGAGTCCCTTGAGTTGGAGCCCTAGCTGCCTCTCCCTCTCCCCCTGAGACACGTTCTCCCTCTGCACTGCCTCCAGCTGCTCTTTTAATCTCGTGTGGTTAGTGTTCAGGTGCTCCAAGTCGCTGGTAAGACGGAGTTTTCTGGATTATGAATCATCAAAAGACAGAGAGTGCATGAGAGAATTTTGTAGCAAATGTGTGATATTTGTAACTTGCTAAAGATTTTACTTCTACACCATAAAAGAAGATGTTTAAATCTTGAATACTGCATAAGCCATACATTTAGCAAGTCTAATTTTTAACCAATCCGGACTTCCCAACAATTTGCGATGGTGAAGTACAGTACCTTAACGAGGAAATGTATGTGTGCATGTCACATTAATGTCAGGATCACTGTTAATATTTCTGCATGTTTTTAAATTTGCAAACAGCATCCGACTCACAAAATATTTGGCGTATGCAGTACCCTCTTTTCAAGCCATGATATACAAAGTAGGCCTATCTCTTGCACCATCACTTCAATCACCTTTCTCACATGAGTTCAAGTCTGTATACAATTTGTAATCACAATGATAGAGAAACGCTATTATGAAATTCAGTATCCCTCCAAAGATATGATATTACAGTGCAATATGAATGTACTTGAGTGTAGGAATAGAGAAAAAACTACTCCATCCATCCCCTCCCACCCCTCCCCCCATGTATTATACAATAAACGGTAAGAAGGAAAAAAAAAAGGACAAAACTGCCTGTAACATTGTCATGTGAATTGTGTAAACAAGATGAACCTGCTCACATGCTGTCAACAAAACTTTGTTCAATCTATGTTGTGAGTGAGTCAGTGTATGCATAGTATGCTACCTGTGGTAATAAAGGCAAGCTGAGGGATAATGATAACATATGGCAAAGTCATTAAGAATGCCTAACACATAGTCTCCCATTTAATGGATGAGAGTTTTAGTAAGTGCACACAGTATGTGACTTCAGAACACTCATAGCTTTGTGGGATGCGCATGTTATGCACTGTCAGGATTCACTGTGTATGGTTTTAATCAACTCTTATCATCATGTGTTCTTGCAAGGATACACATGATAAAAATACAGCAGAAATCCTGATAAATCACTTTTCCAAATCTTTACAAAATAGGCTCAAAATTCTTAAACTTCAAACTTGTGAAAAGAGACCCAATAAATAATTTTTTCCATCTCACAGAATGCCAGATGCACAAATGACACTCATGGCATCCACAGTTCTGAAGATACATGTAGTAAATCTAAACAAGAGACCCGCGGGTCTAGCGCTCACCTGAGTATCGCAAGTTCACCTTTCACGCAGTCACTAATCTAAATTATTCACAGCTCTACCAAAATTTGACCAGGCATTCTCAAGTAGAAGATGAAAATGTACAATAAGGGCCCAATTTTTTTAAGATTCCTTAATTTGGGGGGATTGGGGCCCCCTGGGGCCCTCTGGGTGGGGCATGGTGCCCATTTTGATAAATTGAGATCCTGACCCCCTAGGGATGCTACCTGCCAAGTTTGACAAAAATCCATCATGAGGTTTTCAGGAAGAAGATGAAAATGTACAATTCAGGCCCCCATTTGGACCCTTCCAACCACCACCCCCCCCCCCCCCCCACCCAAGAGGGGCACCCCTGGATCTCCTATGAACAAACTTGAAACTACAGTCATTAATGTACTCACTCATAGTATTATCTCAGCTCTATATATAACTTCTGATTCTAGAGAAGATTTATAAAGATTCCTTCATTTGGGGGATTTGGGACCCCTGGGGGTCCCCTGGGTGGGGCATGGTGCCCATTTTAACAAATTGAGATCCTAACCCCCTAGGGATGCTACCTGCCAAGTTTGGTGAAAATAGGTTATGGGGTTCTCAAGAAGAAGATAAAAATGTACAATTTAGGCCCCATTAGGACCCCTCCTCACCCCCTCCCTCCCCTGGGTCCCAAGGGGGGCACCCCTGATTCTGCCATGAACAAACTTGAAACTACAGTCATCAATGTACTAACTCATAGTATTAACTTAGCTCTATCACTTCTGGTTCTAGAGAAGAAGATTTTTGCGGATATTCCTTAATTTTGGGGGGTTGGGGCCCCCTGGGGGCCCCCTGGGTGGGGCATGGTGCCCATTTTCACAAATTGATTTCCTAACCCCCTAGGGATGCTACCTGCCAAGTTTGGTGAAAATGGGTCATGGGGTTCTCAAGAAGACGATGAAAATGTACAATTTAGGCCCCATTAGAACCCTTCCCCACCCCCCTCCCCTGGGTCCCAAGGGGGGCACCCCTGATTCTGCCATGAACAAACTTGAAACTACAGTCATCAATGTACTAACTCATAGTATTAACTTAGCTCTATCACTTCTGGTTCTAGAGAAGAAGATTTTTACAGATTCCTTAATTTTGGGGGGTTTGGGCCCCCCTGGGGGCCCCCTGGGTGGGGCATGGTGCCCATTTTAACAAATTGAGTTCCTATCCCCCTAGGGATGCTACCTGCCAAGTTTGATGAAAATCGGTCTTGGGGTTTTCAAGAAGAAGATGAAAATGTAAAAAGTTTACGCACGACGCACGACGGACGACGGACGACGCACGACGGACGACGGACGACGCACGACGCACGACGCACGACGCACGACGCACGACGGACGCCGGACGAAGGGCGATCGCAATAGCTCACTTGAGCCTTTGGCTCAGGTGAGCTAAAAACTATTTGCTATACAAATCAAATGAAACCTTTGTTCTGTTTTGTTTTGTTTTGTTTTGTTTTGGTTCTTGGTTTTTTGGTTTTGTTTTTTTGTTTGTTTGTTTTTTTTTGGGGGGGGTAACATTATGAGATTAATCACTCCCAAAAAATAGTCAAAGGTCAATCATTATTCTTGCGGTCGGCTACACGTCACTTCCGGTCGACTGGAGTGAAAACAAACAGCTTGCAAGCGCTAAGCCTGCATAATGCGCATACTGCATGCTGTGCATGTGCGACGCGTATAATTTATGTGCAACTCTACGCAGCTCAGACATGGGGACTGTTTTTCATTATTCATTTTGTCATTTGTGCCATCATTAATGAGATACATGCATCATGTCTTGCCAGCAATATTCTAAAAATCTGGATCCTGTCGATCGATCGGTCCCGGTATTTTGCCAAGTTTAAGGCGGCCGGACTGGACCTGTGCCCGTATGAAATCGCGGCAGGACTCTGGATCAACGACCCGACAAAATGGCCAGATGTGCAGTAGAACCTCTTTGAGTAGGCCCTACCCCGATATCTACGCTTACTTAGTACCTCATAGAAACTTCAGGTAGGTCTAACGTTAGTACTGTAGTACTTAGGGTAGGGCCTAATTTAGAGTAGGCCTAGGGCCTAATCCTGCCGCCCGCACAGCTACAGTAGTACAGCTTGCGCTAGCGCTATGCTCGTGGGGCGCCCCGGCAGAAAACACGTACAGCGTTACCACTCCAGGCTCACGCGACTGTTTGTTTTCACTCCACCGCTATCCATGACCCCGTGACACGCAAAATACCCGGATGTCCGACCATGAGAATACAGTACATCATGATAAATTTCCAATCATGATTGTTGTATTCTCTGTTTTTCATTTTGTAGAACAATATATCGAGCCACTGCTCTGAGTACAACCATCATCTCCGTTATACTCTGATGGGGTGTTGCTATGGTAACCATTCTCACTTTGTCTCCAGGTCCTCCTGCTTGGCCATGCTTCGTTGATGCCTCTGGATGAGTTCATAGGCACAGTTGACCAGCTGGACGAGGTCAAACTGCTCTGGTTTGCCCCTGTCCTTCCCAGAGCTGGACGGTCTCGTGAAGAGTGGAGGAAAGCCCAGTATAGATAGTTCCTGGATTGGGAGAGGAAAATAGCCTGGAATCAAGACTAGACCATTCCTCCATGGCCAAGTATGGTTTTGATCGTGATAAAACACCACATTAAAGGAAAGACAATTATATGCTTGAAAGATCCTAGGAAGATAGAGGTAATCCTACATATCTTTTAAGCCTGCAATGTTAAATCAATTTTAAATCAATCACCATAAAACATTTAAAAACATTCACAAATTCCACTTCTTCAAAAAATAAACCTCTTACAATTCTGTACATATGAAAATACAGCTATAGAGATCACGTTTTTAAAGGTGGTAGCATTCTTGCAAAAGCAGTTTCTTTTCTATCCTACCACACAAATATCTGAAGAAAGAATTCAATACCTGAAGAAAACAAATACCCAAACTCCTATAAAAAGAGAAGAGAGATATACATGTATAGAGTTTGTAGTTTCATATTGCTCTGAGATCTAAAGAGCACTGGATATAAAATATGACTGCACATCAAGGCTCTTCTTGGAAAGGAATTCAATGTGTGCTTGCCTGTCCCATGACTCCAATGTTGCAGCGAGTTTACAATATCTACACATATAAGCTGCATATTGTAGTTTCAAGGCATAAGAAGGCTACTTTAGATACAGATCTGCATGTTTTGCATATGAAGGCCACCGTGCATTGCTCAAACGTCCAAACACTACCAATGATGGCAATGGCAGATAACAATACAGCAGTATACAGGGTAGGTCACTTCTTATCACTTCAGTACTACTGGGACTAGTACAGACTTTAGACAACAGGAAACTGCAGAATGAAGGGATATGAGGCAGCATTGTAATACTGTGCATGCACTGGCTACTACTGTATGTGCAATGATTACAATCATTCTTCCTTTCACTGACCCATTCAACAATCAAACAGCAAACTTTGTATTAAAAGAGAGCAATATTATGACTTCAATTCACAAGTCTGTGGTACAGCTGAAAACTTCGTCATTTTATGAATAAAGAATATTTTGATTTTTAATAATGTGCACACTTTTATTTCTGTCTCTACTCCAAATCTACATGCACATGTAGTTTGTAATTGTTAATTTGCCTTGTTAGATATAAACAGGAGGATCTGTATATGGGCAATATTCCAAAGTAGCTCCACGGTAACACACAAGAATGCCAGCGCCAGCACTCCCTGTAGTTGGGTTTTTGTATGTTTTTGCTGTTTTTGTTGTTGTTTTTTATCAGATGACATGATCTCAAGATGATTATGAAGTCATAAAACCTGCCAATTTGTATGTACAATTTTTGTATGGTTATTACATCATGTAATGTTCATATTACATTATTCATATTGTTCTACAGGTTTTGTTCACTGTATCTATTGTGTCTATAGCTCATCTCCAAGCTGTAGGTACAGTGTACAACTGTACTTACGTTGTATGTGTACATACACATACAGTATACAATTGTATATACATGGTCTTATGTTCATACCTCACTGGAATTAGGCCTACAGGCTGTAGCTGGGTTCTATGGGTTAATAGAATAGATCAACTCATTTGAAACTTGTCCCATTTTGTGTTTGCGTTATGGACCCCAGCTGCACTGCTCCCGGAATTCAATCGAAGGCTATGCAAATGTTAAGTGACTCATTTTACCTGTCTCAACTGCTGAATACACAAGCATGTAGACATACTGTATTCCTGTTTCAGCATGTGACATGCATGGGCATGTTTGTGTCATACTTTGATATATCCTGTGGATTAATGACCAGTTGTCATGACGTAAAATAGCTACAAAAACTGTAGTAACTCCAAAACTCTACAGTCATTGATCTACGAGTGTACAATGGCCTGGTCAATTGCTTCATAATACAAAAATGTATCTTGCAAATTGAACTCAAAATCATGCTTCGTGAGTAATCTTAGACAAGTGATAGGAAAAATAAGATAATTTCTCATTTACATTGTGTACATACAATGTATGGCAGTTACAATACTGTATTAACCCATTGCTTCCGAGATTACTGGAATTTTCATTGCTTCAAAACAGGGGGCACCCGGTTCCCATAGACATGGGGTTAAAACCTGAAACTGTTCACCTCTGATTAGATGTTAAGCCATGTGATGATATCACATGATGCATACTCAAACTATAAATTCTCACCACTGTTTTGCTTGCTCATAAAAAATAGAATGTTGTTTTGTTTTGTTTTCTTGAATCTATGGAATTTCGTTAACTTTCATTTTACAGCAGGGCAAGTCCAAGATAAGGTCCCTTCAGAAGGCAAAATTTCATCTTTGCTCAATATTGACGTGTTTGGTATCATTTTGAAGCTTATGAGTTGAAGTTTTGATTTCCGTGGAGGAAAAAATGATGTTATGTAAATTTATGCAAATTTCAAGGGGTTCATTTGCATAAATGTGAAACACAGCGTTACGTATGGGACATTTATAAAAATTCATATTAATTCAAAGGAAAGCAAATAATATTTGATTAATATGTGGACATAAGAAGTTCATCACATAGTTTAACTTGGTATGAAAATTTAGGGATTATGCAAATGATTATGCAAATTAGCTCGTGTCCTATCATGAGATGTCCCATACGTAACAAAATGAGGTCATTTTTTTAGGTTTTTTCTGAAATTGCTAAGGTTATTTTAATGCCCTTTTGGAAAGTTCTAATTTATTGTTTAGAGAAATTAAATACCAGAGAAAAAAGAAAAAAAAAGTAAAAGAAATATTTTTTATTAGGCATTAAAATAATGTTACGTATGGGACAAATGCGTTACGTATGGGACATCCTCATACATATTGCATGTGAATGCATGTAGCTAGCTGGGAAGGTCTCTCAGTACACAAATGGTCAATCATCCTGAAGAAAGCATCCCAACATTGTAGCTACTTTTTGAGTTATAGACACTTGAAACAATACATGAACTTGACTGAACAATCTTCAGAAAGGGGGAGGGGAAAATGGCAAAATACACAATGAAAAATCAGCATTAAAGGGATGGTATAGTTTTTTGTAGAAATGGGGATTCAGCTTTCAACATTTAAAGAGATGATTGGAAACCAATTATATGAATTACTTAAGAGCATAAAATCCTAAGACTAAAGGAATTCAAAGTTGATGTGATGGAGATCCAATTTGAAATGGCTGTGATATATATATTAAAAAAAAGTAAAATGATTTTTTTTTAATTGCAAGTGATACACAAATTGTTCTTATTCAATTTTCAGTAGTAGCCACAACAAAATTCATGGGTATACATACTGAGGTGTGACTCGAATCAATGACCTGACTGCTAGACAGACATATATCTACTTGATCACTGGGGTTCCACGCAGCAGGTATTGCTTATTTATTAAACTTAATATTTCTTGTGTCAAGTTGTTTTTTATTGAAACTAAATGGCAAACTGCCCTTCATCAATGGAAGTAAACACTTTAAACTATTCAATTTTTCAGTAGTAACTATCCTGATAAAAATAGGGCATACATACTCAGGTTGGTCATAAGAAATATAGAATATGATTGAATGTGATTATGATGGTAAATATCTGGGAAATGTTGTTCCCTTGTCAATCTGGATCAGTATTTGAGTAATTTCAACTGATTCCACCTCAATAATTATGCAAAAATTTGTTTATGGGTATTTTGCAAAATTATTTTGCAAAATACCCATAAACATGGTTCTCCACACACTAAACGAATGGGGGACAAAGGGCATGCATACCCAGGTTGGTCATAAAAATATAAAAATATGATTGAATATGATTATGATGGTGAATATTTGGGGAATATTGTTTCCTTGACAATCTGGATCAGTATTTGAGTAGTTTCAACTGATTTTACTTCAATAATTATGCAAAATACCCATAAACATGGTTCTTCACACACTAAATGAATGGGGGACAAACTGTCCCATACGTAACTGTCCCATACGTAACACGTCATGTCTGTCTTTTGTAGAACCTGTAATTAGAGCTTTTTGCCTAATGACATGAAACTTACCTGTGATAATCTTGAGTGTTGTGACTTTCATCACAGTGAGTTACAAGTTGTAGAATGATATACTTTCAGAGAGTTTTGAGGTTGAAAAAAATGTTCAAAAAAACAAAATTTTTCTGGTCCCATACGTAACGGCACATATATTCTCTTCTAGAATATAATTGTCAAGGTCATTTTTCTCAATTTTTTACATGATTATACTTGTCCTAGATATCAATCACCATGATAAAGTTCAATATGAACAAAGGCCATTAACACTATTTTTCAGGTCATAAAAGTCTCTGAATGTCCCATACGTAACGTGCGCGTTATCTTGGACTTGCCCAGCATTCAAATAGTCATAATTTCATTTATGATGCCATTCTTTATGATCATGGGAATTCCTCTGATATTTCTGAGTGCCCCTCCCCCCCCCCCCCCCCTCCAAAAAAAAAGAGTGAAATTTCTCTCTTGAATTATACACTCTTGTCTTAACAAAATTTAGGAATATGAAATCAAAGTTCCTTATGCCCTGTTTCAGAATTAGACTACTCAGAGACAGAGAATGAGTAAGCATCTAATGTGACCAAAACAAGAAGAGACTTGTTTAAAGCTTGAAAATTCATTTTAATGTGTAAAAGCTTTCAGGTCTCAATACTATGGGAGTAAAATTACAACACAAAATAGAACAAAACATGCAAATCATTACGTGATAGTCATACTTTCCCTCAATGATAAAATCTTCATTTTAAATCGTACAGGTATGTATCATCCCACCTAGCAGTACAGATTGTAGTCCGTATGAACTTTCATCTGTGTTGCTGTTGGGTTTGTTTGTTGTTGTTTTGTTTTTTAGTCTGTTTGTTTGTTTTTTTTTTCTTTTACTTTCTCCTGGTTGTGGTGACAGAATACCAGTACATGTCTACATTCAGAGATAAAGAGAGACAGTACGGTAGCACCTTTGACAAACAGAATAATGTACACGTAATTTCAATCTTGAATCAACGCAAATGGGCATATCTATAACTCACAATGCCTAGTCGACTTCTGAATGGATATGAATCATCACTTCCAAAGTTTAGTCTGAATGACTGTTAAACATCGAACCAACTGAGCACTGGACAACTATCAATAAAATCTAGAAATATAAAGGAAATACATGTACAGTCTTGTAGGAACCACAGTGCAATGTACAGTTGATATCAAGGATACACCTGTGAATACAAAAACCCCTTTCAAATACAATCACCAAACATAACAAAATAAGAACGAAAATAGAATGCCTTTGGATGCAAATTATTGGAGTGGGTAAAAGTTTACTCAATGTCCTCACATAGATGCCAAAACCATATTGAATGAGCACAGTTTTTGTTGAAACAAGTTAGTACAAACAAGGCCTTTGGATGCAAATTATTGGAGTGGGTAAAAGTTTACTCAATGTCCTCACATACAATAGATGCCAAAACCATATTAAATGAGCACAGTTTTTGTTGAAACAAGTTAGTACAAACAAGGCAAGGCTTTAAAAAAAAAGGAAAGCAAACACAGTCCTTCAAATCAAACAGCTTCATTTGGCTGGACTAATCTCTTCAGCAAACCTTTCTGCAGTGTGGCTAGAGCCAGTCAGACTGTCAACATTGAGTCTTCAGTTCATGTTGTCTTCAAATCATGTTGGAAGAACTGATTTTGGTTCCATCACATTTGCTTTAAATTCTGAAGCAGAGAAGAAATTCCTGCACTGATGCAGTACTGACAATGGAGAATGAGGACATTGAGTCATTTGTGTTGTCATGAATACATTGTAACCTTGACTGTGAATTTGAGAATTTCATTAAATCTATTCTGATTTTTGAGGTGACTGGGGAAACTATCTTTACTCGTCAAGTAATCAGCAGGTTCGAAATTAGCGATGGTCCGCTGGCCATTGGCCACCCGAAATCACTTCGGACTAGCTAAAAATCATAAAATTCTGAAGTTACTAGTCCGTCTGGCTAGCCAAAATATTGCTTCAGTGTCAAAATTGATTCTAAGTAGTCCGCCTGGCTAGTTAAAAAAAAAGTTAAGTGCGACCCCTGATCAGTACTGCCAGCTAAGGATGTGCTCCATGGTTGTACAAGTATTTCATTCCACGATTACAGTGCGATGAAAGTTATTCAAGAAATCAACAAAAAGACAGATTACGGATATCCTCTATATCTTTGTCAAAAATTCTAGGTATTATCACACTGGATTCTTTAAATTTGACGCAAAGGTGGGCCTCACATGACGGCAACTGTTTGACCGCACCAGCTCCCACTCCTCCGGGACCATCCCCCCCCCCCCCCCCCCTTCATTGAACATCAACTTTGGGGTGGGGTAGAGAGCAAGGGAGAGGGTGGGGATCAGGGCTACAGATTTTTTTTTTTCACCTATGATGACTTGTTATCAGGTAGAATGTCAAACTGCCGCTACTAAAAGTAAACGTCACTTAAGTGTTACAAATGATACAGAGCTCTACTGGTATGAGGACTTCAAAATGTAGAATATTGACTGCCTGTTTTATTGTAGTCAATAAAATTATACACATGTGCAGTGATGCACACATTCACACCCGAATCCATCAGAATCACAAAACACATCATAGCTGTCACACCATATGTACCATATGTTCCATCAAACAGTGCGCAAGTTGTACACACTGAACATACCATATGGCACAGTATAGTCAACAATATGAACCAGACAGGATTTATCATTAAATACAGATTTAAATGTACACTTCAGCTACTCATTGCAGACGAAGCAATTCAAGTATTAACCACACAAGGATAACCTGAAATTTGTAACTTGTATGTAACAGATCTGTATACTTTTTAAACACACTTTACACTGGCAACATTTTCTGTGCTGGATGCATTTGTACAAATGTACAATGTGTACCTCTTGTTTCGTATTTTTGTGGTATTCAAAATCTTTGAATCTCCCATACAATTTGCAGGCTCAGATGTCTGAAACATTTTTTTCAATACATTCTACTTTTCTGGAGATTCACTGGCTCATCAAACTCTGGCAGTTCAAGATAAAAGGGTATACTAGAATGCTTTCTAAAATACACAAGAAATAGACAAAATTATGATCGCATGGATACAACGTAGCTGTCAATTTACATCCACATGCATTACCTATCCATCCATCAATTTCTTTGAGCCTGCATTAAAATAAAATCATTAGCTGATTCTGGATGGGCTAAAAGGGTAAAAACTGTGCATAATTCACAAGCTTCCCATCTAGGACAATCTGATATAAAGTCATTGTATGAGAAGGATGGCAATAACTTGTTTCATATGAAATCAGCCAACTCATTGCACGGGGCACATTTTTGTATAGATCAACTGAAACTATGCCTATGGTGCACACAACCTTTATAATAGCATGGTACCCCAGCTGTGTGACACAATACCTTGGACCAGAGTCAAAACATGGAACTACACGTTAACTGATATAATTTGTATGATGACTAAAACTTCCAATGGCAACAGTGCTGAGAGTAGGCTGAATGGGCTGAAGAGCAACGTTTCATGTGGGTGTGAATACAAAGGGATTTCAGTATAAAAGACAGTCATTTCTTGTGTTTTTTTTGAGAGAAAAAAACCTTCATGGTGACAATTGGTCTATCAGGTCAGGGTCTGGCAGTGAAGAGAAAGGAAGTCATACATTTAAAAAGGTGAAGCAAAATAGGTGTAGGATCTAGAGAGCTTAAATTGAAGAATTTGTTAACAAAACATAGTCACTTGGCAAAATTTGGAAAGATCATTTCTGCTTTATAAAAAAAAATATCAAAGACAGAGGAGAGTTTTGTTTGTACGAATGAATTTCATTGTGGAAACTGTGGAGACATATTCTCTAAATATATTGATCATATACTGTATCAATCAAAAGTATAAAATGATAACATCACTGTCAACATCAACGTCATCAACGATGGAAAAATTCCATGTTGAACATTGCTTGCTATGATGTTCCATTCTGCCAACAACTCCTCACCTGATCAAGATAGCTGACACATTGGTCAATGTTGTCTTTGGTGCAGAAAGAAGGCAGTCCGCTCCCTGGCCCCTCTCCCGGAGAGGGCCGGGACAGGGGTGAGGGGTACCCAGCATTGTGGGGGGTGGGAGGAGCGCGGGGCGAGTAGTGGCTGGTAGTGGTATACTTGGAGATGAACTCGTCATCAAAGGACGACCTCCTGAAAAGACAAAACAATGACAATAGGCATCAATAATTGTTGAAAGCATCGGGGCTAAGATTTTTTTTTTTTTTTGAACAATCAAAATGTTCACATAAAACATTATGTGGAAACATGTAATACAGATCATTATGTACAATATTGTAAGGTCAAGTTACTACAACATTGTACAAATGTAGGCCTACAAAGTATGTTGCACATGAAAATGATTTCTGTACATTGGGAAAAAAGGCTTTCACAAATTAATTGTACATTTTTAATAGTATGGTATACATTGTACGGCATGTCCCTAGCCTAATGTTCACACAAACTGATACCTTCACAGTCAACAACACCACCACCAACAAAAATCAATGTTTTCTTTGCACTCAATGTGACTCAACTCCAGATACACGTACATGTACATGTTTTATAACATTCAGATAATTAATGTTCTTCACTGGAGGCGGATATAATCGAGGCCCAGAAGTTGAAGCTGCAATGACCTTCAGCAACATTTGATTTTTACTGAAACAATCTACAAATGTATGGAGGTGCAGGTGTGGATGGCATTGTAAAATCGGTGAACAGGAAACCAGTGCTGTACATTTACTGACTGAGCATCAGCAGCAATACATTCACACATCAGTTGATGCTTTCTACTCTTCCAATACACACAAGTCTACAACAACAGCGGGCTTGACAAGCAGACACCTGCCGTTGTTGACTGGTTGCCCATGACAACATAATTCTTACTGAAGTCCCCCTCTCTCTCCCCGCTGTAGCCAGGGAGGATTCCTCAGCAGCAAAGTGGTTGTGGATAGACTTTAACACAATACCACTTCTTCAAAGTCTCTATTAAAGTTTGGACATGTGGCATTCAGAGGTCATCATTGCACTCTCTATATTTTGAAAGAATGTGTAATTTTATCTTAGTGGGTAAAAGCTTGCAATATCACAAGCGAATTACATCCTTGCCAAATTGTACAGGAATGTAAAAAGCCTACATGCACTTCCATCTTGGCTGGTTTTCATCTAGGCCCCTATATTATAGATCTCTCTATTACAGTAATCCATCTAGCTGTCTGCAGGTCTGTCTGTCTATCTACCTATCCATCTACCATCCCCTGTCTAAATGCCAGTTGATATTGCTGATCTTTACTACACCCCCTGAAAATATATTTTCAATGTACACTACACCATATATATGCCATATTGAATATTTTTCACTTTTAAAAAAAAAGTTGCACTTTTAACATAATAACAAAGGGTAGAAATGTGTAAAAAAAAACTTTCAGTTCTTTCTCAAAGAATTCTGAATACAATGTAACATGTGTACAGTGTACATACAATGTACACGTACCATATACTTTATCTTGTACACTGTACTTTGTAGGCCTACTACATTTGTGTAAATGCATACCAGATGCAGTTGATTGGCATACTGAAAGTGCAAGATTACACTTGTAGGAATTTCCCACAGGTTCTTGAAAAAGGGAACCACTGCACACAGTGCAGTGCTAAACAAACAACACTTGTAGAAAGGGAATAAATACACAACCTTTGACCTATATACACTAAATGTATTGAGCTACAAAACACTATTAATGCAGAAACTAGTCATAGGGCAAATCATACAGCATCACTTTTTAGACTATTTTCTGATATGAGAGGGGGCAATCTACAAAGCACAGTCCAAGGTCAACAACAGAAGATACTGTACAACACTATCATTATCAAGAAATTTCTAGGGTTTTAAGTGCATTTCCCAACAGTGCTTGGCATCTGGGTCTTATCCATGAGACTACCACTGACAGTATACCAGGGTTTTCACAATCCTCATGATGAATTACTCAGGCCTTTTCAGCTTCAAGGGACAAGCCTTTAAATGATCATGCTTTCATCCCAATACAATAAAGTACAGGTGGCTCTCGTAATGTGTAATGCGTATGCCAGAGTATGGAGTTACACATGTACTTGCACATTCTCTCAGATCCACTCTATTGATACAGTATTGTACATTTTGTATGTTCTGATCGAATTCACATGAAACTAGTTTGATCTTTTCCATTGCTCATTGGGTGGTGACATTTCATTTACATCGTATACAGTGGAAATAAACAAAAAATAAATAACGACTTTATTGAAAAGCCTTCTTAAAGGGACTGTACAGTACTGGTTGAGGTAGGGATTCATGTTTTGAACATTCATAAGTGAGATAATGAAATATGAAAGAGCAGGTAATTTTAAGAAGGATTCAACGTTTATTTGATGAAAATTGGATTTCAAATTGCTGAGATATCCAAAAAAGTGCTAATAATAAAAGGCGACATGCCACAACTTTATTACACAGTAGGATCTCTTTGTCTCACCTTGTTTTTGGATATCTCAGCCATTTCAAAACCGATTTTCATTGAATAAACTTTTGATACCCCTTAGAACTGCATGCGCTTTGATATCTCATAGAGTGGTTTTTTAATATCTCGCAAAACGTGAAAAGCTAAATCTTCACCTCGACCAGAACTGTACACACCCTTTAACTAGGTTTGTTAGTGCATGGGATTGAAAATAAACTGTACAATGTAGGCCTACAATGTATACTGGCATAAATCTTGCATTATTTCTGAACATAAACTGTAAAATTTCAGTAGTTGTGTCTCCTACAACAGGAAACATAATGTGATTAAAGCTGAGATAATGAAGCATGTTCATCATCCTTCATACAATGTAAGTCGTAACCAGAGCAATAGGCCCTACTCCATGTCAAACAAGAAGCAATGAAACTGAATGAAATCCAGAGATAGCTTTTGAGCTCATTACCACCCTTTTAATAGGCTATTATACATTGCATTCATGTGACTTTCTATTGCATGAATATTACTTCTGGGACCAAAAAAAAAAAAGTAAGTTTAGAACATTTTTGTCATTGTACATCAAAACACTGAAATCCTACTTCTCATTCAATGATAAAGAACTATAGAATGTTGACAGATACAGTTGTACACAACTGCACATACATGTACAAATTGTACATTGAATACAAGGGGTGAATTTGCAATGCACAATTATTCACATGACAAGTTTCTCGCTACGGTTGATGTGATCGTACAGTACTTCTGATATATGTTACATCGCACTGTACAATGTTCATTGCAAGTTGTACAATGTGCTCGCCAAAGAATCCTTATTAACTGGATCTCCTTCTACAAGATGTATAAAAACAAAATGTAAAGTCTGTCTTCTTAGTTTTCAAAATCACATTATGTAGAAGCCATGTGAGTTGTCTCTTAGTGACATACAGTTCAGTCACCAAATTCGCTGAAGGCAGACATTTTTTCCCCATTTTTTTTTCCTTTGTCTCTAACCTGTTCTGGACCCAAACTCATAACACAAAGACAGGTTCAGCTTTGTTTGCTAGATCATCATGGGACCGAAGGAAAAAAAAAATGTATCACATTCAAAAATTTATTTAAGCATTGAAGGGGATGTAATGAAGGACAAAGTTAAAGCACTGAAGGGGCGTAATGAAGGACACCTCTCAGGTAATATTTGGGGTTTGTTGGCTAATTATTTACAATATCCTCAGCTTCATCACATTGCATCCACTCCATAAAGAGCAAAATATGTCTGATCTCACAAATTATAATGTACAGGAATGCCACATCTTAAAGATGAAGGCTGTGGAGACAGCTAACCCTCCCTGGAGACACAACAGGAACAGACAGGTCTCCAATCGTGCTAGGGATTTGGGTAGACTCCTTCCCGTCAGTGTATTGCATGTGACTCTCCTATCAGAAATCAAATTTGCTTTGCCGATGAGTCAACACATCTACACTGCAGTGTGAAGCAAACTTAGTGCTTGGGGTTTGTTCAGCAATAAATGGTGCTGGCTTTAACAGTAATGAGGAAGTTTCTAACTTTTTCTATCCTTTTATTGCCTAACCTCAGACATATTAGCACAACAAATTCTAGCAGGTAAAATCCCTATCTACTTGTAAGTACATGTATACTGCATCTAAAGATGATCAAATCATCACCACTAATAGTTTTACAAGTTGTAAACATCAGGTACAAGGAACAAATATGTCACAGACATGTGTTGCACCTAAAAGAAAAAAAAATACAGCTATCATTACACTGCCACAGTCTTTGGTGACATGGCTTTAGAGCTCAATGATATTGGATTGGTATGGTACAGTATACAATCTGTAGTGACCCGAGACATAGTACAAGTAGGCACAGATATTGCACACACCCTCTCTCTCCTCTCTGTTGTGAATCTTTGAGGAAGTCATAAAGTCACAAGAAAACAATGGCAAACAAATACCCGTAGACTTGACACGTTGTCACAATTGTGTGTCAAAGTCCTTTCTTTGTACACATGTACACATCAGACTGCAGAACCAGTCATCCGCAGAATGGGTACACTTTTAGATCTTCAGCGATAGCAGCGTTAAAATAATTATTGTCCATAGGTTTTCAAAAGGTGATCCATAGTCATAAATTTTCCCTTTGACAGCAGTGATTGTACTCAATAACAACAAAATGCAGTACCTACACCGTACAAGTACAGAGTGTAGATTTTATAGCACCATGAGGCCTACAAATTGTAGGTCACAAACTTATCATTTTCAAGGTACAATGAATGCCAAAATACATTGTACTTCAGTTGTTCTCTATTAGGCGAGTGCTGTGAATGTTAAGGGTTTTCACTAGTAATACTCACTCTCTGATGGCAGAGACATTGCACACGTGTAACATCCACCATCAGGGAGGAATACTGATGATTCTCTTCTTACTCCTTTTCTTTATCATCATATTCATGGAAAGTTAGTTTTAACACTAGTTACATTCTTTTGGTACACTGTATGTCATAATGTTTAACATGTAGAGAATCACTTGCAATATTGAATCACCAGAGGCTCAAAACAAAAGTTGTAACTTAGAAATGTGAAGACAACATACTGTAGGTAGGTTTAATATTAATTTAACACTTTCCATAACCTGGTTTAATACTCTGTACGTATGTATATAATGTCTAAATTGTACATGACAGATGTATACACCTTAAAACACATACAACTTTTGTATAGTAAGCTTCATTAATTAAGGTCTGCATACTGTGTGCAATCACAATTTTCTGAAAGTTTTCAGCCTTTTACCATGGGATGAAGATATAGGCAGTCTATCGAGTAACAGTAGAAATACAACCATAAATCAATTCTAAATGATTATTGTACCCTACATGTAGATATTGTTTACAGTACTTTGGGCCTGTGTACAGGTATTTAAGGGAGAACTTGGGCTTGTGACAATCTGGTTTTAAAAAAAAATGAAATAAGACCATCAGAAGAATACTGTAGGCTCCTATTATGCAGTGATCTAATAGGTAAAAATGATATTTTGACAGGATAACACTCAACAATGATAACACCCGAATTCTCTACCCCGAGCTGATTGGGCCAATACGCCTCCAGTACATCAACAGCATACTCACAGTATCTAACAGATATTTTATATTACAGTGTATTTTGACAGTACAAAGTAAATCCCAGTGTCAATTCACCCATTCAAGTTACCTTGGATTGGAATGTGGAGTGAGCACCATTGAATTCGCTGTGTCCCATCCAGCCATTGCTTAAAACTCCACTGAATACATCTGGAAGAACAAGTTTCAGATTCAGGCATGAGAGCAAGATCAAAATTATACAACAGACACACACAAAAATCCAATCTAAGATTAATTGTTGCCATGTTGGTACATGTATGTATGTGGTATGTTCAAGCTCTCTCCTCAAGCAAACTGTACCATACTGTACCGACGCCAGAAGAGTCTCGGACGCTCCTAAAGTATCGTGGGAGCCGTAAGTACTGTATCGTACTGTACCGAGCCAAAAGTGAACCACTTCCCAATGTGCTCCAAAAGGGTACCAAAAGCACGCATGTGAAGAATGCGCGTATCATGCACATACGTGTAATGCAAAGTTGAAAGACTTCAAAAGAGTTCATTCTCTTTGTTCTGGGCATCTGTAAGTAGTTCAAGCGCGCCAGGTGAATGACCCTATTGCTCCAAAATGCGTGACCCCATCTAAAAATAACTCATGTCTGAGGTTAACTGCGACCAGCCCCAACACGCAGTGTTGGGGCTGCGCATTGTAGCAGACATGATCATGACAGGCGAAGTATAGCGCCTAAAAATCAATATGAAATCGCAAAAATTCTGCAATATGAAGACTTACAAGTGAAGATGTAATGTTGAAGACTGACTGCGTTCAACTTTTGGTTCTGGCAATAGTCCCTTTCTGCTCGGTTTGATGAGTTAAATGCGACTCGGTCGAGAGGAACTCGGGAGAACTACATCTTATACAGTCAATGGATTTGAGATTTGTGCGCATGCGCTGGCCGTCAAGTCGTGTAGCTTTGTGGCAAGGCCTTATCATACTGTTGGCAAACCCTCTCGCTGTATATTGCGTTGCTTTCTGGGTGGGTGCGCGCGCGCACGCCTTGTCAAAAGGCTAAACGCATTGCGACTCCGCCAGCACATGAATATTTACGTGCGCAGTGTACTGCATACTGATTTCGAAAATGGTGAATGGGATGGGGAGCTAGGACTACGGACCCGTATATGGCCGTGAAAAAAACGTTTTTTCAAGATCATTGGACCAGTGTGAACAAGAACAAGGTGAACGAAGGGTATTAATTAGATAAGAATCTTATGTATACTATAAAAGTACGTTTTTTCCTCGTGATATTCAAAACCTACGGAGGTGCGAAAATCTGTGACAGACTGTGTATGTTTTTCAAGCTTACCGATATAGCACTCTATTGACTCAGGACGCTCCCACAGTGTGTAACTGTGTATACGGAGCGTCCCGGGGTTAGTCTGAGGTATGCTTTCTCAACAGAGCGCTTGAATGCCCCAAATCTGGCACAATTATCAGTTATTATCATGTCAGTACTTTGACTTTATTTTTGGACATCTCAGCTATTTCAAAACAGATTTTCATCAAATAAACTTTTGATTCTTCTTTGTAATGTTTAAACTACATCAATGGTTTCTAATTACCTTGCAAAAAGTTAAAACCTGAATCCACATCTCAACCAAAACTACACTGTACCTTTTATACACTGCACTGTTCAGTGGTGTTAGTTTAAAATCAAAGGAAAAGCCCACCTTCATAAACATGTGGATTGAGTGAAGGCAACAAATAGTAGAACACATCACACAGTGAAAGTTTGGGGAAAAACAGACAATTCGCTCAAAAGGAATCACAATTTAAAGTTGTGAATTTTTAAAGTACCTGTGCAGTCACTGCTGGATGAGAAGACTACAGACCACAGTGTATGATGTCACATGCGTACAACGATATTGTTAGAGGTCTACGGAAAACAAAACGAGAATTTCAAAAAACTTTACTTTTGAATATTCGTAAACTGTGCAAATTTCTTCGACTTAAATTACTGATGTATGTTAAGGGTAATAATTATTCCCCTTGCCTTGTGAAAGAGAGAAGTCGAGTGTTCTTTTGATATCCGAGAAAAGTAAAAATATGTTGAATTTTCTTATATACTTTTTTTATATGTCATTGTACACAAGTGACATCACAAGCTACTACTTGTATTGTAGGGCCTAGTCTTCTCATCCAGTCGTGACTGAGCAGAAACTTCAAAAATTCATAACTTTTGAACAGATTGTCCGATTTTCCTAAAACTCTCACTGCTGACGTGTTCTACTATTGCTACATTCACAAAACCCACATGTCTATGAAGGTGAACTTGTCCTTTAATATAAATAGCTACAGCAGCTAGTGTGGGGTCCACAGTTAGTAAATTAAACCGGCCTCTACATCTATCGGCCCCATCCATGGCAATCATTGATTCATACATTCATTGGTCATTGTACAAATAGATCTAACACTACAGGTTAACCGGTTTGATAATTTTATATTTTCATGATCATAAGTTTATGTTACTCTACGAGATTGTTAGCACCAAAACTAAAGACTTGCAAGGGGGGTCACGTCATGTAACCGTTTTGCATTAACAGATTTACAGACAAACTTACGAAAAGGCAGACGAGTATTGCTTCGCTAGTATGAAACTTGTTGAATGTGATAATCCCTCTGTACATTCATTCTACTCGCGTATAATCCGGTTCGCTGCACAAGCACGGCAAGGACCAGTCAGCGCAGCGCGAGCTCGATCAGCCGGGCCCGGGACGGAGTAGGCCGGTGCGGTAGCTGTAAATCCTGTCGCAACCCGTGTTGTTGTTGCCTGACTTTCTGACTTATTCCACAACATACATTCCAAAGGTGCCAATGCAGGAATCTAAAATGATCCTCTTTATGTTGCACTAAACATGTCCCAATCGAAAAACAAGAGTTTGGATGATTGATGGCGAAGTTCCGGTCGTAGTTCGCGCCGGCCGCATACAGCCACTTCAGCACTCAGCTGACGACAAACACAGTGCTATCGCTGGTGTCGGTCGTGCGTATTTTTGAGGTGCGTATAAAAAATCGTATACTAATAGTAGCGGCCGCGGTTTACCGGTCGCGGTTCGTTCGATTGCACACACACAGACGTTGTGGCCTATCTAGCTGCGTACCAGCAGTTACCTCTGTGCACGTTGTCTCTGTGTACTAAGTATTTCGCCGTCTCGTAGACACACACAGGGTAACACATGCATGCCATAAATTCGTTCGCTGGTTACACATGTACATGCAGACCAAAATTTTCCGTAGCTCTATGCATAGACGTTGGGATGCCAAGCGGGAAGTGCATAGCGCATGGGGAACAGCAAAAATATCAGTGCTGGAGGCGGTGGATTCGAAAACTTACGAAGAATCAAGGTGAGGAGGTGAACGCACTTCTCTGCGTTGTGAGCAATGGGAGATGGGGGGAGGGGAGGAGAGGACTAAGTGAGGGGAGGGGAGGAAAGGGAGGGGGAAGGGTGGAGGAGAAGGCCTGAAGGGAAGGGAGAGGAAGGGAGGGGAGGGTGGAGAAGGTATGCCTATGGGAAGGGAAGGGAGGGGAGGGGAGGGGAGGAAAGGGAGGGGAGGGAACTTGAGAGGGGAAGGGAGGCATGGGACCGGATCAGCTGGAGACGGAATGGTCCGAAATGATGCAGCCTAAATTTACAGTGTACATGTATGAGCATACTTAAACTGTTGAGTGAATTTACTTTACTACACCGGGTTAGGCCCTACTTGCCAAAACTTAACTAGTGGTACATTTTTTATTGTATAACATTTTAGGAGATTGTATGTGGAATTCAAGCATGAGGGAATTATTCGTTCGAAAGTTTGAACATTCTATGGCTCTAATCAAGACTACATTTTACTAAAACTGAACATTCTTTCCTGTTTCTCTCATAATCATTGTAGTCATGCTCACACTCGTTTTCATAGTGCAATCTGTTTTATTGTAACACAACACAAACTTAAGTGCGTCACACGATATAAAAACGAGTGATTTTTTTTCTCATAATGTTGTTTAATTTGTTCCTAAGCGTGTTTTAGATGTGAAGCGAGCAGTGAACTTTTAGTTGTTACAAATTCCCTATAATGACATACCTTCCTCTGCATTGTTGTTCTTTGCTTTTGTATAACATATACATGGGACTTATCCAGTTTTATGTTTCTATATTGGCATCTTCTTTTTGATTCTTCTATTCTTAAGATGTATGCTGCTTGCGGCGACTATTGTAGACAGACGCGTAGTACTGGCATTATGGCATTATCATTATTTATGGTTATTATGATACTTTGTATCATTATTGTCATTATCTTCATCACTGTGATTCCTGATGATACTACATCTTTAATATCTTGTGATCAGTTGATGCTTATCCAGTTATACCAGTACGTCATTCTGTGATTGCAAGGAGCTTGAAGCTCCTTGATTGTATTCATCTCTATTCGGGAAAATTTTAGTTTCTTGCTATCTGTTGTATAGGCCTATCGATATGCACAGGGCCTACACCCGACTCGTTTTATCGCATAGGCCTACAGCTCTCCACATAGCGGGAGTGACCTTATTTTTCTTTCCTTTTCTTTTTTCCTATTTTTGTATATTTTGACTCGCATGACAGTGGGCGGATCAAAGGGGAGCGCACCGGGCGCCTCCTCCCCTCACCCCCCCCCCCCCCACCCCTCTACCTTAACTTTTGTTAAAACAAAAGAAATCAAAATTAAAAAATGGAGGGGGTGCGCGTTTGTAAAGTTTTGTAAAGCCCCCCTTCCCCCACCCAAAGGAATTCCTGGATCCGCCCCTGCATGCTACATCATATACACGTGATGTCTGAAGTACATAGAGAGGGCAGACAAATCAAATCATTATTGTTGTTATTATTATTATCTTACTTTTTAGGAAGATTATTCCGGGAAGGAAGAGGAGAAAGATCCTGATGGCATTAGCGTAGCGAGTACGAGTACTTATGAGACGGAGAGTATAGGGAGTATAATATGGGAAATTAAGACGAGTGCCGCGGGGCTGTCTGGATGGAGGAATCGAGCATCAGAAGCAGACGCACGGGAAATAGGATAAGGGCTTGAGGGAAAATGGAGGGGAATGACACACCTTCGTCTCAGCAGAATGATGATACGTCATTGTTGGGGGCTGATTTTTTTTAAAAACAAAAAGGTGACTTTCAAGATTGTTACCAAGGGCTTTCATACATGCAGCTTCCAAACCGTCCATTCACCCAGCAAAAGTAGCATGTGTCGATTGTGTCACACCTAATATGGACAGCGGTGCACATTGACTCTTTAACAGCTTGTTGTCCAACTGATGCATAGCATATGCCTTTTGATATTTTCAGTGCTAACAGAATTTGCTTCAATCCGAACACAATACAACAGTGCACTCATTCTGAGACGATGGTGGTCAAGTTTCAAGTATTGCATTCCATGGACCTGTTAGATTTCCCTATCGTCATGATCGTGTTTAATGATTTCTTCTTTCTTTCTTTCTTTCTTTCTTTCTTTCTTTCTTTCTTTCTTTCTTTGAGGCCACGTAATCAAAATGTGTTTCATTTAAGTTTTAGTGGTCTTAAACTCCTTTCGTTATATTCTCGAGGTACAGTGGGACGTAAATTAATAGGCCTAGTATGTATTTTTGATTACTATGGACAGGGTCTACTCGTATTCTTTGCACAGCTGCAGCGCCCAACACAGAAGCGAGGTATGTGGCGCCGATAGATGGCAGCAGAGTATGTTCGACAAGTTGATACATTGCTCGCGAAAGGAAGTGTCATACACCCATAAAAATTTTCCTTATCCTATTATTTTGTACAACACCAGTGGCGGATCCAGAGGGGGGCGCAACCGGCGCACGCCCCCCCCCTTTATTTTTTGTTAAAAACAAAAGAAATAAAAAGAAAAAACTGAAATGAAACCCGGAAGTGGCACCAGAAATATTAGTCACGCCCCCCCCCCCTTTACAGAATTCCTGAATCCGCCCCTGCAACACTGTATAACTCAGGCCTATACATCGGTCATAAGGGGGGGGGGGGGGGGAGTGGTTCAAAAATATAAAAAACTGTTTCAACAGGTTATGCAGCTTAATAAGTCAGCTTTGTTAGGATAAATCAACTACTAGTGTTGCTTTTGATCTTCTTTTTTTTCATCTTCACTGCAGATGATAGAGAAGTCCGGACACAAGATGGTCAGATAATCGAGGTCGGACTGTCAACATTCGTGCATTCACCCAAGGAGGTATGAGAGAACACTCATACCTCCTTGATTCACCTGTCCACACGATGGAGTGGCGTGTTATACCTCCTTGATTATACATACCTCTCTACATCCTTCTCTGTTCCTTCTCCTTTCTTCTGGTCCTCTCTCTTCTTGTACTTCGTTGTTTTGTGATGTCATTGTGCTCTCTTCCTTGTAATAGATGACACGTCTTTTGTGTACAATAATTATATGCATGTGTTTTTATACCTGTGTGGACAAGTGCGTGTGTATGATATTATTGTGTGTTACATTGTGTATGTACACAGTCATGTACTATTGTGGAGGGGGGGGGTGGGTTCGCAATCTGAGTACACACAGCTCAATTGGTAGTGCCTGGCAGGTTGCAAAATTGTTTGGTAAGTCTGATTTTGTATTTTCTTGTACTTTAAAATAGTTACTGTTTTATTATGATTACATCCTTATTACCTGCGATACATTTAACAGCTATTTTCTGTAGCTCTACATGATTAAATTTCGGATGATATTTAGTTATACATATTCGTTTTGAGTGATCACCTCTTACAAACCCTGCATGTCTTTCAATGTGCCACTCTTCCATCGATACACTTACTTTTCTGTCAACCTTGCGAAGTATCCATTGCTGTTCATTGTTATTGTACTTAATCGCACATTACATTCTGTTACATACTTTATGATCCACTGCATTATGTATTTCTTATCCATTGATTAAACAATAAATATGTTTTGTGTATTGTATACTTTGTATTGAGTTGGACACTTTTGTCAGATGGAAGTACAGTAAATGATAATTGAATTGAATTGAATTGAATTGAATTGAATTGAATTGAATTGAATTGAATTGAATTGAATTGAATTGAACTGAATTGAACTGAACTGAATTCAAGTCTGTTGTACGACTGCTATGAATGTATTATGTTCTTCATGCATGTGATACTAATTTCCGAATGAATAGTTTCGTATTCACGGAATGATAAAGCGTGTATTTTTCTGCGTGGTATGCATGTCTATAAAGGCGAGAGCTGCAGGGAAAAAGAATGGGAAAAGGAGGGAAAGGCGAAGGGGGAGTGGAAGAAACGCGATTATTTTACTAGCGTGAGAAAATCGGTATACGCAAGGTAGATTTTATGTAGTATAGATAAGCTGCAGGAAATGATATTAAGCAATGAGGTCTTGCCTATTAAAGAGGTTATGCATTCTACATTTTACACTTGGCGTTCTGACACCAGCATTCCGTTGAAAGAAATTCCTAAAAGAAGCGATTTCGTCTCTAAACAACTTTGAATAGAGTGGTATAGAAATTTGATGCAAAAATTCTGTCACTTTCTAAACAAGGCCATTAACCCCCTCGTGCCACACCAACTACCTGTCCATAGGTTTGTGTGTGAAATTACTGCATATTTGACTCACTGGCACAGGCAGGGTTAAAGCGTTAGCTTGGAAACAATTCCCAATCAAAAGCATGTGTTCACTATGCATCTTAACACGTTGTACTACCAGGGAGGTGAGAGGAAACTTCACCTCCCTGATTGTATACGAAGTGTGACGATGAATTCGATGTGGATATAAATGTCAATTTGACTCATCGATATTACAAAATTCTCTTTGAATATTTTCATGAAATTCAATCAGCAGCAGGTTATCACGATTAAAACCCGATTATGGTTTTGATCCCTGAAGAATTATCGTCTTGCGACACAGCTCCTCAAAAACCGAAATTTTCTAGATATTGATATAATGTCAACAGCTCAAGAGAGAAAGACTCCTTTAGAAAATTAACATAAAATAGTATTTTCTGCTTCCTTTCAGAGAGATCGGGGTATTGACCATTAGAGCAAGTATACAGTCATAGTCTCGATGCAGTTTTCTGGTCGTGGCATGCAATTCAATCCTCTTAGGGGTAGTTAGACAATGCGCCTTTGTCGATTTGTCCATTGTTACATACATATTTTGTTTTTATTAAATTCCTCTGTTTTCGAAATTTGCACACTGTGGCGTAACGGCAATGAACGTAATTATTTTTTGAAAAGGAAGTTATTTGTCTTTTAAAAAGGAAGATTACAGTAAAATCACCTCCTGTTTATTGAAACCTGTGACTATCTAATTTACCCATAGTAACAAATGACATTGACAGCTAATTCGCTTCCGTTCAAATGTTTGCAGTCGCGAGGCTGGTATTGTTGCTACAGTACAGCTACTTCACAGTGATACAATAATGAATTTACTACAAAGGAATATCTCATCAATCGCTATTTAAGATATGTGTTTCTGATAGGCGTTTTTATTATAGTGCTCAAAATATGACCACCATCACTTGCGATTATTCCTCCAACAATACATATTATCTTGTCGACTACATACATACCATCACAGGTAAAGTCACTTCCTGGATGTGTGCGTATATAAACAATGAGAATTTCTTTTCATTATCGAGTAATGACATAGTTTGTATATGGAATTCTTCGCGAGAATAACGTGCATGTTGCAAGACTGAATGTTAAATCTTGAAATAACTAGCATCTTGTGCGTACGTCATACCGTGCTAAACGTAAATAATAAACATTTTCTATCTAACGACGTCACAAACAAGATTTATTAATATATCAGTCACACAAGGAGGCTGAAGAAAAAGGTGATGCATTTCATTATTACACATTAATACGGTATAAAAGCCTGACAATAATGTAACAAAATGATAGCCCTGCATAAGGTCTGCAGCAGCCTCTTGATTTGAATGATTGTAAACCAAAATGTATATAAGAACTTCCACCACCACCTATCCCCCCCACACACACACAAACACACACACACTTTGTAATTCTGTCGAGATAGCGGAAATGAATAATATCCTTGTGTGAAAATGTCACTTTGCACCTTGGACCTATTTTTGTTTCTCTGACAGGTTAGTAACAGCTTCGTCATGTCGTAGCTTCCGGTGGGTGGTTCAGGAAATGCGTATAGTGTGTTCTTTAACACTTCTCTGCGAGCCGTTTCCTCAGCAGACGACATATTATGTTGGATGGCCTTGAAGAGCCGATAGAGATCGCACCCTTTTGGCACTGATTATTGATATGGTGAAAAAGATCAATGTGGCATCGTACAGACTGATACAGAATGATGTGAAAGTGATTTATGAATTGATCCCGAGATATGTGATTCTGGTTGATATCATCTGGCTGAATTCATTATGAAAACAACCTTGACATTTTTTTTTTTCCATTCTTGATGAATGCACATTTAGTGTAAATTAAAAAGAATGATAGTGTTTGCTTTGACTGATTTTTTATTGTTATGTCATATCATACTACCAAAATCAGCACATGAGTTTAGAATAGGGCAACAGGGCTTTATAGTTTCATTCTAAACTCTCTGCCCGTTATACTATTTCGCTATTCAGGATATTAACCCCCTCAACGTCGAAAACTAGTATAGTTTAAGGTGGTTTTGTCCTGCAAGTGCAAAGGATTTTTCCTTCGGCAAAGGCTTTTGCCCGAACACCACTTCGTCGCCACGGAATCCAGTTGGCAAAGGGTCCGAAAACCAGACTATACCAAATTGCGTTTGTTTACAAGCAGAGCGCCACTACGACAAAATACATTGAAAGGTTTGAATTAAAAGCGCGGCCGAGCCCGGCAGTGTAAACCACTGGTGTAAACGGACAAAATTGCGGGGCTTGGCCCCGCAATTGAGGCTGGGCTCGGCCCAGCCCCGCACTGTAAACGGGATCTAATACTTTTGGCAGCAATGTGTATAGAGACCAGGGCACGTGAATAAGAATCAGTTTAAAAAATGTAGGCATACTTGGGAGGCGTTAACTGTAACATACTTAGGTATATACACATAAGTAGGGCCCTGAGTTAGCCAATGACATTTCATAATCAGAAAGATTTCACATTCAAGTTCTAAACCTCCCAACGAAGCCATTTTCTGCGCAAGGTAATTAATCGATTTTTTTTTTTAATGAAGAAAAACTGAAGGGATTTGTTCCCTGCCCTATTACCCCCAAGTCCCACACAGGATTTCCACATTTCTTCTGAACGGAGGTCTCCATGATATATTCAAACTCTGTAAAAGAGCGGCTTGGAGCACGGGAAGTCAAAGACAATGGAATGTCTATAAGCATTCAAGAATATTGTCATGCAATGAACCTACGAAAAGAATTGCACAAAGTGCAAAGAGATTTCGCTCCAGGCATATCGAAACAACGAATGCCCAACGAATTACAAAAAAAAAAAATGAAGATGCGTTCGCATCCGTGTGCTAATCATAATGATCACCAAGTTTGACGTTCTTTGTTTTCAGTAGCTACGTAGTTTCTCAGAAACACGCTGGAGCAGGGTTCTTTGTTTTGTTTTGTTTTGTTTTTAACATGTTCAAAATAAAAGTGGGTTCCGGCGTATCTCTGCGAGTCCTATACAGCATATCAACAGCCCCGAGCTTAACATGCATTTGCATGGTATTTGACGGTCGAAAGTATTCATTTGACTATACAGACATTGACAGAATCATTAACGTTTTGGCGAATGGCACAATTACTGCTGGGATTACGCGTCATTGACATTAGCAAGTAGGTGTCAGAGAAGAAGAAACGAGAATCTTTTCTTTGCCCATGCTCCGTGCCGCTGAGGAGTTATGCACTCTACCGCAGGTGCAATAAATAAAACAAAAGACAGCACTTCTGTTGTAAGTCTGCATCATTCCTAAAATACAACATACCAAGCCAGCAGCAATGTGCTGTCCCTCCAATATTTTCAGCAGCAATTATTGTTCACTGTGCAAAGAATATAATGACGACACACGAAGAAATGTAGTAAAAATTGTACTTTAATTATAAAATGCTATTCAACAGGCAGAAACACGCATTCGCCAAATGCTAACTTCGAAAGATTTAACAATATTAAGTGCTATATCTGGCAAACATTATCATCATGCACAAATATACGCAATATGGTTAGATATCACTTTTTATGAAATAATCAATATTCAGTCCAGAGGTATTGATAACAAGGAGATTTGAAGAGGAAAAAAAAGGATTATTCCATACACGATTACCACCAAGTTGCACACAAGATTTGAAATTTCTGCTTAAATACGGTTCAAAATTCTTAAAGTAAAGAACCCCTTTTTTTATCCCCATATCCAAACTGAAATGCTATGGGTTTATAGCGTTAGGGTTTATCATGCTATAGAATCCATATGCAATTCGCACGAATTGCAAAGAGACTCCACTCTAATATAACACTGGCTTCCCTGGTATACATGGTCTAGTAGTTGAGAGCTTAAGCTTTTACTTTAGACGCAGAGTCTACAACCAAGGAGGTTGAAGAGATGGAGTAGCAACAGAGTCATTCCCTTTGATCTATGTTCGAAGCCGCCGCTCAAAAATATTTGAAGCATGTGCCAAACAGGATCTGCCGCGCCGATACGAAGACAATTGACTCGTGTCTCATTGCATAATCACCAGCCACTTTCAAAGGAAGATAGTATGTCTTTGTGATGGTAATTACTTTTCGCTATCCCTTCTTATAAAAGCTAGGTGGTACAGACACACGAGGATGCGCGAACAGAAATTGAGGAAAAAATGCTGAAATGAAGATGAAAATTACTCGACTGGGCATACGCGGGCACTAATCTGAGATATCTATCAATAAAGAATTATACTTGAAGATTATTACATGTTGGTTTCATTTGGGGAAATTAAGTCGAAAAGTGATAAAACCAGCTTTCCAGGATGGTACAGTTTGAAACATTTTCAGCTCTGATTTACACTTTTGCGCAAATTTCTGAACGGAATTGACATTTATTTTACATGCTTTATCATTAAGTGAAATAAATTTCATTTCATTTAATAAATAAATAAGCAAGATATGGCCAACATTATGATAACGTTCTAAATGAATCTTCAGATTGCTCAGCAAGACGGCGGCTTGGAACAGCGATCATCAAAGGCATAAGTGCACCTGTGGAATTCTTTTGTACATCAATAGAAATCTGACAACTGTTTGAATAATAACAGCCAGTTGGAATCCAATAAAACCTCCTTAATTGCTACAACAGTAATATTTGATTACGAAACTACACTGTGTTGTATACAGCACTTTTTTTTCTCAGTCCCCCTGACATTCATAGCGCTCTCAAATTTAGGAATTACTTGATTAACAAAAGACACTGGAATGCACCTTCTCAGTATTGTGGGCATAACTTGCATGTTTACCTGCAATGTCGTTTGAACATGAAAGCATGCCATTATTAGGCTTAGCTAGGAAATTACATTCCAATTTCTTTCATTTTACTACCTAATTGACTGACAAATAATGCCACTGGTCGCTGGTAGAATCTTGGTTTGAATTGTTGGTGGTTTTTGTGTGTGTGTGTGGGCGTATAAGAAAAATAATAGAAGACTATCATGAAACATACGCGACCTGAATTTAGACATTCATTTGGTCATGTCACATGCCGTCGAGTGTATCATGAATCAACACAAAGCCTATACAGCATTTGTATTATAGGCCCTTTAGTTCTTTTAATGGAAAATAT
The DNA here is from genome assembly GCF_040938485.1 of Diadema antillarum. Lineage (NCBI taxonomy): Eukaryota > Metazoa > Echinodermata > Echinoidea > Diadematoida > Diadematidae > Diadema > Diadema antillarum. The sequence continues at coordinate 4,995,853 of NW_027270964.1, forward strand.
AGTCTTTTTTCAACATGACTTTTGATAAGAGAAATAATTACGTCAACCAAACACCTTAACGAAATATATTTTTTTCTAAATTATGGAAAATTTGGAAATCAGGGCTTTTTCTATGATTTCCCAGCAAAGTCATGATTAACAGCCATAGACAAATCAGATGAGATGATGAATCCTTTAAAGATTATATTCCTCTCCAGCATAAATGTTCGCTGTTTTTATTTCTTTGTTGATGTGAATAGACAGGTAATGTATTAAGATATCATGCATACTTATATGATTCACAAAAGTTGCAAAGCTTGCCGGAGACTTGCCCTGCCATGGACTTAATATACATGGACTGTTCTCTGAATGCAGTCTTTCTTTGATGTATATGATCGTCGCCGACACCTGATTGTATCGTCACTAACAAAAGAATCTTTTCCCTCACTTCAGTCTTGTTTCGCTGATGTGCCTTTTTTCAGACGGAAATGTCTTTGAATGAATATAGATGATGATGAGCAGTAAACCTGAGATCTTGACCAATTTTGTGTCAAAAGATGGGAGTATATGAAATTTTGTTTCTAGAGGTATATTGGGGCACTGGCGTGGCCAAGAGTGGGGGGGGGGGGCGATGGGGCGGTCGCCCCCCCCCCCCCCCCCCCCCCCCCACCTAAGATTTGGATCGGGGATTTGGGAGGCGGAAAAAAATGCGTGTATAATGTATGCATGTACATGAAGCGGGTCTCCCTTTCAACCTTTCATTAAGTGAGATCATATTTTTTTAAAATATTTCAATCAAAGTGTGCACCAGGTCGTTGAATTTCAATTCAAAATATGCAAAATCTCTCGTGCTTTGGAGGGGAATACCCCCTCCCAAACCCTCCCCCTCTGTGCCCCTTTCCCTAGTCATGCATAGTACACGTTGTAGATTTACAAAAATTCTGAATAATTCTGTGTGCACGAGACTTATCACTTATATTCCGAAAACTCAAAGTTCCCTCATGTACAAGGGTAATACATTGTATCCCCTTTTTGTTTTAATCAACCCTTTCCTTCCTCAGTTCCCCCAGATCAGTAATTTCCCAAATTATAATTTCCCAAATATTCCATCAAATACGAGATATCTCAATTTCAACTTCAAAAAGGCAAAAGCTCCATCGTACCCGAAGGGAGGTGATAACCCTCGCCCACACGTACGCCTTCTCCCTGCTCGCCTGCCCCCTCCCCCCCCCCCCCCATGCATTCAAGTAGACTGTGGCTATACACTTTGAACATAAACACTTTTCCAAATATGCCACAGATGATATGTGCACCAAAACGTTTAACTGCAATCAGAAAATTATACAGAATCTCCTTCCACAGACTTGCTACACTTCTCTTCTTCGGGCTCGGTCGCTGCGCTCCCTCGCAGACTACCCCCCCCCCCCTACGATCAAATCCTGGCTACGCCATTGTTTATTAGGGGCGCTGATTTAAAAAATTGCCGCATCCAAGAGTCATGACCACTGACTGGGTCCTCCCCTATGCTGAATTCCAATATCATGGTCGCCATGAAGAAACAATTCTTGTCTTGGCTTCTAAATGACTTGTGGCATTAACTCCCCTGGCCCTAATCCTAACCCTGAACCTAACCCTAACCCTAACCCAAACTCCTTACCCTAAACCTAACCCTAACCCTAATCTTTACTCTAACCTTATCACCAACCAGTATTTTGCCTGGGGGGGGGGGGGGGGGGGGGGGGTAATTGCCCTCTGGGGGTAATTGCCCGGTTACGCTGACAAACATATCGAATGGCCGCCATTTTGAATTTCAGTATGCCGCCTCGACCAAAAAATTGAAAATCTAAATGACGAATGTCGCTGAAATTGGTTGAAATTGGATATCATAACACGCTTGGTTAGGAAATGGAATAATGTGATCTGTCTGACGAACTGTTTGCCCGCCATTTTGAATTCCAATATGGCTGCTATGACCAATATTACGACTAATTATTACATGAAATATAATAGCTTGGCGGGAGGGGGACTGCTGATTCAATTTGCATTGGTGAAGAAAAGGATTTTGTCTTGAGGGCAGGAAGTAGGTCTACACATCTTGCTCTTTTGGTATGTCTACAGAAGTTGGTCTCAAAGGCAACAGGCGCCGATAATATTGCTTGAGTAATCATAGAATTCAATTTTTCACAGTTTGCAGGATTCATATGACAGGCCCCATGCAAAGAACAAGCTGTTTTGATTGCGTAATATAGTGTATGAAATCTGCTGAATCTCTGGTTGTTAGCACTGAAGACGACAAGGAATTTTTCTTGAAGGAAGAGACTAACCTTGTTTGTTTGTTTGTTTTCCTCCTTTGTAATGCTCGCCATTGCTTGCCTCACATATAGTCCATGGGCCAAGACCCGAAAAATGGGTTGTTGGTACCATCTGAGGTGGCACAACCTTTTTGGTGTCAGTTTGTTTGTTGGGCATAGATATGCTTATCAAGCTATGATAGCATTTCCAAATGAGTAGCTTAGTCATAATAAATGAATTTTTAACCAATTTGGTCTCGTATTTATATCCCTATACTTCTGAATCGAAACTAAACCGCTATACAAAGAAGAGCACTGCCTTCTGTATGTCCACAGGTGTTCTGTTGTAAACGCGGTGCGCTTAGTCTTTATTCAAGGCAGCGAAGGTAATATCCAAAGGGTTATGATGTCCACAGCTGTCACGCGGTGCGCTTAGTTCTTTATCTAGACCAATGTACCATTATCATATCTAAAGTTCCTCATAAAAGGGATTATCCATACTGTTTTTATACTACCCTATCAACAAATACATCAGTTTTAAACAAAAATCACTCTGTTCATTTACAATAGCATTCATTATAATGTATCGTAGTGTACCGTTACATTGTTTTTGCATTATCTTATATTGTTGGAGGGAAATAAAGCGACATTGGCGTGGTATCAGCGTTTTCACCGTAGCGTTTTCACCGGAAAATGATAAATGATTGAAAAATACGGTAAAATTCACTAGGAATTGCTTTTGTTGTTGTTGTTGTTTTTAGATAAAAGGATATACACTGTATAGGGCTTTTTACACTTGTAAAATTTTGCTTAGCCCCGGACCAACGGTGGGGCTAAGGGGGGGGGCCTTAGCCCCACCGTTGGTACGGGACTATCCTTAGCCCACTTTCTGTTTACACTCGTTTTTGCCAAAGTGGGCTAGCCCCACCGATAGTACGGTACTATCTGGCCCTGCAAAATAGCAGGGGTTAGCACCGCAATTGCGGTGCCAAGCAAGTGAGTGTAAACAGAACGAAAAAATAATCCTGGGCTAAGCGACGGAGACGAAGTCCGACCCTCACTGACCAATCAGAAACGAGGTAATCAAGTGCTGCCGGTGCGTGCGTGTACGTGTACAGTACACAGCGTAATTATGAATATTCATGTGGTTTGGAAAGTCCGGGGCTAAGAAATACGAGTGTAAAAAGGTCAGTTTTCTCCTTAGCCCCGGACAAGAGATAGTATACGGGACTAATTGGCGAGTGTAAAAAGCTGAAAAAAATTGGTACGGGACTAACGATAGTCCTGGGTCAGAGAAAGTCCGGGGTTAAGAAACACAAGTGTAAAAAGCCCTTATCATACGCTTTGGATATTCCCTTCGCCGTCTAGAATAAAGACTAAGCGCTGTGGACATCATAACCTTTGGATAATCCCTTCGCTGCCTTGAATAAAGACTAAGCGCACCGCGTTTACAACAGAACACCTGTGAACATACCATAGAGCTGCATTTTACAGCTCTATGGAACATACAGAAGACAGTGCTCTTCTTTGTATGGCGGTTAGTTTCGATTCAGAAGTATAGGGATATAACAACGAGACCAAATTGGTTAAAAATTCATTTACTATGACTAAGCTACTCATTTGGAAATGCTATCATAGCTTGATAAGCATATCTATGCCCGACAAACAAAATGACACCAAAAAGGTTTTGCCACCTCAGATGGTACCAATATCTGGCCTGGCCCATGGACTAATAGCAACAGGCAGTCAGAGTTTGCATGCATTTGCATAAAATTCAGCTTTTGAAAGCATTCACGTAACTAGAAAATGTTATCTGCACTCAGTTTGGTGGCGCAGGCAGGTGGTAACTAGAAAAGAAGTGATATCTCTTCGCTCCCTTGCAAATTTATGCGTAGATCCTATAGCATGACACTTGAAAAAGTAGCATTTCTTCTGGCTTTGGTGTTCCGTGTTCCAAACCGCTCTATAACGCCTGGTTGTTTTTATCCAGGCAGGCTGTCGGCAGTTATGATAGGATCAAAGTAGGAAAGCATGTTGTTTAAAATGTTATTGTAACGGTTTTGACAGAAACTGTAATTAACGGGTGATGAATGTCCATAGACCTGCGGTAGAGCGTGTAACTTCTAGCAACACGAAGCAATGTGGGGGTATAAAAAAAGAAAGGAGAGATTGTTTCGCTGTGGTTTTTTTTTCTGTAACACCTCTTAGACGGACGTCGTGATATAATAGGCATCTTTCAAGAACGGCCGATTTCGATGCCACCAATGAAGACACGGGGAATTGTCCATATAGGGCACCCAGAGGAAATCTTGTTCCTTTTGTATTGCTAATAGTGGCTTGCCTCACATAGCATCAGGTGGCGGGAGTTTGCTGCATTTTAATACGATTCAGATTTTGCAAGGAATCACTTGACCAGAAATGATAACCTCGCCCAGTTTGGATCCTTGGGTGACTTTGAGAAAGTGCTGATTTCGATAGCACTAATGAAGTCACGGTATTTGAGGGCAGCGAGTGATAAGGTTGCCCCTTTTGTAATGTTCGTGGTAGCTTGCCTCACATAGCACCAGGTGGTAGGAGTTTGCATGCATTTGAATAGGATTCAGGTTTTGAAAGGGATCATGATTAGAAATGTTAACCGCATACAGTTTGGATTCTTGGGCGACTTTGAAAAACTGCTGATTTCGATAGCACTAATGAAGACACTGTATTTTTTGTCATTAGGGCAGCGAGTGATCAGGTTGCCCCTTTGTACCGTCCGTAGATAGGAGCCTGCCTCACATAGCATCAGGCGGCGGGAGTTTGCATGTGGCTGAATACGATTCAGGTTTTGAAAGCAAGCACATTAATGTTAACATCCCCCAGTTTGCGACTTTTTTTTTTTAGAAACTGCCGGATTTCGATAGCACCAAATAGCGCGGTATTTTGTTAATGGGGCAGGGAGTGGTCGCGTTGCCCCTTTTGTAATGTTAATAGTAGCTTACCTCACATAGCACCAGGTGGTGGGAGTTTGCATGCATTTGAACATGATTCAGGTTTTGAAAGGAATCAACTGACTAAGAATGTTAACCGTACCCAGTTTGGGTTGTGTAATAGGCTACGCCTACTTTGAGACTGATTTTGTTGGCATCAATGAAAACACAGCATTTTCTCGATAAGGCATCGATCGAGTGGTCAGGTTGCCTAACGTTCGTAGTAGTTTGCCTCACACAGCATCAGTTAGCTGGAATTCGCATGCATTCGAATATATTTCAGCTTTTGAAAGGAATAATTTGGCTAAGAATGTTAACCGCATCCAGTTTGGTTTGTGTGATAGGCCAGGCCAACTCTAAGGCTGGGTTCACCTAGGAGTATACTATTCGGGTATACGGTGCACATTTTCGAGGGCACGCGAATAGCTTGAATTGAACGATGGAATTTCCTAATACCGGGTCACATAAGAGGGCAATATTCAAAACTGCCGTATAGCTGCGTATAGTAAAGTATAGTGGGAATCGTGCTTGTTCGATTTTCGTGCAGTGTGTACCATCTCCCGTTTATGAAATGATGAAAATTTTGTTCTAGATTTGCCCTTTTGCAAAAATAAGCATGTAGACTGATATTTTGATGCAGTGTTGTGTATCATGATCAAAATTAATATAATGTTATTAAACGAATTAAAAATAATCAGTCTTAATTGATTTACCCAAAATGATCCCCAGTGGAGTTGGGTCAGTTCTTTATTCATATATTCCATTTATAGCTTTCTTGTAAACAAATATGGTTCGTTCCGATGTAATCTCAATTTAGAAACCGTTAATAACATTGCTGGGATGGTTATGTAGGAGGAAGAAATCCTCCCTGCATGGGTTAGGGAGTTGACGGTGTATTGGGTCACTTGACGGCGCCAAAAGAACATTAAAGTAGGACACGCGTGCTACCTCATGTGACCCTCCATGCCCGAATAGCGTATAGCGAATAGCGAATAACGAATAGCGAATACCGTATACCGTATACTTCTATGTGAACCGAGCCTTAGAAACAGCTGATTTTGTTCGTAGCACCAATGAAGACACGGTATTTTGTCAATAGGGCAGTCAGTGGATATTTTGCTCCTTTTGTATTGTTCCTAGCATAGTTTGCCCACATAACATCAGTTGGCGGGAATTCGCATGCATTTGAATAAAATTAGACTTATGATTGGAATTCCTTAACTAGGAATGTTAACCGCACCCACTTTGGGTCGCGGGACAGGATATATTGAAGAAACTGCTGATTTTGTGAGAACCAATGAAAACGAGGGATTTTCTCATATGGGCGTTGAAGGGAGTTTTTACTCCTGTCATTGGCTAGGGGGTAGATTCAGTGAAAACAGGGAGGTGGGAACACCTCCCTGGTGAAAAGTATTAAAGGGGACAGCGTGGATAGAGACCAGCCTGTATCACCGCTGGAGGAGAGTCTTTGCTTCATGGAGGAGTCGTGCAGGCTGAGGAACGAGCCATTTTCCCTGCAGCAAGGCATCCAACATCATGCCGGTGCGGAGCCAGCGGGAAGGACCACAGGGCCGTTTCGTGGACGTCATCTCTCCCAGGAGTCGGGCAGCTGTCTACTTTGGCTCCTTTGTACCGGCATTTAAAGCAAATGTAAGTAAAACACATTTAGCCCTCTATTTATTTATCTATCTATTTATTTGCTTCATGGAATATCTGTAGACTATATAGATCTATGGTCTTAGTGAGGAAAAGACCTACACACAATGTGTACATCCAATGCTTTTTTTTTTTCATGTTTACAAGTTATGTTATGTAACATTGTTTGTGTGGAAACTGTATTAACTGGTTACTTTTATTTTTATGTCTGTTGTATCGGAGGTGAATGCTACGTCGACCACCTCACCATGCCGAGTGTCCCAACAGCCGTTATGGGGGACGTGCAGCCAGTGAGACCAATCCAAGCTCGGACACCTGCTGGACCGACCACGGAGCCATCCCCGGCAGCAGACACCTGTCCACCTGTACCCGCCACGAATGGGCCATTGGTAGTTTAGTCTGTCTTTTAAATCAATGCTTGCAATATGATATTGTGTCACTTGTGTTACGGTATATTGCGTGTCCAATATGCCACTTATCTCTTTTATCTCTTGATACAGGTTTCGTAACCATCTAGCAGTTAGCTCAAGTGGACATTATTTTAGCAGAATACGGTTTTAGGCGTTGATAATGTATTGGCTGTAAGCTCTCATTTCCTTTGGTTTTTGAATTCCATATTTGGGACAGAAATTATAGAAATTTTCTATGCTACTACAGGTCATGTGCCACCATATCATTTATATCCTCGACTTCCGTTTGGTTTTCTTTTTTAAATTGAAAAAAAGGTAAAACTAACAACAAATAAGAAAAGTAATACCGATTCTGATCAGTATAGCGAGATGTAGATTACAGAAAAGTTTATGATCAATATCATGTTTGTTATGTCTCTATAGACTTCTACAGGTTACTTGTCCAGTCTACGACCCAGAATGCCGAGCATCCCATTGCCTTAGTGGGTCATACAACCAACGAGACTAATCCACGCTCAAACAACCCATTACTAGAGCTGACCATAGAACCATCTTCGACGGCCGGTGCCTCCCCTCCCGTATACTTCACATTGGTTATCACGGTAGGGACGACTTTTACGATCCCGGGTAATGCATCGAAAGTCTTTATCAAGTGACTTGGCTGTCTTTTTGGGGACTGGCTGATTCTTTGCTTCATCCCAGACAACTTTATTCCTTTATGATATAAACTTTATTCCTTTATGATATAATCTAAATGATCTTAGAAATGACTGCGATCAAGTTTCGCTTTTAATCGTACAAACTTTCGGGTGGAACTGCTGTTAAAACCATTTGTACATAAGTAAGGTTGGATAATATTTAGATCAGATCCACAATCATTTTGGTATTTCCTGACATACGATATAAATGAATGGAGACTCTCCAATAAATGAATTTAGACCCCCTTTTGGTTTTAATTCTCTTCTCAAGAAACCAACAAAATAGCTGGCGACGTGCTTTGTGATGCATGTCGTATGTACAACAGTATTCCCTCTTGCCTCGAGACATTAAGTTGAATAAAATGACTTACCCTTTAATAACGACAGCTTCATCTTAAGACTCGAAAAGACCCGGTCAAGCGTCAAATCTTTAGTATAAATACAGATTGATGGACTTCTTGTAAATATATTGTACAGTTGATTGCAATAAAGAAGAAATTGTTACGAAATTAAAATAAAGTTTATTTTCAGAACCTGTTTTTGTCTTTATTTTCAGAGTGCCCAGATTGAAATGTAACACCCATCTCATTTTGTATGCAGAGTATATAAGATAAAATGTCAAAGTGCACAATGTACAGACCCCAGGGGGTGTGCTGTCACGGTGCCCACTCGGTCAGCACTGTGACAGCGCACACCCCCCTGGGACCTGCACACTCTACACTTTTGACATATCTTATCTTATATACTCTAGCATACAAAATGAAATGGAAAATACATTTATTCAGCGTTGTAATTTCAGGCGTGTTGTCAGTGTGAAATGTCACATCCACTTCACTTTGTATGCATCAGAGTATACAAAATGATTTCAAAATAAATGTGTGTGTGTGTGTGGGTCATTGTGATTGCGTGGCGTGTCCCATATCAAGCAGTAAACAAAGAGTATACAATACGGCAAAGAAAAATATTAATTTCTCAAAAAACACAAACACTCAACCGGACAAGACACAGTATCATGTGCCACACAGGGGTGGACTTTAAACAAGAGTACAGTACTCTTGTTTACAACCCATCCACTGGGTTTGACATATTCTTTGATACTGGGTCTTGTCTGGTCAAGTGTTTGTGCCTTTTAAGAAATTGTTATTTTTCTTTCTCGTTCTGTAGCAAGTAATACTTCAGGGGTTCAGAGCTAGCTAGAGTAAGGCCACCCAGGGGGTGGGGTTCAGGGCTAGAGTAAGGCCACCCAGGGGGTGGGGTTCAGGGCTAGAGTAAGGCCACCCAGGGGGTGGGGTTCAGGGCTAGAGTAAGGCCACCCAGGGGGTGGGGTTCAGGGCTAGAGTAAGGCCACCCAGGGGGTGGGGTTCAGGGCTAGAGTAAGGCCACCCAGGGGGTGGGGTTCAGGGCTAGAGTAAGGCCACCCAGGGGGTGGGGTTCAGGGCTAGAGTAAGGCCACCCAGGGGGTGGGGTTCAGGGCTAGAGTAAGGCCACCCAGGGGGTGGGGTTCAGGGCTAGAGTAAGGCCACCCAGGGGGTGGGGTTCAGGGCTAGAGTAAGGCCACCCAGGGGGTGGGGTTCAGGGCTAGAGTAAGGCCACCCAGGGGGTGGGGTTCAGGGCTAGAGTAAGGCCACCCAGGGGGTGGGGTTCAGGGCTAGAGTAAGGCCACCCAGGGGGTGGGGTTCAGGGCTAGAGTAAGGCCACCCAGGGGGTGGGGTTCAGGGCTAGAGTAAGGCCACCCAGGGGGTGGGGTTCAGGGCTAGAGTAAGGCCACCCAGGGGGTGGGGTTCAGGGCTAGAGTAAGGCCACCCAGGGGGTGGGGTTCAGGGCTAGAGTAAGGCCACCCAGGGGGTGGGGTTCAGGGCTAGAGTAAGGCCACCCAGGGGGTGGGGTTCAGGGCTAGAGTAAGGCCACCCAGGGGGTGGGGTTCAGGCTAGAGTAAGGCCACCCAGGGGGTGGGGTTCAGGGCTAGAGTAAGGCCACCCAGGGGGTGGGGTTCAGGGCTAGAGTAAGGCCACCCAGGGGGTGGGGTTCAGAGCTAGAGTAAGGCCACCCAGGGGGTGGGGTTCAGAGCTAGAGTAAGGCCACCCAGGGGGTGGGGTTCAGAGCTAGAGTAAGGCCACCCAGGGGGTGGGGTTCAGAGCTAGAGTAAGGCCACCCAGGGGGTGGGGTTCAGAGCTAGAGTAAGGCCACCCAGGGGGTGGGGTTCAGAGCTAGAGTAAGGCCACCCAGGGGGTGGGGTTCAGAGCTAGAGTAAGGCCACCCAGGGGGTGGGGTTCAGAGCTAGAGTAAGGCCACCCAGGGGGTGGGGTTCAGAGCTAGAGTAAGGCCACCCAGGGGGTGGGGTTCAGAGCTAGAGTAAGGCCACCCAGGGGGTGGGGTTCAGAGCTAGAGTAAGGCCACCCAGGGGGTGGGGTTCAGAGCTAGAGTAAGGCCACCCAGGGGGTGGGGTTCAGAGCTAGAGTAAGGCCACCCAGGGGGTGGGGTTCAGAGCTAGAGTAAGGCCACCCAGGGGGTGGGGTTCAGAGCTAGAGTAAGGCCACCCAGGGGGTGGGGTTCAGAGCTAGAGTAAGGCCACCCAGGGGGTGTTCAGGGCTAGAGTAAGGCCACCCAGTTCAGGGCTAGAGTAAGGCCACCCAGGGGGTGGGGTTCAGAGCTAGAGTAAGGCCACCCAGGGGGTGTTCAGGGCTAGAGTCAGTTCAGGGCTAGAGTAAGGCCACCCAGGGGGTGGGGTTCAGAGCTAGAGTAAGGCCACCCAGGGGGTGGGGTTCAGAGCTAGAGTAAGGCCACCCAGGGGGTGGGGTTCAGAGCTAGAGTAAGGCCACCCAGGGGGTGGGGTTCAGAGCTAGAGTAAGGCCACCCAGGGGGTGGGGTTCAGAGCTAGAGTAAGGCCACCCAGGGGGTGGGGTTCAGAGCTAGAGTAAGGCCACCCAGGGGGTGGGGTTCAGAGCTAGAGTAAGGCCACCCAGGGGGTGGGGCTAGAGTAAGGCCACCCAGGGGGTTCTAGAGTAAGGCCACCCAGGGGGTGGGGAGGGCTAGAGTAAGGCCACCCAGGGGGTGGGGTTCAGAGCTAGAGTAAGGCCACCCAGGGGGTGGGGTTCAGAGCTAGAGTAAGGCCACCCAGGGGGTGGGGTTCAGAGCTAGAGTAAGGCCACCCAGGGGGTGGGGTTCAGAGCTAGAGTAAGGCCACCCAGGGGGTGGGGTTCAGAGCTAGAGTAAGGCCACCCAGGGGGTGGGGTTCAGAGCTAGAGTAAGGCCACCCAGGGGGTGGGGTTCAGAGCTAGAGTAAGGCCACCCAGGGGGTGGGGTTCAGAGCTAGAGTAAGGCCACCCAGGGGGTGGGGTTCAGAGCTAGAGTAAGGCCACCCAGGGGGTGGGGTTCAGAGCTAGAGTAAGGCCACCCAGGGGGTGGGGTTCAGAGCTAGAGTAAGGCCACCCAGGGGGTGGGGTTCAGAGCTAGAGTAAGGCCACCCAGGGGGTGGGGTTCAGAGCTAGAGTAAGGCCACCCAGGGGGTGGGGTTCAGAGCTAGAGTAAGGCCACCCAGGGGGTGGGGTTCAGAGCTAGAGTAAGGCCACCCAGGGGGTGGGGTTCAGAGCTAGAGTAAGGCCACCCAGGGGGTGGGGTTCAGAGCTAGAGTAAGGCCACCCAGGGGGTGGGGTTCAGAGCTAGAGTAAGGCCACCCAGGGGGTGGGGTTCAGAGCTAGAGTAAGGCCACCCAGGGGGTGGGGTTCAGAGCTAGAGTAAGGCCACCCAGGGGGTGGGGTTCAGAGCTAGAGTAAGGCCACCCAGGGGGTGGGGTTCAGAGCTAGAGTAAGGCCACCCAGGGGGTGGGGTTCAGAGCTAGAGTAAGGCCACCCAGGGGGTGGGGTTCAGAGCTAGAGTAAGGCCACCCAGGGGGTGGGGTTCAGAGCTAGAGTAAGGCCACCCAGGGGGTGGGGTTCAGAGCTAGAGTAAGGCCACCCAGGGGGTGGGGTTCAGAGCTAGAGTAAGGCCACCCAGGGGGTGGGGTTCAGAGCTAGAGTAAGGCCACCCAGGGGGTGGGGTTCAGAGCTAGAGTAAGGCCACCCAGGGGGTGGGGTTCAGGGCTAGAGTAAGGCCACCCAGGGGGTGGGGTTCAGGGCTAGAGTAAGGCCACCCAGGGGGTGGGGTTCAGAGCTAGAGTAAGGCCACCCAGGGGGTGGGGTTCAGAGCTAGAGTAAGGCCACCCAGGGGGTGGGGTTCAGGGCTAGAGTAAGGCCACCCAGGGGGTGGGGTTCAGAGCTAGAGTAAGGCCACCCAGGGGGTGGGGTTCAGAGCTAGAGTAAGGCCACCCAGGGGGTGGGGTTCAGAGCTAGAGTAAGGCCACCCAGGGGGTGGGGTTCAGGGCTAGAGTAAGGCCACCCAGGGGGTGGGGTTCAGGGCTAGAGTAAGGCCACCCAGGGGGTGGGGTTCAGGGCTAGAGTAAGGCCACCCAGGGGGTGGGGTTCAGGGCTAGAGTAAGGCCACCCAGGGGGTGGGGTTCAGGGCTAGAGTAAGGCCACCCAGGGGGTGGGGTTCAGGGCTAGAGTAAGGCCACCCAGGGGGTGGGGTTCAGGGCTAGAGTAAGGCCACCCAGGGGGTGGGGTTCAGGGCTAGAGTAAGGCCACCCAGGGGGTGGGGTTCAGGGCTAGAGTAAGGCCACCCAGGGGGTGGGGTTCAGGGCTAGAGTAAGGCCACCCAGGGGGTGGGTTCAGGGCTAGAGTAAGGCCACCCAGGGGGTGGGGTTCAGGGCTAGAGTAAGGCCACCCAGGGGGTGGGGTTCAGGGCTAGAGTAAGGCCACCCAGGGGGTGGGGTTCAGGGCTAGAGTAAGGCCACCCAGGGGGTGGGGTTCAGGGCTAGAGTAAGGCCACCCAGGGGGTGGGGTTCAGGGCTAGAGTAAGGCCACCCAGGGGGTGGGGTTCAGGGCTAGAGTAAGGCCACCCAGGGGGTGGGGTTCAGGGCTAGAGTAAGGCCACCCAGGGGGTGGGGTTCAGGGCTAGAGTAAGGCCACCCAGGGGGTGGGGTTCAGGGCTAGAGTAAGGCCACCCAGGGGGTGGGGTTCAGGGCTAGAGTAAGGCCACCCAGGGGGTGGGGTTCAGGGCTAGAGTAAGGCCACCCAGGGGGTGGGGTTCAGGGCTAGAGTAAGGCCACCCAGGGGGTGGGGTTCAGGGCTAGAGTAAGGCCACCCAGGGGGTGGGGTTCAGGGCTAGAGTAAGGCCACCCAGGGGGTGGGGTTCAGGGCTAGAGTAAGGCCACCCAGGGGGTGGGGTTCAGGGCTAGAGTAAGGCCACCCAGGGGGTGGGGTTCAGGGCTAGAGTAAGGCCACCCAGGGGGTGGGGTTCAGGGCTAGAGTAAGGCCACCCAGGGGGTGGGGTTCAGGGCTAGAGTAAGGCCACCCAGGGGGTGGGGTTCAGGGCTAGAGTAAGGCCACCCAGGGGGTGGGGTTCAGGGCTAGAGTAAGGCCACCCAGGGGGTGGGGTTCAGGGCTAGAGTAAGGCCACCCAGGGGGTGGGGTTCAGGGCTAGAGTAAGGCCACCCAGGGGGTGGGGTTCAGGGCTAGAGTAAGGCCACCCAGGGGGTGGGGTTCAGGGCTAGAGTAAGGCCACCCAGGGGGTGGGGTTCAGGGCTAGAGTAAGGCCACCCAGGGGGTGGGGTTCAGGGCTAGAGTAAGGCCACCCAGGGGGTGGGGTTCAGGGCTAGAGTAAGGCCACCCAGGGGGTGGGGTTCAGGGCTAGAGTAAGGCCACCCAGGGGGTGGGGTTCAGGGCTAGAGTAAGGCCACCCAGGGGGTGGGGTTCAGAGTAAGAACGGGGTTCCAGAGGGTTCTCTGCATTCACCTCTATGCAACCAATGACGTCATTTATAAAATTAGTGAAGCTCTTGACGTCATTATGAATATCAAAAGTAGTGACGTCATTCATTTAGCTTTCTCTTATTAATACGTCCTATTATTTGATGTTTGTTATTGTTTACAGTCCGTATTTTGTTTACAGTCCGTATCATTGTTTACAGTCCGTATTTTTGCGCTTAATTCTGTTCTACGTTTTCTGGTCAAAAAATATGAATTTGATGATTTTTCAATAATTTTTTTTCAAGTTATTGTTGACTGTTGAGGTGAGATGTTTGATATACTGAAGTAAACGTGACGTTAGTCATTCTTCGATGGGATGGATTTACTTGATCGATATCTGTTTCGAAAGGGCTAGAGTGGCCTGGGAAGAGCCAGGTCCAGGTGCTGTAATTCACCCTAACTGACAGAACTGAACTGACAGCTATGGCTACGCGACTAAGCGGTCACTTCGTGAAAAGGATATTTCGAGATGATTGAAGAAAATGGTATGTCATCACGTTTGTAATCACGTAATAAAGCAGAATTATGATTTCATGGCTTGTGTGATTGTAGATATACATCAGTGTAATCACAATATTTCATTATCTCAAATTCATAAAAATCCTCATTTTTTTTTTTTTTTGCCTCTCCGGTCACTTCGTGAAACGAGCGACGACATGTATGATATATTTCCTATACCTACAAGAGCGAACAATATTTTGCTTTCTCTCAATTTGTGACTGACATGGTGGGTTAAATTCTATTCTTTTTTTTATATTTTATTCATAAGAACATAACTCCGTCAATCATTGCCGAATTTCTCTAGCATGCGTCACTGTTAGACGTATTTGAAACAAGAGGGGAAGAGGAAGCAACGTTCTGGTCACCGCCCATCTCAGTTCGTAAAAGTTACCTTGACTCTCCAGCACCAAGTAAGTTCTATCCAGTTGTCTCCATGATTACGAAGCCAACAAGTTACTATACCGCCCTCTGTAGACTACTAGTACACTACCTGTTTGCAGGGAAGCACAGTCCGTCCTGGTGGGGCTACTGAGTCACACGTTGTCCGGAGGTAGCCAGTCGGAACTCGCAACCATTCGTTAGTGGCAAACACATATTTATTAGAAAGATAAAGAAGCAAAGCTTATAGCAACAACGGCAAACATGCTGGTAACAATACACAATATAGTACCGTACATAAAATTGTCAGAACTTCATTTGCCTGGGTTGCTTGAATCTTGCAACAAAATCATCTCTTGCAACGACGAAAAAGAAATGAAGAATGGAAAAAGGAGAAGAAGAAGAAGAAGAAGAAGAAGAAGAAGAAGAAAGAAGAAGAAAAAGGGAAGAAAAAAAAGCAGGGAACTAGAAACGTGATCAATCTTATCTACCATCATCAATATTCATTTTCACTTTTGTAATTCATTATCATTGCGGAAATAATCAGACTGTTCATATAAACATATCAGTTCTATAATACAAGCAGGTGTAGGTTAGTATGCATAATATTCATACATGAATATATACATGTAAACATAATGTATAATCACCTTCTCTTATACGCCTTACAAAAGATATAAGACACGATATGAGACGCAATAATCAAATTGAGGTTCACGATCTCAGAATATCATATATACATTCATTGTTCCTTAGGCCTATACATCAAGCTGCTGTAAGTTTCTTATTGCCGCCATCCTTGATAAGAAGGCGACATCAGTTCGTGCTGTTATAATAGTGGAGAGATGAATAATAAATAAATAATAATATTAAATAATATATATAATATAATAATACAATAATAATAATAAAATATAACGACTTCTAATTCGACGTATATCAGTATATTTTCTTATATATTTTAACATAATTAAAGAGCATTTGACTTCATACCCCTTTCCGAAGTCAGGGGAATGATATTACCCTTAACTTAATGTCGGCAAAGGTTCGATGGAATGTGTACACTTTACATTAAATTTTAACATTTTTTCCCCTTTAATACGATTGAAGACCACAGAGGATCTTCTTATCGCAATGGAATCTTAGTGTGCGAACGATATGCTCTGAGAGCGACATAATAAGGTAAGAGAGAGATAGAGAAAGAGATGAAAGCAACAACAACAACAACAACAACAACAACAACAACAACAACGTCCCGCCGTTTCAGCAATGGATAGAGGACACAGTGCGACTGGGTTTGTTTTTGTATTTGTTTTTGGTTTTAGTTTTTGTTGGGTTTTCTTGGGGGGGGGGGGAGGGGTTAACCTTTTGTCCGGTGTGTCTCGCGAGAAACTTCACTCTAAAAAAATCCGAGTCAGAACTGACCCGGAACTGGGTCCGTTGCGGTCACACACCGTTCCGGGTCAAAAATGACTTTGAATTTGGTCATGAAGACCCCGAATTGGGTCACCCTGACCACATTCATGACTCTGAATGGGGTCATATCTGACCCCATTCCTTGTCATTTCTGACCCGGAACGGTGTGTGACCCCAACGGATCCAGTTCCGGGTCAGTTCTGACCCGGATATTTTAAGAGTGTTGGATGTTTAATTGCCCCCATTGTGCCACAATTATGAATTAAACATTGTAAATAGCCGGACTTCAAGACAAGCATGCTAAGTGTGGAGCCAGTGTCACCTGATTCATTTTGTGATATTCCATCTCCATAAAATGAAATTCACATTGCAAGCATCAGGTTTTAGTCGGGTCCGCAAGATTTAAAGCTCTAAAATCTCTGCACAGGAGGGATGAATATAAAATTTGAGCACCGGTACACTTTGGGACTCTCAATTTTAGGTAAAGTTTTATAATTATGTCTTAAAAAGTCATGAGACCACAAGTCTGTATATTCACACTTCTAATACACCTGCATGATGCGAGTTCAGGTATACAGAAAAAAAAAGTCTGATTAGGATCAGGTGACTTGAGACACTGTATTGTATAGTTTATGACTGGAAGTTAATTTGACCTTCTCATCGATTTTGTGTATATTTTCCAATATTACTGGCATTTATCCCTTACAAAGAATATCTTGCAAGAACGTTGTATTCTATTACTTTTTCCCCTGTTGGGGCTTTATCTTTTAAAGAGCTGCTAGGCTCACCAACCAAGCACTCACTGGTGCACAGTCTATTCGTAGCAATGCGAGAAATAATATTATCATCCATGTATGATATGCCAAGATTTGAAAAAAAAAAACACACACACACACAACCCTAAACTCTTAAATTTGAATCACGAAGAAACTAGTGTCTGGATGGTAAAAGATGACTTCACTATTCAATCCTTTCACGAAATCGGATTATGAAAATCATATCTGCAATTTATTTTGAAGGGGAAAAAAGTTGTTTGCTTACAACTTTACACGAAAATGTGCTATGGTAGTTGTTGGCTTGTTGTTATTTCACCGACTAGTGGAAGTGACTAGTCCTACAAAGTCGGGCATCAAACGAGCACCCCTTTCTCGGTCCTCTTTGCGCTGGGCACCCCCAAAAGTGGGTATTAATGTGAAACAAGGGGGCCTTTAAAGCTTCCCCTCTCCCTCTGACTCCATCAACTCGGTAGAAGCAGGAAGAGGTTCGTGAAAGCAAGCCATGAGTCAAGAAGTGAGTGTGGTACAAGAGAGAGAGAGAGAGTTCCATATGTTACTCTTCGACACGTGAGCCATAGTTGCACATTCTATCGCCCGAGTCGCGCGCTATAGCGAAATACCGCGCACATACACATAGCCACAGACAGCAGACATTCCACCCAGCTAGCTACGAAACTTTTCAAGCCGTACATTTTTCTCCTGATACACTTTGTGTACTCTTATTACGTTCATCGTTTTGCGAAGTGTCGAGATTTTCCCTTGAATCAAACGATAATCAATCCTATGTGGTACGACACACTCACAATATTCCAGACTGACAGGTTGTATAGGTAAGGCAGGAGGATTCACTTGTGGCACAAGGATTTCGAGTCCGGAACAAGGGGACGGAAGCGGGCCAAGAAAGGATGTAAACTCACGCACAGGGCTGTCAAGCTCTGGGTCGCTATTTCAGCAGAGTGAACTTGAAAGGTTCCACCGAACACAACCACCTGTACAACGTTTGTTTGTTTGTTTGTTTGTTTGTTTGTTTTTTGCCACCGATAAAGTGTTCGGAGCTGTGTCCACTTTGACCATCCCTCTTGATGTCTCGCACAGCGATTTGATTCAAAGGCAAACTTTGGATGGTTTCGGAAAATTTCACTCGGAAGGTTTAAGAAGGAATAATTCTCAAATGGCGTCGGTGGATTGGTGCTTTAAACAGATCGCAGTCTTCCTCCTTGCATTCTGCTGCGAAACGCTAGCTCAGCGATGGGGTAAGTCAATTCTGATTGAGGTCTCTTTATCGGTATTTTGTTTCAGTCTTCTCTCTAATATTCACCCTCTGTGTTCTTTAACCCAAATCGAAGCTGGCTGATATATGCATTCTAAATCTGTTAAAATTCCACCTTTACAGTAAATCGTGAAATAATCTCAAATCCATGGAACTATTAACGCTGGCGCAAGTCAGATTACATAGCAAATAAAGTTTAAAGCAGCGAGTCTCACATGTCGCTTCATGGATGTTTATTGTGACTTCGAGATTGTCAACCATTGCCAATTTTGTTTTCCTACAGTCATATGTCTTTCAAAATTGCCAAGGATCGCTTCTCTTTCACTGGCAGAATAGTTTTCTAAATATAATGACATGTTTACATGGTTTCTATGATGTCCAGGAGACTGCAATATTTCCCTCCCTCTATTAATTTAAGAACGTACATTTTCATAAAATGTCCTGTCCGTGTCCACTATAATGAAGATTCCTGCCCTGCGTGAAAACCAGAATACACTGAAATGATGCAATTAACTTCAGGATCAAATAATTCACGCTTATCACATAGCAAATAATCTGCGAATTGTTCACTCAGTAAATGTCATATTTCAATCCCAGCCCCATCCACACACACATACAGGCAGTACAACCCCTATGGCACTCTCCCTCTCTTCAAGGATATCATTCTACGCTTTACGAATGCCCTCACCTTGAACTACAGCAGGGTGATTATTACGTCACCACTGTTTGATCTTATCTTAGAGTGTAGAACTTCACAAGAAGCATATCCTAAACGAGCTTTGTAAGTAGTGTAGCACTGAAGTAGTGTTGTAAGGAATACTAGTATTTGTTTTTCTTCGTTTATTCTACTTTATTTGTTCATTATTCTGCTTTCACACATCAAGCACGGACAACATCAAAATAATGAGAGTGATCAAACAACTTCGGCACACTGATGTACAATCGCAATATCAGAGAGCGATAAGCTTGCAATGATTAGATTCTGTAGTTAATTAAGTCTCAAGAGAGAGTGACGTAATAAACACGAGATAAGAAAATGCGCGATTGTGCGAAATACAACGAATGGGTCCATACGTGCACGCAACAAAATAAATCTAAACAATGAGACGTTCTTATTCGCCTATTTCATTCTCACTGACGGTTTATCAAATTCTTCTCATCTGACTCCTTTGGAATAAAAGCTAAACTCCAATACAGAGCCAAATTGACTATGATGAATAGAGTAAAATCAAACAAAGAAATCAGTACATTATCTAGTATCTATATCTATAGAATTGGTCATAACATAAAAAAGCCACGGATGAATATGCAGAGTTTTATCGCGAAGTAGAGTAAGCGCCATTTTGAAATATTTTTAAAGTATAAAGTCTATAACGAGAATTATATAGAGCAAGGTAAAAGTTTTCCATTGGTAGCTTTTTGAAGTTGTAAATAATAATATCCCGTATGTTCTTATCATCTTATTTGTTTTTATAGCAGCTTTAATCGCAAATATCACCAAATTAACAAGAACGTGAAAATTGGAGTTGACTCGTTTTGCAGTCAAACTCTCCATTTGCACTTGTTCCCCCATCTCAGGCAGTAGCTACAATATGAATAGACGGTTGATCATAACTATTATTAGCATCGCCTTACAACCGCCCTCATGGTTTGAATACATGGAGATATCACTATTAAAAAGAGTGCTTGATAATTTATAGAATAAAACCTTTTCCACCTTAAAAATCATTATTGTTATGATGATACAGCTTTATAAACAACAGTTTTGTGGAAAGTATATAAGAAATAATAATTTTCATTGTAATTTATATATAGTGTTGATTTATGTGTAGATGGGCTGGAGAATTGTGAAGTAGTGTCTTATGAGTGTCCACTATAGACCGTGAGGTACAGTATTCCTTTCACTGACGAATTATCTCTAACTGTACCACCCCTTTAGATTACCGTTATCACTCGCGTATGATACTTTCGACGGCGGTCTGGCGAATATAAGGTACATTGAAAAGAATAAATCACTTAAGAGATGAATACTGCACGCAAAACTGACATCTTTAGAGGTTTCTTCCTTCACGATGTTTCTGTTCTTAATGTTTTGGACAGTGCGTGTTTATTTCAACATGTTTAATGGTGGGTTTTGTCTCCCCAGTGAGTGGCTCACATCAAATTTCACCGACTCTCGCTTTCACAGAGCTATAGATTTTGAAACCAATAAGTGATCTTGATGGACAAGACGATATGATATCTTGATTAGCCTTTAGTCTTTTCTTTCTTTTTTGTTAACTGAAATGAATACGTTGGGATATGAATTATCTTTGTCTCTATACATACACGCATACGCATAAATACACATACACACACATTCTATATGTCTGTATACAAAACCGATATATCAGATACTTTTAAAGGGGGAAGTGCGGTCCTGTTTAAAGTTAGTTTAAAACAAAGAATGAAATCTTACAAGCACAAAATAAATTTAATCAAATTTGGATCAGAATTAGGAAGTAATGAAATCGTGAAGTTTCTCTAATTTTCAATAAACACTTCTCGAATAGTCAATATGAGTGAGTTGATGATTTTATCCCCTCACATTTTGCCATTATACTTTTTACCACAAATGTTGAAATTTTCATCTTTTTTTAATGCATATGTCCTAGTCTGAAATCCTAATTATGTCTGAGTGATCATTATTCTGAAGTTATTAAGCCAGAAATAATACGTTTTACAACTCTATAGCTGAGAGATTTATTTTGTCATTTTTTTTTTGAAGCGGTTAATAAAGAATATGAGGTGATGAGCTCATCAGCTCACTCATAAGTTATTCATACGCGCTGTTCGAGAACTGTTTTAAAGAAATTAACAAAACTTTACAATTTCAGAACTTCTCTAATTTTGATCTGATTTTGATCAAATTTTCATTTTTGTTTTTTGGTTGTTGTTTTGTTTTGTTTTGTTTTTTCTTTTTGGTAGAATTTTACTCTTTCTTTTCAGGCTAACTTTTAACTGGACTGAAATTCCCCTTTAAAGGAAATAAACTTCCATAGTAAGAAAGGTTACGCCAGCAGTGTTTCCCTCCTCAATAGAGCAATGTTTTAATGAACTTATTGCTTTCTTTTACTAATGGGTATCGTTTTGGTTAGAGACAGACAAGACGGACTGAAGATGTACAACTTTTATCTTGGTGCGTTAAGTACATGCAGGAATGGTGGAGCATCCATAATATCAAGAACTTAATTGTCTAGAACCATACAAACCACTCCTTCCTTGGTTGATAATACATTATTTGATAAAGGCCATATTGCACACATAATGTGATCGCTTCAACTCTAGATGACACAATATGGGACCATCCGTTTATGCTACATATTCTGATGAATCGAATTTAGGGGCGAGAAAAGTGGAACGTGCCATCGGGGTTAGACACTTGACGTCTCGGCCCAACAAATCGAATCTTTACGTGGGTGATAACATTGATTGCTGATAATAGGCGTCGCTCACATCAAAATTGTCTGTCGTGTGGTGATAGGAAAACACGGTTAGTCTGGGGGTAATGGCGAAACTATTGGCGTGCTGTAATGATCTTATCAGGTGTGGAGTGACTGGGAGAGATGGACCCAGCCATATCTTCACAAGTGATGACGGGTTAAATCAGTCTTGGTAATTCCTTATGTTGGGATTTTTTTATCATCATTTACAGATATCATTATCAGAGATAGGGTCCTACAGTTTTGATGCATGTATGTGTTTTATAATATTCCGCCACGTCATCTTGCAAGGGTGACCTTGTATCTCTCCTGTGTAAATAATCTTAACAGCACAACTTGAATAATAGGCTTATAACTGATGACCTGAAACAAGGCACGTGATATTTTAATAGCTAAATAGATTTGAAATAGGCCTACTTTTGCTGGCAATTTTAGGCACTTTTTTAGGATTATCAGCACGTGCTGTTGGGTGGTGACAGAATCTGGGGGTAGGTGCCTGTAGGCAACCATGAACCTGATTTGTCCAGTACAAGGTGTATGTGGATTTCATCATCTCAGAAGAAACGGGTTAAACCAAGGGGGTACTAGGCGAGCTCGCCTAGTACAGGTACCTTCTTGGCTAAGCCTTCACAGCCGCACTCGATACATACATTGTAGCTCCAAGACAGTTTAGTGCATGGGAAAGCAGTAGAAGATAAGAACTTCCTCGCGATGTTTCCGCCAGACAACGAGAGCCTTGTATAGCATGGTAAGAGAGCCAATGCCATGGACATTTATTTATGCTGTGTACACCGATGTGTCCAGGCGGTTTGACCCTGTGTTGACCAACTTTCAGCTTGTATAGAAACCGAGAGCAGAATTTGTTACAGGTTCTTTGCACGCCATGCAGTTGAAACGTGTGACAGGTCTCGTGGAAAGCAATCAGCGGGAAATTCGAGTCTTGTGGTTATGTGTTTGATCCCTGCGCAGAGGGTTACAGGTCAACCAAAATTCGATATCCCAGTCACTTACTCTTGTCTGTTCGTAATTAGAACTCGTGACACAGAAAAGAGCCCCCGTTGGGTCTTTAAAACACACATTTTTTATACCCCTAATGCTATAGTCATACACGGTCGAATGGCAAGCCGTTTTAACATTTAATCCTATTTCAAGAATTCGACTTCTTGATATAAAGAATTCATTTCTTGATATCAAGATATCGAATTCTTGATATCAAGAATTCGACTTATTGATATCAAGAACTCATTTCTTGATATCAAGAATTCGACTTATTGATATCAAGAACTCATTTCTTGATATCAAGAATCGAATTCTTGATATCAAGAATTCATTTCCTGATATTAAGAATTCGACTTCTTGATATCAAGAATTCGATATCTTGATATCAAGAAATGAATTCTTGATATCAAGAATTGCCATTAGTTAACAACACAATTTTTTTTTTAAAATATATATCAAGAATTCGACTTCTTGATATCAAGAGTTCATTTCTTGGAATCAAGGAATCGAATTCTTGATATCAAGAAATGATTTTTTGTTGCTAACCAATGGCAATTCTTGATATCAAGAAATGAATTCTTGATATCAAGAAATAGGATTAAATGTTAAAACGGATTGCCATACGGCCGGATTTCGAATTGGGTCCATAAGGAATTAAAACAATATCGACCCGGTTCGAGCCGTAGAGACCCGCATTAACCCGCATCGTAACCCGTGTCAATTCCTGATGGATTCCGGGGGCTACGATACGGCGGTGAAATTTTTTTTTGTCATGTTCAAAATTTTATAACGGATTTCAATTCTGTATTGATATCCGAATTGACCCGGTTCGAACTGCATTAACTCGCATCGACCCGCTGCATCCCGCAGCGTAAAACCGCATGGACCACTGTGGTATGGACCCTTGCCGCACACCGCAATGCCTTCATGCAACAGATGATGACAAGGTTTACATCCGGGTCGGTGATGGGTCGAAGCGGGTTGACACGGGTCGATAGGGGTCGAAAAGGATTCAGTTAAGGTTTTAAAGCGGATTTTTTTATACGGTTCGATACGGGTCAATACGGGTCAAACAGGACTAATAAGGAATTAATTCGGGTCGATACGGTTTTAATTCCTAATGGACCCGGTTCGAAATCCGGCCGTGTGTGACTGTAGCATAAATTACCCTCCATTCCGGGACTAATCCGGCTCATTTTTCACCCGGATCAAATCCGTTTTGTGACCCGGCCGTGTGTGACTGTAGCATAACCCACTTTTTACCACATAGAAGTGTGATACACCACTAGGAGCCTTATTGCAGTTTGCACGGGAACAGATGAATTCCAGTCCAATTATAAGTTCAGTGTGATCAGAAAGAATGAAAATGTGATCGAAATCGGATAAGAATTAGGGAAGTAAATATGAAATGGTGAAGTTTCGCTAATTTCTGCAGAACAGTTCTCGTACAGTTGACATGAATATGCAAATTAGTGAGCTGATGTCACCACCGCACAGTTTCCCATTGATCATGTACCAATAAGAAAATACGATAATGCAATATTTCTGTTATCAAAGTGTAAAACGTGATGTTATTCCTGGTTATATTGGTGCGTAATTACATTATATTTTGAATGACGAACTGGAAATTTCTAAATTGTATGTACAAAGTATATGACGAGTTGTGAGGGGTGACCTCATCACTACACTATTTGCATATTCACATTGACTGGACAAGAACTGGTTCCTGAAAAAAAAAATTTGCAAAACTTCAAAATATCATATCTCTCATTCGATTTTATTCGAATTTCATTGTTGTGGTGAGAAAGTGTTTGTCCTTCTTTTCAGATTAACTTCCAACTGCACTGGAATTCCCCCTCAAGTTCTTCTAGAAGTGGAATATGGTCAGACGTGCACGTCGGCCTATGTGCCTACGTACAAACGTACGGCTGAAAAAGAATGGGAGAAATAAACGTTATCACTTACCACCTCCTCCGTTTAATATAATTCCGTGGTGAAAGCAGAGATATACAAGTAACGTAAACAAATGTTGTAACACGAGTTCAACAGAATGGCTGTAGAAAAGATGAGAAATATCAATTGAATCGCTATCATGTTCATAAACTATTTAAATATTGCAGAATATGCATGAGAGAGGATTACTCAGTATAGGCCTGGTACTCATAGTCTATAGTCAGAGGTCTTGCACATGGGCTGGATGTCTGCCCGTGCATACATCATAATCTATAGGGTAAAATAACTTAAAGTAGCTCACAATATCCAACTGGGCTGGCGTTTTTACCTGTGACGACATGGGAATGCTTGAGGAATATGACATGTGCAGGGTCCTCGAAATAGCAATGGTATCAATGAGGACCCTTCCTCATAATAATAAGTTCATGTTGATTCTATAGCAATATAGTTTAGGAGGCAGTGACGTAGAATTTTATATTAGTAGGCGAGTTCTGTCCAAGTTAAACTGATCTGTTGTTGCGTTGTACATGCTCGTGGATCTCTATTACTCCTTTCCCTCTCTGTTTAGTTTCACCTAACATCACTCTCCTTAAAACGACGGTTTTATGACGAATTATTTAGGGAATTGAGCATGGCAATGTTTTTGTATTTTCTGTATGACAAACTGTCAAATCACGAAGTGGAAATCCATTGCTAGACGAGAGGAGGAAGACCTAACACATATGTTACATGTTGACCCACTTTACTGTGAGTCATAGACCTTGGGATGGAAGTAAGCCAGTTTCCGAACATTTCCTTCTCCGTTTCGAGACAAACTTCAAAATACAGAAATACAAAACTATTCCCAACTCAGTTCTCTGTCATTTTCTCCCTCGATCCCCCCCCCCCCCCCCACACACACACACACGCGCGCTCTCTCTCCCTCTCTTTCTCTCGATTCAGTGTAATACACTATATACAGTGTTGTATACGCTCTTTGTCAGTTTGTTCTTGTTGTATTTATTCCGGCATTCATTTAAGATATACAATATATACAAGAAAGCACATACAACGTGACGAGACTGAGGCTCGCCCATTCAGCGCCTATTTATAAAATGCAACTGTTCTTCCCCGGGGTCCCACATTTACTATACAAATTAACATAATATACAGACACGAACAAAAAATCACAGTGAAGACATTTACAGATAAATCAGAACATTTACACTAATGGAAGAAAAGAATATAAAGTTCTAGGAAAATAACTTGTTGTTTGGATAGCGTACTAATAGACCACTGATCAAATCGTCCCTGCTGGAAAGAACACAGTGTCCCACAGTGTGAACACAATGTGAACACATTGTGAACGCAATGTGAAATCTCTTTACGCTGTTAAATTCGAGCATTTTAACAGTGTAAACACATTATGAAACATCAATTTACAGTGACACAGATCACATGAACACTATGTGAAAACCAAACCACAGTGTGAAATCATCTCAACACTGTTAAATTCGAGCGTTTTCACATAGTCGGCTATGTGACCACACTGCGTGGGACACTGTCTTCTTTCCGCTAGGGGTGTGACGTGATCACTGTCAGTCACACCGCTTGTAAACATTTGTCAATTATCATCATGTCAAACAGCTGTCAAACGCTGTTCTCAAAAGATTTCTTAGTCATACATCTTTCTGCAGTGTGGAATATTATAGCCTTTCATTTTCTTGCATTTATCACGTTTATTCTGTTGCATTTCAGAATTATGATCTAGCCTATCAGTGGGAATTTTATAAGATATTTTACTTTTATGGTATCCCTCCCCTCTCCTACTGTGATTGTTACGAGACTTGATTCAGATTACGTCCATTAAATGAAACTGGAAACTGTCGAAATATGCCGAATATCTTACACTGTAATACAGACAGGAAATGTGCACGAATCACCCCAAGTTGGCAAACGCTAGAGCAGCCATTTGGTAACAACGACCCGTTTTTTTTTTTTTTTTTAAATGACAATTATCAACTTCCTGTACTCTGGAGCATTATATAACAAACTTGGAATGCTGTCCAGAAATATTCAAAAATACAGTGTCAATTATGTATGTAGATAATGTGTAAGAATTAATCACTTGCTGAAACATATCTGCATCAGCTACTGTATCAGTTATGGAAATAAGATAAGGATTAAGCATCTACCAAGATTTCAGCTGTCACCACCCCCCCCCCCCCCCATGTCTGTTGTATTTTGTTTTGCATCATCCATTTAACTCTGTTTATACCTGTATTATGATGATTATTTGAATAATTACATAGGCCTACACGCAAAAGATGGCGATCATTTCTCTGCGAAACAATTCGCAAAACGTTGTGACGATCATAGATTTGATCAGATACTATACGGCACAGAACTTTGCGTGTGACGGTTTATCACCTTGAGCCATCTCTCTGCAGCCAAATCGAGTTTCTCTCTTCTCTCTATTTAGAGTTTAACTCGCGTCTGTCAGACATCCTTAAATAATCGACTTATCACCGAAAGTGATCTGAAAATAACGTCTTAAAATAGCACTTTGTCTTTCTGGCTATATTCTAAACTACACGGAAGAGTGTACAGTGGACAATGATATTGCCAAACAAACCGACAACTCGCCCCTTCCCTGAAAGAGAACAAGAGGAAATACTTCAGCAGAGTTTTTGAAATCTTAGATTCGGCACACCCTTCCCATTTTTTTTCTTCTTCTTGTCAGGAAACTTTGGCTGTACTTTACTTGACTTTAAGAGCAGTGTCACAAATCATGCACATTTCACAAGAAATGTAATCCTAGCATATGGCAATTGTGAAACGTAACATATTCCATTACCAAAAAAGAACCCAAAACAAACAACAAAACAAACAAAAACCGAAAGTATTCTTGTGACATTCTTCACAGCAATCCATGTTGTATTAAAAAAAAAAGAAAAATAGGAAAGAAAAAAATGCTTCCCGTCTTTGTGTGTGTGTGTGTGTGTGTGTGTGTGTGTGTGTGTATGTACGTTTATGTGTGTGTGACGACGTGTACGAAATATCGGAGTCATCACCATATCTAAAGTCTGTGTGAATTGCACAGTGAATGTCAGATGTTGCGATTCCCTAGAAACAGAATACTAGTAAAGCGCGCCATATTTTCTTTTATAAAACATTATCAGTAATAACGCCCCACATGTAGTATAGCTTGCAGTTTAATGAACTGTGTATTTTGTTTTGTATTCGCTACAGTTAGCAGTATATATGACGTCCCTTGGCACTTTCTTTCTCCATAATCCATTCGATCTTCTAGTTTATCTTTGTTTTCTTTGTACTCTCTTTCTTTGTACTTTTTTCTCTATTTGTAATGTTGTAATATATTCATTGCACATCTTTGTTGCATGACGAAGTGCACCTGGCCATAGTAAGTATAGTCACACTCGCTCGATGTAGCCGCAAATCTTTTTACTACGTTATAACAGAAATGTACTTACCTTATCGACACTTTTTGACACATATACTAGTAGAAAAACTAGTGGACCTTAAAGAAAGGGATAAAAGAAAAAAACATAATGATGGCAATGTTGTGGTGAACACGTGTTTACTAAATTGCTCTCGAAATGTCCTATTAAATTGCAGAATATCAATGTTCTATAAAATCTCTAGAAAACACGAGGACGGGGCTGTCTGAATCTTCTACGTATTCCTGGTCAGAATGGTTCGTTTCATTCATCGCTTCCCGTTTACTTTCCTTCTCCCCTTTCCACCCGTTTCCCTCACAATTTCCGGGCGATCAAGTTTGCTTTCAAAATTTGCCCCCAAAAATCACCGTGTGACTGTGACGTGGCCTCACACGATTAGGGATATTTTTTTATTTGAAGAGAAAGGAGTGAATATGGCTAATAATCCACTTTTGTCACTGGTCCAAAATGCCTCGACGCAGCCCCATGCTGCAATTAGCAAGTGTGCTTCTTAACTGTGCTAAAACGGGCAGTCTGTGAACGTCGATTACATATTCGCTTGACTGAACACTGGTTCATATTAATCAGATTATTACTTTGCTAAAGTTAGACGTATTATAGGGTGTATACTTTCATAAAGTTTGACACAGCGTTCTATATACTTCCCTGATGGCATTGTCTCGGTCAGATAAATCTATCATAATCCAATGTGTGAATTTGTGCTATATTTCTCACAAAACTTACACCAAGATAGCACAGTAATATTATCATGATTGACCTTTAGGGAAAAAGAGGACAAGTTCGATTTATTTCATGTCGACACTCGCGGTTAATTCTGATATTTACTGTGTAGGGCAATCAAAGGTACAGCAACTAGGCGCCTATATATTTTCTCACTGAGATTCGAATTGGTTTCACGTCGTTTCCAAGAAAGGTTTGAAAATATGTTACAATGCTTCAGTAGACACATCGTATACTAGGTACTTGTGAGACGAGTTTGCTCTCATGAAGAAATATCACTATAATCGTGAAATGTTGCAGTAATGTTTTCAGGCTCTACATGTGTCTTTAGATAATAAAACTTCATAATTGTGTATGCTTACATTTCGTCGATATGACCTATTTTAGAATTATCACTCGAAAACAGTTCTTAACGAGTTGGTATTAAAGTGACCGATCTAACACTGTTTCAATCGCAACAGTTATGATCACTTTTTACTCAAGTCTAGGCAAGTTGTGTAAAAGCAAACAAACAAACAACAACAACAAATAAGCCAAACCAACAAACAGATAGACCATGTATAGACCAAAACAAATTCTATATACACAATTGAACTTTCAGGGAAATATATGACTGGGATGTATGCACACGTATTGGTTAGCAAATTACATTGTTTATCAGCAAATTATATTGTTTACAAACCAGGAGCATCCGTTTATCAAATATTTCTGTTTGCTGAATCGTTTAACAACCTGCGTGGAAATAAAGGATTATTCACAAACGAACCCCCGATGACTCACACTTGGACTTCACAGTGGTCAGAAAGTGACCACTGACCGACGACAGGTTCTGTGACGACATTTGACCACAGACACTTGACCTGTCAAAATTTAATAAGAAGGCGCACTTGACCACACTCGTCGCAATGCGTCATGAGGGTAACGTTACACGTTGAAACCCATTTCTAGATTTGTCTCACATGATGAAGAAATCGGTGATTTCCCGTCGGATTAAAGGCGTTCGACTTGACAGTTAGGAAAGGACCACAGGGAGTGAGTGCAACGCGAATTTTCTCCCATGACCCTCGCATGCAGTATGTATCAATGCTGTATGTATGTGTAAATAGTGTGTGTGTGTTTGTGCGTTTGTGTACGCATAAGAAGATTCATTCAAGTTACTAAGATACATAGAATATGCAAACTCTTCAAACACACAATGTCAAAAAATGAATAATAATGATTTAAGTGCAAGAATATGTGTTACTAGTATTTCACGACCTTTGTCCGTAACAGACACACACATACACGTACATGAACGTACACACACACAAATACACACGCAAACAGACATAAATGTGTCTCGTGTACTTTAGCACCGTCACCCATGACGGCGCCTCGTCTTTCCTATCGGCTTACGAACCTGTTGCACCTAGCTGACGATGAGGACGCCCTTCTGAGAAAGGTCATTTTTTTTTTGGTTGCCATAGTCACCAGGCGTTTGAAGAGTAAGATATGTAAATTTTTAAGGAGGTATTAGATTAGTTTTATTATGATGTGATACATGATTATGGTATGATACGATATGATATGATATGATATGATATGATATGATATGATATGATATGATATGATATGATATGATATTATGATATGATATGATATGATATGATATGATATGATATGATATGATATGATATGATATTATACTCGTGGTTTACTTCCTACTCTGTGAACTCCACAATCTCTCTCGTCTTCAAAATATGGGAGCTAGCCAGACAGCTGACATATTTGGACACCGTTTCAGTTGTCAGTCTCTGACAGTTTCAGTAAAATCCTTGGTTTTGATTGCCTGAGAAGCTCTGGTCACTAACTGTTACTATGGCGATTGTCAGAGACTGACACTAAAGGCCTGTCAGGGCTGACAACCTTCATGAAACGGTGTCCAGGTACTCTTCAGTCATAATGATATAGTGGTACGATGCCCACGGGTCTCGTCGGGTCATAGTAACAAGACTGGTAGGATGGTTACTGGACACAGTTCTGTGATACTTCATGTATTACATTCAGACGAGTAACCTTTAAAGTTGCGTTCCGGGCATTACATGGAAATCAGGTTTGTGCCCTGTAGACAATCATCCTGGGTAAAGTGGCAGCCGCATTACTGTTTGTGTTGGATACAATAATATAATCACTAAGACGCTTTCTTTCAAGACGCATAGTTCTTATCCTCCCCACTTATGGGAAGGGATGCTGGTGTGGATTTTGATCATCTTAAGGCACGGGATGTGTGGTTTTGACGTATCAATCATGGTCGGCGCAGCCGTGGGGGCTCAGGTCCCCACACTTTTTGTGCACCATACAAAGGAATACATAAGGTGTCATCACTTTGGGCCCCACTCTTTTTTCAACCCGGAAGTACGTAAGTGGCACTAAATTAGAAATCTTGAAGTATGACGGCGGTAAGGTTATGTTTTTTCTCTTAAGACCTTTTTTTTTTTTTTATACACCCGAAATGGGAGGGGAGAGAATGAGTTCAGGACCTTTTTTTTTTTTTTGCTTGTCAGCTGAAGAAACCAGGAAGTGGGCCCCACACTTTTGAAAACGCTGCGCCGGCCCTGTCAATAGCCTCTAGTAGACACCAGTATCCTCTCAGATCATTCCACAATTTACTTCTATACGTCCTTTTTGTGGGTCGTGTATTATTGATGGAAGTACTCCCAGATTCATTAGTAAATCACGGGACCCGGTCGTTTCAATACTTTTAATGATATGTTTGTTTTGTTTCCTTATTGCGTATGTGCTTTTCAATTGCCAAAACGCAATGAAAAAGTAAATCGGAAACCTATCGAAAGGACTTAATTGCTAAGTGCCCTGTGGTCTGTGTCCACAACCGAAATGTTAAAGCATTCTAGTGATACCATAAAGCCATTCTAGCATCATAAAATTATTTTCAATGAAGAGTGGATGGAGGTTTGTTTGTTTGTTTGTGTGTGTGTGTGTGTGTGTGTGTGTGCTTCTATTGTCTTCCTAACTTGCTTTTTTTCCCTCATCAATTTTCTCATCTTCCTTCCATTTTAAGAAAACTCCTTTTAATACGAAAACAGAAATAATCTACTAATAGATGTTTTTATGTATAAACACATGACCCTGAGAACGTCTGTGGCCTAAGGCTAGATAGCGCCTACCCGTAAGTAAAAGCTCGACCTCCATATTCGGAAGCAGCATGTTGATTGACCTACTTAGCTTGGTGATTAGGGACGGATGTCATGTCTTAAACCTTAACGAAATGACTCTGCTATGAGCATTAACTCGCCCCCTGTCTCCCTCGGTGCAAGTTCATTACGATCGGGTGGTGCTGCTTTCGTATGGCGCTTGGCAGCTTAACAATTGACTGGCGCTAATAATCTGGATCTTGCAAAGGATGATGGGATTGTAAACGATTTAGAGGTATACTTTGATGACACATCCGTATTTCCAGAAACCACTGCAAGCTTAATACAGAGCTTTATAGGTAAATACAAGTACAAACATCGGAATATTGAAAAACAAATGTTTTTGGTGTTGAGAGTGTTGAGCAGATGGAAGCAAAAAAAGCCAACGCCCTGTACCTGGGGAAGCAAATTCAGTATAAAACGTAATGCAAACTAGTATCAACTTTATCGGTTCGCGGATGATTACTGCACTAATAGTGATAGCTTCCATGGTAATCTGTGTGTTGACTAGCCTTCTTACAAAACCTCATAGTTAAACTTTAAGTCTAACATTTCGGTGCTCATACGGCTTAAACAAGACTAATCGTGTGGCACTGAAAATGAACGCGCTGTATCATTGAGGTGGAACTTTTACTTTTGAAACAATTCCTTTTATCTCAGAATAAAAATGAATACCACTCTGAACATGAAAGATACTTTTACGTTTCAGGTTTGATGCGTTTCAATCTTGATTAGATACCACAAGATTCTAGAAGGCAGTTTGTTTCAAACACAAACCAAATTAGAATCAGTGACTCACGATACATACTCCTTTATCAGACGAGACGCGCAATAACTCAGCTTTGCATTATAGTATCTAGATAATCTAGAGCTGGATCGAAACTATCGTGAGGGTGGTCGCATTTTTAAGTATCTCCTACTTCCTGTGTTTATATCCTCCATTAGCTGGCCAATTATGGTCTTCTAACAACAATCGGAAGAAATCTCTGTGTATTTATAGTCCTTAATTGGGACGCAAGTTTCCAGAGCCAATTACGCACACACACACACACACACACTCACACACACACACTCACACACACACACACACAACGCAACACAATACAACGCAAGAGACCTCCATACTGTATAATAGGCCTAGAATGATTACATTATTATCATTATTATTATATAATCATTATCATTATTATTATCATCATTATTAGTATTAGTATTATTGTTATCATTTTACTATTTCATTGTTATCATTATTATTAGTAGTAGTATTAGTATTAGTATTATTGTTATTATTCTATTATTTTGTTGTTATTATCATTATCATTATTATTTCATTTCATTATTTCATTATTATCATTATTATTATTATCATTATTATTATTGCCATTATTACTGCATTGCGTGTACAGCACGCTCCTTTGTCATGAAACTTATGGCAAATAATTTTACTTGAAGACAGACGACAAATGCAATGCTCCCATACCATTCACACTTCCTCAAATTGCTCATGATTTATCACTTGATATTTTCTGACCAAATTAATATCCCTCAAGTTGAGTTGTCAGACGTGAGGTGTTTTTAGGGGCATGTCCGGACAGGGGCTTTTATTTGCCACAGACCTCGGGGGTGTTTAATGGCAGCGTAGTTCTTTTGGTTCTCTTTGTTTTATTTTCTCTTTTTCTTTCCCCTCACACTATTTTCGCCATATTATTTGCGCAGTATCTAATTTTTACCACATGCGAAGGCGGAATGGCTTCAAAGGAGCATTTCCGTACTGAGCTGATTGTGAAAAAAAAAAGATAACAACACGGAGAGACAATGCCATATGTAGACCTATTTTCTCTCTTGAAAGTGGAATTTGTGTTATGATAGCAGTGGTCAGCAGTTATTTCAGACAGTTTTTAATGCTGAGTTTTTAGGAGGACGTGTACTTCTCTTTTTTTCTCTTAATTTTCGTTCTCCGACAAAGTAATAAAAAGTTGAATTTATTCTATTCATTGAGGAGAATGTTGCTTCTGTGTTACTCTATATAGATATAGAAGAAGATTGTTGGATATGGCAATAATTATGCCATTTCATTTTGCGACCTGTTTCTGTGATGTAATTTCCGTAGATTTTGTCGATTTTGTCTCTAGTCGAATCCTTCAAAATCTGAATTGTTGATCATTGTTGGTGAATGATCAAGATGCAGAGTCCCCCCCCCCCCCTCAATCAAAACATTTTTAGGCCTACACACATGCAGCAAAGCATTACACAGCGCGTATATTTCAGATTTATGCATGTTTTGGGTATTATACGTGCATACATCCCAATGAAAAATGCATGGAATATGATATGAACGTGTTCACCAGGTGGTCAAGAACATTAATTTCACATAGTGTTTTAGTTGAAATGTTAATGGTTTGGTCAGGTTTCCTATCTCCATACGATGAGAAACACGTAATAAATGATTTGCGTGTAATTGTATGAATGCCGATGTGAGACTTGTTTTACACTACATTGATAAACACATCTTCGTTTCTTCAGTTTTGGTTTCCAAGCTCGTTGTTTCTGCAGGAAAATGTCAAAGGCATGCAAATTATGTGTATTATTCTCTTGTAAGCGACTCCTGTCTTATCGTCCGCAATGGCCTAACAGTCAGTAAAGACAGGATTCGAGAATGCAGCAACGTTTGATGGCTTATCATTTGCAAACGTTCAATATTCATATCTTAATGGCGTCCAAACAGCAACATATCACAAACAGAAAACAGAAAATTGATAAGCCTCTCAAAGAGCAGCACATATTCAGTCTAAGCGGTGTTTGATACACACACAAAGTGTGTCTGTCATGTATGTCACCCTCGGAGAAGGTCTCTGATAATGAACCAAATTGATATGTTCCTCCGTCGGAAAGGGGTAGGATGGGGTGGAGGGGAGGTGAGCTGGCCTAATCAAACATCCAGATCAAAATGCCTTGGTCCCCCTGGAAAAAAAATATACACATCATGGCGTTGCAAGTGTGCAGGCTGACCAGAAAGTGGAAAATCATTTGTTTCCATGAACTTACAGGGTATTTATTTCTTCCTGAATATACTTTTTGCCTTTCTTTGACAATTCGTGGCTGTCTTCTTACCTTCATGGCATATCACGTGGTCACTCCATTTCTACCATCACTGCCACTGGACGGGCAAAGCTATTTCTTCGAATGATGATTTGGATTTCCAGTTCAGATATTTCGTAATGTAAGTCAACCTTCATAAGCTGATTGACATTCAAAGAGACTGTAAGAGACTTCAAAAGGACTAAAGTTCTGATACTATAGCGACACACTTCTCGAATGTCATGACAATGTTTTGCTACATGCATGTGTGTACAAGAAGACTAAAACCTTCCCGTGAAACGATGTATTATTAGCGAAATGATGGAAGAGTGCGAAAGCTCACACTTTCAGCATGTCTTCGCTAAAAGCACGAGCAATAAAAAAAGTGTCAATTCGACTGATTTTTGTTGTTACCATCGTGTATCTCTCCCAGCATCGGTAGGTTATAAAGAAGGAAACAAGGTTAATGTCTTCATTCTTAATACCCCGTTAGACCACAACTGCACACGGACCTGCTGGAGATGACGAATTAAAATTCAGTATAACAAGTGGTGTAACTCTGGATATTCTATAGCAAAGGCCGCATTATATAGCGTCCTACGTCTTATGGGCACCTGAAGGTTGATGCTTGACACGCCCGGTAGATACGTCTGGTGATAGACCACGGATAACAAATGAATGAATATAACAACACAAAACGGAATACCCGGAGATAGATGCCGCTGTCTACTTTTCCATGATCCACGTGATCGTTTGAGAGAAGAAACTTTTATGTTAGGTTTACCAGCTCCAGTAATGTATTACTGATATGTTCGGAAGCGTAATACTGCAGCTATAGTCAGGAGTAATCTGAAACGCAATGACCCATCATCGTGTTGTTAAAGAGCAACACGCGAAAGTTGAAAGGTGTAAAGTGTTTTATCTAAGTCTGAAAGTGAAATTGAAATCAGCATATGATAGAGATTAATCTTTTAGTTCATCAGCAAATTGTCCACAGAAGGATTTGCAATTTATTACACCTCTTATGAATCTGTACTGTCTTTAATAACTTCTTGTGACAAGATATAACGAGGACAGATGCGATACAGGTAATCCTATCATGCCTATAGTAGGACCATAGCGAAACTTGATAACAGAAACTGATTAATCACTTTTTTTATGTCGACTCAAAGGGAGGGCAACATGGAACAACCAAACGACTGCAGAACTCGGATGGTCTCCTTTACTTACAATTTTCTCTAAGTGCTGCACTGAGCTTTTTGCATTACAGTGTACTAGTATATAGCTTTATCTACAGTATACCCGGGAACGCTTCTCTTGCAATTAGATTGTGTTCGAATAGCCATTTCTATTCAATTGCATCTTCTGACATTCTATATCTGTAGCGTACATACGTTTGTTTCTATTTTATTTGTGGCGGACTTACCTTCAAGCTCAGTTTCACTTTTTGTTATTTTTTTTTCTTGTTTAGAGTATTTCATTTATACATTTCTGGGTAGTTTTTGCATCATTCAAAGCATGTTTAAATTTGACATCATAATAATCATATTTTCAACTTTATTTCTAAACTGTTTATAAATTTTCCTTGTATTATCCGTTAGGCTTCTCAAATATATCTTTAACAAAACATATTTTCATATAAACTTTCCATGCAAAGTTGATTGCAATAACAACGCGATGGTGTTAATTTAACGCGATATATTTTGATGAATGTGCCCCAAATCATTTAAGAGCAAGTGGCTTTTCCTCACTCATAACAATGTCTATAGAAAAACACATCCAATCTTAGTTTTCTTCTTTCTTTTGCTATCTTTCTTTTGCTATCTGCTGGATGAGAAGACTACAGTGTATGATGTCACATGCGTAGAATGAAAATAGAGTTTCACAAAACTTAATTTTTTGAAGAAAAGAAAATGCATATTTCCTCGACTTGTCACTGATGTATGTTAAGGGTAATACTATTCCCCCAGAAGCGGATCTAGAGGGGGGTTGGGGGTTGCACCCCCCCCCCCCCCCCGAAAAAAAAATCCGGGGACCATTTTTTTTTTATCTTATTCTTTTTTTAAACTTGTAATTTTATTTTTTTCTATTTATGTATTGCACATGGCAATGACCTCTATACCAAAAATAGTGGTGTTTTAGATGCAAGAAAACGCCATTTTCACACGCAGATTTTCAAAAATTCTCCCTACTGTGGGAGGGGGGACACCCCCCTCCCACACCCTCCCCCTTTATAAAAATCTAGATCCGCCCCTGTCTCCCTGCCTTCTGAAAGAGGCAAGTCAAATGTTCTTTTATTATGAGAGAAAAGTGAAAATATGTTGTATTAAATTTTTCTTTATTATTTTCTTTATACCGTTCTACACATGTTACATGACAAGTCGCAGTAGTCTTTGCATGCAGAAGCGACTGAGCAAAAACTT
Organism: Diadema antillarum; assembly: GCF_040938485.1. Lineage (NCBI taxonomy): Eukaryota > Metazoa > Echinodermata > Echinoidea > Diadematoida > Diadematidae > Diadema > Diadema antillarum. The sequence continues at coordinate 5,033,346 of NW_027270964.1, forward strand.
CAAAAATATATAACTTTTGAACGGATTGTCCGATTTCCCTCAAACTCTCACTGATGCGTTCTGCTAATATTTCTGCATTCACTCAATCCACATGTCTATGAAGGTGAACTTGTCCTTCGAATCTCTCTTCGATGCGACCTTATCGAATTGTTCTTGATAGGAACCAAGACATGATAAGAGGTATATTCGTATGCTGTATATATATCGCTTCGGGCATCATACCATGATAGCGATTGTTATATTCCACAAACTAAGAATATTGCAATATGATTGGTCCAGAGCTGATCACGTGATGAAGCGTAGTTTTGCCCATCACATCACCTCAGAAGAAAAGTTCGTTACACTCTATGTTGATAGTCCCGTTTGTTTCGCTGATCTCCAGACAGTCCACACAGTCCTAACGCAAGATGAGTACGCGCGAAATAAAAGTGCATTGCACTGTGGACTATCATCACCTAGGTCACTTGATAGTACACAGTGCAACGCACTTTCACTTCGGTGCCGCGCGGTGCGCGCAGCAAATTCATTGTTTTGTCATCTACGCGCACACGCAGCCTAAGCCCTAAGGATACCTAAAAACAGCTAAAACGGTTTCAGATGTGGAATAAAATGGGAATTTTTAGGACCCTAGATGTAGAATATAAAGCAAATAATCAACTTTTAGTTTCAGGCAATGATACAAACTATCACTTCCTCGGCGATCTGAATGTGTACGCTGTCTTTCCTCAGCTGCGCTTCGGAAAGATAGCTACATCCAGATCGCCTCGGAAGTGATAGTTTGTCCCATCACCTTCACCAACGTCGATTATTTGCTTACTATCATCATTGTTAGTTTTACACTTAAGGAGGACAGAAAATATTTCCACTCAGAAACATTCATTATGTGTGCCCAGAGCCTACGTTATGCTTTCTTCTAAAATACCCTAAATCACGATATGCCCAAGTTCCCAATGTTTAACGTTATCCTCGTGGTACTTGTCGTATCCCACCTGAGGATCTCGTTGACAGGTGCTGATGGGGCACGTCGGGTGTGCTCCTCCAACAGGAAAAGCACGCTGAGGTGTCGAGGGAGGGACTAGTATTGATCTTAACCATGAATCACCCACAAATGTCGACTCACATCAACGTAGACATGAGCATCCAATGTAACATTTCTAACACAGCTACATCTCTAGAAGATAGCACATTCGATTTGGTTCACAAGAATTAGGTGTGACAACATATCAAAGAAAAATTATTCAGGTCTGTAAAAACTGAATGAGTGACGTTCTTTGCTCATTGCATTTGTAACCACGCGGATTTCAGATACTAAGTATGCTGTTTTAGTTTGATTTCTCTAAGCAAAATGTTTCATGAATGAACAACTATCAGGGATTGATTATTCAATATCAACATCAACTGTTATGAAAATCAATAAAGACACCAATTAAAAAAAGATAGAAAAAACATTGATTAAAAAGAACAGACTTAGAACAAAATGCGTTAAGTGTTAATGCCAAACCCTCCGCTTAACGTATGTAATGTGTTTTCCATTATAATCTGTGTATATATATATATATATATATATATATATATACATATATACATATAATATACATATATACATATATCACATACAGACAGATAGAGAGATAGAGAGGGAAATATGTAGACATACAAACGAAGAAAAAGGACTTAAAATTCTAAATATATTAGTCTGCCTTGAGATGGCTCATGTCACTTCGATATTTCACATATTTCCTGCATTGAATGAAAATAATTTTGGGAATTCTGAGTGTGAAGTCGCAGGAGTAAAGGGAACCAGAGATAGAGAGAAAGGGGAGAGATATGGAAATGCGTATTTAAAGGGTGAATTTCACTTTAAATGTCAGCATGTATCTCATCCAAAGCAATTCACGAGCATGCCTCGACGGTTGTGCTGTTGAATGCGAGAGTACCCCGGTGGTTAGGCCTACACTCCAGATCCATTGCCACCTGTCGAACTCGTGAAGTTAAAGTATTTTTTTCCTTTTTTAGTCCTATCTCGAATCCCTATCACTGATGGGATCGGAACAAACTTAATGCCAAGGTCTAAAGCCAGAAGGACTCTCATTTCAGCGTCGGCCATTCTCGACAAATAATCATCGCAATACATGTCGACTTAACCACAGCTACTGACACGTACGTTAAGTATTGGACATGATCCAATGTGTGGGACCCCATCATTTTCACGCGTTTACTTCGTTTGTGCATTCGCCGAGCCATTTCCGTTCCTAACCTGGAAAGTTTTGACACAAACAGACCATGAAGCGACTGTCATTACTCTGTGTTTTGTTTTAATCTTGGGTTTGTTTGTTTTTAGAGTGTGGACAATCCCATACAAGAAATCACGTACTATATTCTTGTATCGCTCAGTTCGCATTTGCAATCGCTAATGACATTGTCGAGTACAGCATTAAGCGAGGATTCATATACAAAGCCCTGCGATGCAGTTGTATTTCGCAAAAGGAGTGAAGTATTTCATCGCCTCATTCAAACTCAATCAGAATCAATCCGTAGCCGAGCCAGCATTTGACACCAAAACTTCGCATTTTACTGTAGAACATTTGGTTTGTGAACTATATACACAAAGGCCTACAGTGTTCTATATTATATCCATCTTTCAGCGAAGCATTATTTAGTAGCGTCTGGCATGATCTGGGCCCCATTTCATAAAACTTGTTATCAGTGACAAGTTGTTGTAGTTGTTACAAGCTACCGAAATCCTTGCATCTGACTGGCTGAGAGCAACTTTGTCACAGAAATGTGGCAGTTGTCACTGATAACAAGTTTTATGAAACGGGGCCCTGATCAGATATCATTCTTATGCGGTTGAGAACTATACTAGTTATCACAACAACAAAAACAACAGACCAAACAATAAAAACATAATTATGCTATAAATCAATGTATTCATTGCGTACCAAGAACAACAATGCTCATGTTAGTCATACTGCCATACTGCTTATGTTCCGTCATTGATACGCACTTTACTCTTGATGACAGCTCTACTTCGGTAATCTTGTATCAATGCTAACGGTGATCGGCAGTATCATGAAAGCCTTAAGAAGTTAGATATGATAACAATGATTATCATCATTATAGTTTCCCGTCTCTATTGCCTATTCAAATATCAATAATACTGATTACAGTATATCATGAATTCCGTCGTAATCATAGATTTTACAATAGGTCCTGCTGCTTTCTTCAATATCTTTATTACATCCGCCAAGGGAGGAGGTTATGTTTTCATTACCGTTGATTTGTTCGTTCGTTCGTTCGGGACGTTCGTTCGTTCGTTTGTCCGTGTGCAAAATAACTCAAAAAGTAGTGAACGGATTTAGATGAAACTTGCAGGAAAGGTTTAGAATGATACAAGTAACAAACGAACAACTTTTGGTAGTGATCCGAGAATTTTGGGGGAATTTATGAAGGATTTTCGATATTTTGGCAGGTAGGGACGGCGAGCGTCCACACGTACCAAATTAGCGGGATGGCGATCGCGATCGGTATCCCGCTAATTTGGCGAGCGTCCACACGTACCGAATTATCCCGCTAATTGCCGATAGAGACAACAACAAAGCCTGCAAACTGGGTCACACAGCGCCCTTCTCTATCACTGCTTGCGCGCACTTACCTTTGTCTATTGTCTTTTACGCGTCAGTGGTGTGGTTCGCGCGCTGTTGTTGTTGTGCTCCAAAGAGGTGAAGGACCTCTTCGCAGAGGCCTCGCTGTTGTGATGTGCGCATTGCATGATGGGATGTAAAAACTCGAGATTGTAATCCCGACCGTTCACACGTACCAGCGCGCGGCCAATTATCCCGCTAATTGACGAACCAGCGCAAGATTTCTTGGGATTAGCATCGCGATGCTTATCCCGCTAATTTTCGGGTTTTTTCTGTCCACACGTGCAAAAAACTCGGGATGACGATCGCGATGCAAATCTCGAGATTTGTATCCCGAATGAACTTGGGGGTTCAGGCTGCGCGTATTTGAGGTTTGCATGCGCGCAATAAAGTGCGTGCTCTAGTTTCTGCTAGGGCGAGGCTCGCTGTGCAGCTGAGGGTTTATGACGTAACAAAGGCTTCTATATTGGGAAATCGGGCGACTTTTCATGCACACAATGTTATAAGTAATATAGGGCCTATGGATGGAAATCACTGATATCTCTATGGAAGAACAAGATCAGTGGTAGAAATGAGCTGCATGCTTGGCGGAGGTCTGCGCTCTCAGAGTGCTTTTCTAGTTGTCAAAGTTAAGTTGCACTGTTACTACTAGTATACTTGCATGTAATTGTTGTCCATCACCTGTTACCTGTAATATCATAAATACATGTACTTTATCTTTTACAGGTGATTAAAACACCCTTCAATTCATCTCTGAGCGAAACATTCATTTCTTCCCATACAATCCACGATTACACCAGGCCAGGGTATCGGTTATGTCTGACAATCCGTTCATTCAGTTGGGCTTATGATCAGTTTGACAAGGACAGCTTTCTAAATTTGTTTACAAGATGTTAAAGGAAATGTATAAATGAAATAATCCAAGCCATTAACAACAGTAACCCTGTAATCTAGGCCATTTTAACGAGTCGAAAAAAATGGTGGCCGTCAATACATAAACGATACGAGAAAAACAAAGTTCGAGCGTTCGATTCTCGCAGCTGCAGCCGTCCGAACACCAACGACATGCGGAAAGCATCATTGCCCTCGATTTTCTCAACCTTTTCAGACGTTGATGTTCGTGAAATCTCTTTGTCATATCTTTTACAAAAGTGACAGAAGGACGTCCTTCCGCTGTTCCAGTTCACCAGGAATAAATGATGACAGTAAAAAAAAATAAGAAAAAAATCGCAGACACTTTCTCGGCATTATTATGATGATTTACAAATTCCATTTGCCGGAAGTCGGCCGAAATGCGATTTGCCAATTTGAGGATTCGATGTGTCTCCCTGTCTCCCCGGTGCGGATGTGTTTTATTACGAGGAGAAATCCGCTATTTTGTTGACACTCGACGGCTCACCAGCAAAATGTTTTCGGTCAATGTTGCATTATTTTTGACTTACAGCCAGACTTCATTATGTCATGCAGCCTTCCAGCCGATTTCGGCATTAAGTAACTTATCCTGTTATGCAGCAGTATGACCGCGGAGTTATTCCGTTATGTATATACACATGCCTGTTATATTTTAGATCTTCTATTTAACAATGCAAGGCAGGCGATAGCTATTAAATTCATAACACTCTAGGCTTTGGACGCTGAATCACCAGCAAACTAGGATAAAAATAGATAGTAATTGCTGTATGATTTTGACTTTGCTAAAGTCGATTTAAATCAATTACTTTCCTTGCACTTTCGTTCCACTAGACTTGACCCTTCTCCGGCAGAGTAGATATCACTAAATTCATTTGTTTCAACTGTAGGATGTCTTCATGCCGCTTTCCAGAGATCAAGGAGTTAAACTTCTTGTAGAGATTAAACAGTGTGTCTGGTAACTCCTTGGGTATACCAAGGAGTGGTAACTCCTTGGGTTTCCCCAAGTGGTGTTATGTATCACGTCTGATTATAAGACTTGTAAAAGACAAGACTACAAGCGACGTGTACTTAGCGTGGGTCGTTTGCTTCTTTGACAGCAGTGTTTGTAGTATTCCATGGATAAACAAATGCTGTCAAATTTGAAAGTTTATGATACGTTTTTTTTCGCACTTTTGCCAAGTAGTCGACGATTCATGCATCATGCGGTCAACCCATATTCGCGATAAATGTAAACAGAAAGGATACCGTGCATCATGCTAGATTTGCAACAGATTCACAGTTCATAATACAGTTTATCATTGGTGCTATGCAAGATAGCGTAAGTACGGTCAACGAGGTAAATAACTCTTTCCCAGTGATTACTATCGCTGTAATTTCACATTTTGATCAACATACAGTGAATCGAAATGGCTATTCTTTCGTCGGAAATGATGAATGGATGCCTATATACATGTATCTTTGTGAGAGCTTTTCAAAGAATGGGACAAGATTGATTTTTGAACTCACTCCCACACAATATACAAGTCAAGGAATATGAAATTGAGAGCACATGTATGGTGGCACGTAAACACTCACCAAAAGTAGTAGGATGCGATGAGAAAAAAAAAGAGGTCTTTATAAAACATTCGTGCGAAGAAAATCATTGAACTGTGGGAACATTATTAACCAGGTGTTAATGTAATCATGTACGCCTAAATCAATTTCGAAACACTTTACTACAAACTCTAGTAGTCACTGGAGTTAGAGCCACCATAATTTTGCGAAATGTTTTCCTAGATTTTTTTTTTTCTCCCATATTTGAAAGGGCAAGAGGAAGTTCCAAACTTTGCCGGTTTAGTCAGAGCCGAAAATAGGCCCAGGAGGATAAAAGGCATTTGTCGTAAAGGTCTCCCCGTGGCTTGAGAGATTTGCTGTGACGCGGGCAAAGAAGTGGGTTTTAGCAGACCTCCCTGGTTTTAGGGAATCTGTAGGAGTGTTGAAGGGGGACTCAGGAGGAGAATTGAAAATCCCTGTAAATATAAGGAAAGTAAAGACATATATTTTGTCGCAATGTTTCCACAGTGCCTCATATAGAGCGATCATCGCATGAAAAGACAATACGGTAATCCACTCACAATAGAAAAAAAAAGTTTTGCTTACCCATCATTTATTGCATGAAACCACTACACTGCAGAGCACGTAGGGAATCTCAGCCACCATCCCCCCCCCCCCCCCCCCCGCTTCTTGGTTGAGAAGGTTTGATTTGAAGACCAGCTACATTACTAGTGTGCACTATCTTGACTTTAGGCCGACTTGAAAATGCATTGTGAAGATGATGTGCCTAAAAGTCGAAACATTTGAGCTCTTTTTTTTCTCCATGTGTGTGTGTGTGTTTTACGATAGCAGCCAACGACTGTATGATGGGGCCTCGAATTAAAGAAGAATTCTACTCCAAGATATATTATTATCATCAATTTTATAAGAAAGAGAAAAATCCCTGCAGAACAGTGCAAATAATGATGATCGAAATCGGATAAGAAAAAAGGGAAGTTATGACATTCTGGAATAAAAGTTTTTCAAAAAACACTTCTTGATCAATGCAGTTATCATGAATATTCAAATTAGCAAGGTGGTGTTGTCATGCTCTTACAATTTCTTACAGAATATACAGAAATGACATAGAATCTCATATCTCAGCTGTATAAAAGTAAAACTTGCCTTAAAAACACCCAAAATAAAAGTGACAAATGTGACCTCTGACATATTTTGGTATTTGAATATGCTTTCACCTGTATTAGCCAGAAATATTTTTTTTTCGAATATATAACATACATAAAAAATACTAATATTATTGTGAGGGCATGACATCATCAATTCAGTCATTTGAATATTCATATATAAGGATTGGTCAAGAAATGTTTTCCGAAAAAAGAGAACTTTCATAACGTCATATCTTCCTTATTTCTTACACAATTTTCCTCCTTTTTGGAACGTTCTGTAGGGACTTTTCTCTCTTTTTGGACTTACTATTTCAGGGTGGATTTCCTCTTCAAGTAAACTTTAAGTGACCTATCGTACATCTTGGCATGTCAAAAGGTGATATCTACCGTACAAGTATCCCCTAACAAGGCATATAGAAAACTTTGAGTGGTTCTAATTGAATCAGGGACAACAATGGCAGCAACTTGAAATCTTGGGAAGATAATCTGCTGTTTCCACTGTAGTTACAAATATGTTGATAATGAGAAGTCCTGGTAAGCATTTTTTTTTTTTAATTTAAATCACGTAACATTCAGCACTTTATACCTATGTGTTCCACCACGCCATACAAATTCTTCCATCTCTTGAAGTATACCTTAAGTTTGCAGAAGTTTCGCCCCTAAAGAAGACCCGAGTGAAATACTGTGCTTGTATACAGGCGTGGGGTGGGCTGGGTTAAGGGGATGGTATAGTTTCAGTTGAGATGGGGCTTCAGGTTTTCAACGTTTTTTATGATAATTTTATTTTGAGATAATGAGAAATCTCTTATGAGAAATGTAAGAGCATATCATTCTAAGAAAAATTTAAAATTCATTCGATGAAAATTGTTTTGAAATGGCCGAGATATCCAAAACAATGCAATCCTAATAAAAGGTGGGACCCACCTTTTAAGATCGCTTTGCTTTACTTTGTTTTTGGATATCTGAGCCTTTTCAAAACTGATTTTTCTTCAAGTGAACTTTGAATTCATTTTAGAATTGTAAGCTCTTTAACATTTCATAAAGCGATTTCCAAGTATCTTGCAAAAAGTTAAAGGCTAAATCCTTACCTAAACCAATACTATATCATCGCTTTAAAGCTCTGGGAGGTGGAACCGCGCTCTATCATCTTTGGTGGAACGACTTAGCGGTGAATCTTCTCTGTCAACGTGCTTTGTTCTGACGGACTGTTTGGGTAATCCTTTTCCAGGCTGACATATTATTTTGTCCCGACTGAAGTACACCTGTTTAGTGTGAAACCAAATTCAGATGATACCGAGGTTTATTCTTACGCAAGTACACTTCTAGGAAGGTTTTCCTGACGAGCCATATCAAGTTAGTATTTGGCAAGCGTTGATGAACATGATCTATTGCCAGCACAGTCATCGGTTTGGCATCGCGTAATCTGTATCAACTTTATGCTTGTTTGTCCAAACTTATAATTACACAGTCACATCTACATGTATTTGTCCCATCAACGGATATGTTGTCCACTAATGGATCATAACAGATCGTTGTAAGAAACGTCTTTGTGGACCAACAATTCTGAAAACTTGTTAGCAGTGGAAATTGGGGAAAAAATGTTTTGTACAAAATCATGTGACAAAGCCTTCTAGTTATAATGTCAATTATATTTGCATATCACAAGGAATCATTTCCTGTAAACACGTAACAAGTGAATCATTAAAGTTTCTACCTTCTGTACAGCAAAGTTTTATGTTGTGAAAAGTTTATGCTGCGCATAGAAGAGAAAGCGATGGCACTGACAGAAATTTGAGTATCAGCCTGGAGCCACGACCACTCTCCAAATCAAACACATTGTACATGTGGTGGCAATGATGCAAGAAAATTGATGCAGTGGCCACCCGTCCTGTTCTACTTTCTCATACTCCCATTCGTATAGTTTGAATCTTTTGCCAAAACAAAGAATGAATCATACAATCGGATAAAGGATATAGCATCATATCTAGCTACAGTTGATCAAACAAACGAAAAGTGAACATCAAACGTCTACGGAATGATCGAATTCCTGTTGACTCGCTGCTCTAAACGTAGTTTGAACAAAGCACGCTGCATGGCAGAGAAGACTCACCGACATTATGATCAAGTGTTTGGTGTTTAAATCTAATTTGTAAGTTAAACTGCAACATTTTTGTTTCATTAACTAGGTCAAGATAACAAATTACCTTTATTCTCTTGTTGTTACATTACAAGTGTCCATATTATTATTATTATTATTATTATTATTATTATTATTATTATTATTATTATTATTATTATTATTATTATTATTATTATCATTACTCTGTTCTCGTTTTATTTCTCTAGCTGAATGTATCAGTTATACTATATTTACACAAGAGGTGTCATAATCGCCTTTCTGACCCCAGAACTTGTGGAGAAGCTGGTAATTGTAAGTTTATGTAACTATGTTGTGTTGACATGGAAACAATAACCATGATGATGACAATGATGATGATAATGACGATGATGAGATGATATTATGATATGATGATGTTATCATCACTGTCATTATCACTATCATCAATAATAATAATAATGACAATAATAAAAATAACAAATTTACAATGATAATTATAACAATAATATTGATGATGATAATAATAATAATGTGACGATGATGATGATAATAATAATGAAATATAATAACAATTATCATTATTAAGATCATTATCATTATCATCATTACTATGATCATCATCATCATCATCACCATTGTACTGATGATAGCGATAATGATAGTGGTATAGCAATATGAATGTTATTTACCCGTCAAACAAGGCATAATACGAATGTGATTTGATCGCGGAGTAACGTGTAATGAAAACGTCTGTCATTACAACAAGTGCGTGGAATCAGGCCGATTTGTATTTCTCTTCCGTTATACTTCCGATGTTTTCTCTCTCACACGATATGTCATTCGGAGATACTTTGATGTGGTAAGACTGGAGAGGGAAGGAGGAGAGGATGACAGTCTGATACCCAGCGTCAGTTGGTTGAGCGCTCAGCAAGCCATCCGTGGAAGAAAGGCGAGAGACCGTCGAGTATCGATGCCGCGACGGCAGGATGCGCAGATTGGCCCCAAATCGACAGGAAATCCGTCGTTTTGTGGATTTCGACAGCGTTGATCATTGCCCTCAAGATTCGCCGTCACAGTGTGCAAAAAATCAAATATTGGAAGGAGCAAACAGCGGTGATTGGTCATCGCTTGTTACTCGAGCTAATGGAAAATGCCCATTCTGGGGCGATTAATATCGATTGAAGTGCACACTTCCTCTCGTCATGTTTTGTGCGGTCACTTGCCGTGGCTGAAACAGGTTATACATCGTAATAATTCGTGATAGCAAAGGGAATACGTATATATAAAATGAAATACATTAAATTGAATCTAGATGAATAAAGGGAAATTACGGTGTGAAGGTAAATCAAATTATCCCATTTTTGACGCAGCACGAGATCTACTGGAGAAGTTGTCATGGACTTTCTTAGACTTCATTTGACTTGTTACCGTTAGAGCAGCGCCTATGAAGTTTAAGAGAAAAATTTTATTTTCGTCACTGCCAAACGACAGTGGCATCCTGAAGAGCATCTTATTAGCACTCGACCAGCCTCCTTCGAATGAAGATAATCGAAACTTTTGATGGTTTGAGGATGTCGTTTATTACTTTTTTCAGTTGAGAGAGAAAGGGCATGATTGAAAGCAAAATGCCCGTCGGGAAGGTCAAAAGGAATTTTCAATCTCTCGACACTTTCAACGGTCACTGTCAAACTATTGACCATGAAGTTGACCGTGAAGTACACTAAGTGTGTCCTCAGAAAGGAGTGAATCCGTGCAAAGCTGTCAGCGCAAATTGCTGCAGCCGTGGCAGAGGAAGATTTATAATGTGACATTTCCTTTCTATCCAAATTACCTTTTTTTTTTCATGAATCAAACTGAGTTTTCAACTTCCAGAAGGTGATTCTACATTCCCGTATTTTCTTTGTGTTCACCCTAGGGGCAGGATTTAGACAATGACGTCGTATTAGTGGATGTCAGTGAAAAAATACGAATTACTTTTGCAGATGAATGAGAAAGGTTATGTAATTACCGATTATTCTATCACATATCTCAGCGCAAATATGGTAATAGTCACAATGTATTATTGTCGTTACCCCTCTAGTTTTCTTCTTATCAAGTATTATGTTGGCAATCTCGTGTGCAAGATTTATTCCTCTTTATATCTATTTCCTCTATGTCTATATGTCTTTGAGTTTAGCAGTTTCAGCCGTAAAGATAACAAAGTGACAATGGTATATTTAGATTGAAATTAGAGGCTGACGTCATTCTTTCTGATCTTTACTCTCATTTGTCTCGTAATACTAGTCTTACCATACAGATTGACAGATTGTATAGGCAATATGAACGGCGAGTATTCCTTATCACAGCCAATTTAATCATCTTGTTAAAGTACACACCAGGAAAATCGTCCGCAGTTGACATGTCAATAGAAGAGATAGATTTTAAATGTCTTCTTTCTTTATTGAATGGAAATCAAAAGTAAATAGACTCAGAGACAGTAGTAAGAAAATGAGACAGCGGCTCTTTGTTCGAGTATACATGTCATGTGTAATAGTAGCTTCCCTTTTGAACAATAAAACTGCTTTTCAAAATGCCGCCAGAACGGAGCTTCGAACTTGATACTTTCTGCGAGGTCATTGCCAAGTGACTCTCAGAAAAATTCGTTACAGTCTGAAAATCGATGACGTCTTCTTCTATTGCAATTCGCAGCCTTGAGCTCTGGTGATGTGTTTGAAGCATTTGAGCTTTCTCTGCGATTTTCGCGAAGTGTATAGGACGGTAGTTAAAGGTGAAAACTGGTCATTTGGCTCAAGAATTACTGGTTACTCGACCCGGTCAATTGTTGATGAGAATAGTAGGTGGTCACTGATGAGGACAACACGCAGTATTCTGTACAGGTGTATTCTTATAGATATCTATCTTTAGTATGGTAATCGTCTTATTTAGTAACAGCAAATCGCGCAATGAACCTCCATGACATAATTATCTGTCTTCAAGCAAAGTCACTACTTGCTAGCATTCACCACAAAGGCGTGATAAGGTCGTAGACTTTTCTATTAATGTACACTTTGTCCCCACTTTATTATTTATGGGGAAAATTCACTACAGAAACAGTAAGAAAACCAACCAAGAGATACAATACAGTTTAAAGAAATTGACTTGAAGTTAAAGTGACGAGGCTTGACATCTAAACACAATGAGGCAAATCATGATACGATTGAAAGTTAGTAACATGCTGCATGAAAAACGAAATGAATTGACAACCAAACATTCTTAACTTAAAAAACTCTGACATGAGTTAGCTCATTACATATTAACATTTCACTCTTTGAACAGCTGAACAGATGTCAAAGTCCTCGTCGTTGAAGCAATTCTCCTTTTTTGAAGTTGCCTTTGTTTTCATGTTTGCGACTCATTTGCGTGGCATGATAATGGGTCACAATCTAATACAATCACAATTTCTGTTCAGTGGTGCTTCACCATGAATCATTTCAGCTGTGTGATGCTTGAATCGTATCCTGATGGTCCAGGAGGATGGATTTTAGCTTCTGATTTATTAATTCACTAGCGATAATCTCTTAGGATACCGACATTGTCCATCCATGTAACCAGTCACTGAACTCCGCCCTATATGATCTCTTCCTTCTCGGATTAGAGGTATTGACCCTAACATAATTAGGCACCGACGCAGGTCAGAATTGGGTGCTATAGGGGCAAAGTGGCAAAGTGGCCAGTAATTATATTATGTTGTAATACTAGAATAACGATGAAGTTATACGTAGCTCCATAGAATAACCATGGAACTACATCATATGTGTTGTACGTCCAGGAAAAAAAAAAACTTAGTGGTGCGTATGTGGATATCCACACAGGGTGATGGGGATGTGCGATATAGGGGATTTGGCAACAATTGCCAATGTCATGAGAACACTGTCCCGAAGTGTAAAAGGAGTGGATTCAGGGTTTGAACCGCAGCTTCCTTTCTTGAACAAGATCATGTGTTGCCCACAGTATCCCTCTTAAGGCAGGTGTATAAATAGGTACCCGACAACTCTTGGGTGATCATATCAATTACCATGATGTCTGTCTGGTAAGAGGCTAATACCCTGGGCGAATAAGACCATTATCATTGTAATTATTGTTATCATAACTGTCATTCGGGAAACTGAGTGGGTTGCTTTTCCTTGACGAGACACTGGTCCAGCACGATTCGTGCAGACTTCATACCACCACACCTTCAAAACGACTGGTCTGATGGCGTTGTAACCTGCCGTTTCTTTCGTCATTACGTCTGCGTCACGTCTTTTTGACAGCCTTAACTCTCTCAAGTCTACCGACATAAGTATTGTGTGGGGTGACAATGGTATTTGGCAGTAGCGGTCCTGAAATGGGTACCAGGAAAAGAAAGCGTATAGTCGTGCCCTTTTTGTCTAGTCTTGGGTTACCTATGAGTGCCATCTGGGGGGCGTTTCATCAACGAGTTCGTCGGGGGTTTTCACCGACGAATTTGCTATCAGCCAATCAGACGCAAGGATTTACACTGACAACTGTTAAAAGCTAATGAAATCCTTGGTCTGATTGGCTGATAGCAAATTCGTCGGTGAAAACTCCGACGAACTCGTTGATGAAACGCCCCCCTGGTCTTCATGTATGATTCAAGTCAGATGAAGTGAAAATCATTGCTTGACAAATTGCCTTTCATCGACGTAAAAAAAAAAAACCCGGATTATTTGGTGTTTTTGAGTAATAGGCATAATAAAAAACATGGGAATGCAAACTCGATGCAAGAATCATTAATTTGAACAAATTGTAAGCGGTACCTGGTTGGGCTCGGTTGGGAGCACGGTATAGTAAAGTCTAGTGGATATGACGCCCGTCTATCAATCAGGAGGTCTTGGGTTCCAATCCAACCTGCATGTCAATGTAGCCCATGATTTTAATCTTGTCTGTTACAAAAAACAAACAAACAAACAAACAAACAAACAAACAAACAAACAAACACTAAATAAGCGATGTGCATTTACGTCGATGAAGGATAATTTGTCAGCCAGTTGCAGTAAAAAAAAACAGCTCAAAAGGAAGAGTCACTCAATAAGTCAATGGAAAGTTCTTGGTCACTTCCCTCGTCTGGTAACATCATGCAATATCTATTTTTGGCACTAAAAATGTTGACAATCTTCATGATCTTCATTTCATTTTTTCTTACTTCTGTCAGAGTTAGAGATCAAGTCAATCAAACTCGCATTAAATAATGATGTTCAAGTCATGATGGTGTGCTAATTCATAACATAGCACTAATTCATCGGTGAAACTGCGACAGGTTAAATGAGGTAGTGTGACGAGTGTTTTACCTTGGGAATGTCTTTCATGATAAGCCGTCACGAGATTAACTAGAGACTTTGAACCCACAACACTTATCCCCCTACCCCCTCCCCCATCGCCATAATTTGTCATAATCCACAATACTCCATAACGCATTAGTCCTCTAGACATAGATACTCATCGAATCGTTCCATTTCTCATATTTTTCATGCACAAATGTGTTTCAGGCTGCCCTCTACAAAATTATCGGAGTTTTAGATTGTTTCTATGCGAATAGAGGCGGCTCTTCCGAAAGATACGCATGACGTCGAATTGTGTTTTAATCATTTTTTCGGGGGGGGGGGGCTAAGATATTCCAGAGATACGGTCAGGAAATTCGGATATCTTAAATTTCATTTCAGTATAGTAAAAGAAGAAAAATAAGAAGAAGAAGAAGAGGAAGAATTTGTCTTCGTGAATGTTCTTCCTTGTGAAGGTACATCGGAGGTGGGTTTCGCGGCTCACGATATATTTATGGAAACATACCACTTATGAATATGTTCGATTTCTGTCGGATTTTTTGTTCTATTATTCTTGTTCGTCTAGAAAGAAAGGGAGAACAGATCCACAAGATGTCGATACAAATGAATCCGTTGAAGGAGAACAGTCCCTTAAAGCCCGGCTATATACCTCCAGGGATGAAATCAAACTCCGAGCCAATTTCGCCTCCAATTATGTCCTTCCTTTCATACAATATTTGCTTGCACTGCCATTTGCACTGCATGTATCGTGGCTCCTCTCCCATCTCAGCACGTCTTCTTCTCTCTGTCCCTTCTCTCCTTTTTTTTTTCTTTTAGTTTTCTTGTTATTTTTTTCCGTCCTCGCGTCACGTGACGTCCGACGTCCTAACCTGTTCGTTGCACTGAGGGCAAATATTGGGACGGTGGTGGGAGAGTAAGTAGGGTGTGAAGTGGATGCCATCCTCGAAAAGATGCCAGCTGATGCGAGATGTCATTTACCCTCCAGGTCCGTCAGTAATGTGACAAGTTTTTGTTCCTCTCCTCACCTCGACGCGAGGAGACTATAGTGGAGTCTGGAGGAGAAAAGCTGCTATTCTTTCACCTACCAGTCACCGCTGCAGTAACTGGCTGTCCCATTGGTAGCATGCCTTTTTATTTCCTTTATTGTTACATTCATTTCTGTTTATTGCATGATTCACGTATGTACGTAGTGACTCACATGCCTTGGTTCATTAATTGTGTCATTTTCTCCCGGTTTCATTCTAATTTCTTCATGCATTTATGCCTCTGTTACCTCATTTCCCATTCTCTTTTCCATCAATCGGGTCGAATTAGAATAAACGTAGGCTATAATCAAATCAATCATCCTTATTCCAGAGACGCAAACGCACACACACACACACACACACACACACACACACACACACACACACACACACACATACACACACACACACACACACACACACACACACACACACACACACACACACACACACACACACACTTTCTCTCTGCTGTGACTGTGTGAAATGATTTCACGCCTTGGAGCGCTTTTTCTAATAACGCAGGACTAACTGTAACAACGTATATTAACAACTATAACATCAACAAGTCATATATTCATTGACTGATTTTCAAAAAGCTATTGCTAACGCTTCACTCCGCGAACGCAATATCATGTCTGAGAACACAACGCAGAACAAAGTAAATAATCATGCATTACCCTCCGTCGTTATTGGTTGTGAAGTTTTCGAACAATAAAGTCCACGAACAGAGTGATAGAGTAGAAGGTAGCAAATGTTAAGTTTTAAAAAATTCAAACACTCACACACACACACACAAACACACAAACACACTAACACACTAACATACACGAACAGGCTATGGAATAAAAACTTGATACCAGCTACCGAAATATAGATGGAGTAGCAAGAGATGTCAGTCCTTTAAATATTCAATGTTTTGGCTAGCAATCTCGAGGGGTGTTTTTTTTTTTCTTAAAAAGGAAGAAAATAGTCCATAAGATCCACATTGTAAAGAGCGAAGTATGATACAGGGAATAACGAAGAGGAGGCAAATCCGATGTTTCAAATAAAAACATTCATATCACCAAATCTGGCGGTAAATTGTTTAGAATTAAAAAACGAACCTGTTGCAAAATACATATATTTCTACACTTGCGGAACAATCGCTCTGACTAGGCTAATATACCACGCCAAACCTGGAAACGTTGAGTCTATAATCATAGTCTTGTTAACTGTGTCCAGCGTATGCTACATTTCAATGCCCCAGAATTGTCTGTGAAAGTTTGGCCATTAGAATGTTCCCAATTATCTCCATATTCACTGAGTTAATTAGAAATGAAAGGTGAATCAATCGCAGTATGTAGGGCGTGCGTGGAGTCGCCATGTACCACTGCTATATGATCTGTGTATAGGCCTACACGAATGGCCGCACACTGAAACGCTAACGCGTTCAGAGAGATTCGTTGTAGTGAGCGATATCACTATACTCTTGACGTCACACACAGGCCTTGGAGGGGTCACACTATTACTGTGTCAATGCATTGCCAATTTGGCACGTGCTGTTAATTGTTCCCCTGAGGGGAGTGCTGATAAGCGGTATGATCCCATTCCATGTACTACACACTCGTGTACTTCTTATCCTGTTTGCTTTCATCAACTTTCTCATCATGTTTTACAATGTGAATAATTATTGAAAGCAATCTTTAACGTGAAAATCACGAGATGGGGTCAAATGCTTTCTCTCTCTCTCTCTCTCTCTCTTTCTTTCTCTGTCATTTCATATGTATTTTTGAAAATGTCACGTGATGTTTATGATTTTTATGGAGCAAAGCAGTAATTTGCAGTAATTCAAGTAATCACTGTAGTGTGTCTTATGATCGCCGTGAGAGTAGTCAACACAGTTCCAGCATTTTTGTCGTTATCGCACAAGCACATTCGTGAAAAAGAAATATCATTCAGCAGTTATCGAGTCTTCATGCCGTCAATTTTTACTACTTCTTCTTCAAGAATGATGACAGGACGCAAAATATGTGAGCAATAGTCAAGCCCACAAATTTAGCTATACAATTCAATGTCCCAGCGTTTGGAATGCAAAATAAAATGATCCGTGGTTTGTAAGGATATTGATTTAGCCTTCTTGAGTTTGATGGTGACATGCCAAGGAAAACTCGTTGATGGTATGGCAATGACAAAATAATTTGTCAAAACAAGCATTTCATATAATGTTACCAGAGAATACATTTGGCACGAATCTCCCGCAAAACATTTAACGACCCTTTCCCGCGCCCTTGGGCGAACTTGACGTTCTGATCAGCGGAGATTAGACCTATGGGGATGAGTGATTTTACGGTATGGTCTCTCTCAACCAAAGGGGAAAGTCACGTGTGTGTGATGTGAAAACCTCTGGATTACATGGTGACGCGACCAGTACCTGATGTTTCGCCGAATCGACACTCTCAAATTAACCACGACCTGAAATCTAAAACGTGTTGTAATTCGGCTGGAAATTCAACCAATGAGAGAAACTCAGATCCCACTTCAAGCTTAGAGTGTAGACTGTTAGTGCGCAATGGAGTCCGTGCTCGTTTGAAGGTGTGAGTTCAGTGACCCTCATCCGCAGATCACACGTACTTTGTTTCTTCTCGGCAGAATCATCGAGAAGATACGCTGACCGGCGTGACTGCATGAATATGAGCAGCCGCATAACTTTGTTGAAATTATCTCCTTTTTTGAAGTTACAAAGATGAGGGCTTAATTTGTCCGCATTGGAGAGAACGAATAGATTCTGACAGCCGGGTATCCATGATTGTTAACGATACACCTAAAATTGTTACAAAATGAGGTCAACACTAATATCTATTCATGGAATTTTGTGTTTATGATAAACTTTGTCCCCTGAACTAATTAAATGAAAGTATTTAGATCAAAAGGCTTGATCTTTTCACTTGTCACTTCTGTTACTTTCTAACGTTGTCTAAGTCAGTGTATTCAGAAGAACACACCTCCATGCACACATACATCCCTGTCTGAAGCTGACTGTAATTGATGTTGACACCCTCACAATAATATTTGGCGTTATACCAGCTTTAAGTGCGATGATGATACAAACTCGTGTCAGGAAATCTCGAAGGTTGCCGAGTCGGAATCCACTACATGCTTGTGTATGTGGTTTTAGGCTTTCGCTAACAGTCGTGTGTTCAGTGTTCCTGCGTTCCAGCGTTCAAGACTCATTAAGACATTCTGTTAAGTACATGTTGATTGAAGGTATATCACGAGTTCATGTTGTCATGTATCTTAAAGAGTAAATCTATTCTTGAAAACCTTCCCCTTGCCAAATGTGGGTAATTCCTAAAGTGGGCTCTCCAATGATATCCGTGGGTCAACGGAATTCATTTTGTTGTTCGTCTGTTACTTCATTTACGTAATTTGTGAATAAAGGCCCTCCATCCAGATACGTCATCTATGCACTTTTAGAATGAAAAAAAAAAAAACTCCGTCCAGATAATTTCAGAATGTGCTTACGTTTGTCTTTCCGAAAAAGAATGATGACATTGATAGGAAAATCTTTAAACGAATTCGTTGACATTCGTGTATGACGGCCGTTATTTCATACCTTGACAGTTCTGCTCTATCTGCCACGATTCCTATATGTGTTGCTGGTTTTTATTTCTCTTCTTGAAATGGTGTTTTGTTTATTTGATTATTAGTTTGTTTGTGTATTTTTGTTTTGTTTGTTTGTTTGTTTGTTTGTTTGTTTGTTTGTTTGTTTTTGTCAATTTACAAAAAGTTGGGATTCCCACGCTTTTCAGCGTGCCATTCCCGTAACTTATTTGTCAGTTTGACAACGTTGGCAAGAAGTATGGACATGAAGGAAACCTCAATTCAAACGTAACAGCGACTCTGATTCTGTGACTGTCGAAGATCGTGCTTCCGTCCTCTTCAGAACGTTACTTAATTTCTTGCTATTGCAAATAATAGGGGGAGATGTGCGGCCCGGATGTGATTTCTGGTCTCTATGAGCAATGACTTTTTGCCAAACTTCTGGGACTTGGTTAGCATAAAGGTGCTGGCTAATGCCACTCACAAGTACAAACCTGCAAGCATTTCTCGTGCATAACATGGTAGCGCGTTTTTCCTCTTGTTAAACAGTTAAAGTGAAAACATAGTTCTCATTTTTATGCCTGTAGAACTGTCGATTTTTACTCCGAAATGTACACATATGCATACGATATGTGTGAAATATCGCTGTACGTTAGCCAAAAAGTTCGCCGGAAGTGTGACAGTCTTTTAAAAGAGCATTCCTGATCATTACGTAATTTTTCTTTTCTATGATCGGTTATCGATAATCGACAAATCGGCAACAGCAGCTATACTGTCCTCACCGATTTTCCGCTTTAATCAAATAAATGGAGCTTTTTGGAAAATACGATTAGTCGGGCAGATTGATCATCACGTATGTAAAATTCTACATTCCCACTAGTGAACCGGGAGGGTTCTTCTGGAATCAAAATCGACAAAAACTATACTGCACTTTTGATCTCAAAATATTCCAAAACAACTCATCATCCTGGCAAATCGGTAGGAGGGGTTGTTACACTGCCAAAGTCATGACGATATGGGTCTGGAAAGTTATTTTCTTTCCATTATTTTCAGTGTAAATCCTATGACATTAATGACACGAATACTATATCATGCTACCTGCAATATACTCACAACAGCAACACATGTTCTTTCTCATGTAAATGCTTCTGACAAATTTTTCACATAGCAAGGAATAGTAAGGCACAAAACCTAGTCTGCTTGTCAGCTCAAGTGTTACAGGATGATGATGTCACAGCTAGCATATGAATAAAGATGTTCTGGAGGATTGTTTTTAGAGGTGGGGCTTAACAGGGTGCAGAAAAAATAAAGCAAAAATGTTTTTAAAAAAAACAATGATGCATATTTTCATTAAGTATTCAGTGATTACCTAACTTTGGTTATGCACAGACATTTTCTGGCTCATACTGATTCTTTATTTCATGAGCTTAAAACATTGAAGGTTTTTGATTTGAATATTATTCAAGTAGCAGTAATTATGTTCAAATATATACATCATCAACTTCCATCATCGTTTGATAACATGTTTAGGTTCAATACTTCTGTCCATTCGTACCCTACTCGTATATGTAGAAATTTCCACCTTTTGAATCCCAAATTATTAGTGACACACAAATCTATAAGACATTCGGGTCCGGATATTTGGAATAATCTCCCGGATAATATAAAGTCTTGTTCAAGTATTTATTCTTTGAAAGCTTCACTTAAACGATATTTGATACAATTATATTCTCCAAACCAATTGAGCTAACAAATATTTATAGTATAGATTGTCATCTTATTGTCAATCTCAATTTTCTTCCTACAACTGCATCTTGCACTCTCACCTGCAACTGCACTGCACTCACCTGATCACCTTCCTCCAAGAGAGTTATGTCGTTGGATAGTCATTCAAAATGCATCAACAGGGGTCATCTTAGATTTGGATTGCAGGAATAAGGAACAGAGTGTATCAATACGATTGTATATCTCTTTTCCGTAGTTATTATAATGTAGACATGAACATGTTGTTATTCCTGGCTGGCTGTGTATATTTTCAACAACACGCCTGTCAAATTTCACATATTTCCATGTACATTATGTTGACAAAAGTGAAAGTAAAGTTTGACTCAGTTTAAATCAGTTTTGGAAAACAGAGCCACACACGCCCTCATCGACTATAATATTCCAATGTAGGTGACAGCCAAATTCCGTGACCGTTTTACTTTGCTGTTGTCAGATCCGAATAGATGTGTTTGTGTGCCGAATCGTTTGTTTGCGAAGGAAATTAGCCTGTAATTAAGAGTCCCTCGGAGAGTACTCACATGGGCCTTGAATTCAGTGTGTGATTTGTGCCAAGCAATCAAAAGTCTTTGTGACTCATTAGATCTCATATTATCATGCCTCATGAAATACATTCTTTCTCTCTCTCTCTCTCTCTCTCTCTCTCTCTCTCTCTCTCTCTCTCTCTCTCTCTTTCTCTGTGCCGGGTATCGACCCGTGCATGAAAATCTTTGAAGTCGTGATCTTAACTAGGCTGAAATTATCAGTGTACAACGAGTTTGAAATGATGTATTTTACTTTATCGATAACTGATTGATTTCTGATTATTTGCTGTTTACGACGTGTCCACGTCTGTTTGAATTGTCGTGTTGTTGTCAGAGAACTTTATTTTGAAGGATAGTCTTAGGTTCCAGTCCCGCATTAAAACTGAAGGATTGACTTAGTTCACCTTACCAGTAATCACATGATCCTACTAAGTTAAGCCTTACAGTGTTATGATGTTATTCCTCTATTATCACCAAGCTACGAACAAGTTTGTCAGTTCTGGTTTTTTCAACCGGAAAAATGTCCTGTTATCAAATCGTCTTTTGTTCTCGTTAAACCATTGTTAAAGGGATAGTACAGTTTTGGTGGAGATAAGAATTGGGTTTTTAACTTTTTGCGAGATACCAAGAAAACACTTATGATATAGTACAGAACATACCATTTTAAGAGGAATTCAAAGTTTATTTGATGAAAATCGGGTTTGGAATGACTGAAACATCACAAAACAAAGTAAAACAAAGCGATCGTAATAAAGTGTGGGTCCCACACTTTATTAGAATCGTTCTGTTTTGATATCTCAGCCATTTCTAAACCAATTTTCATCAAATAAACATCGGAATTCCTCATAGAATTACATGCTCTTTCATATTTCATAAGAAGTTTCTAATTATTTCAACAACAAAAAATGTTAGAAACCTGAAAATAGGTCTCAACCAAAACTGTACGATCCCTTTAATGTGTCGAGTGAAAACATTCAGGTTTGTAGAACAGTGTGAGGGCTTTAGGATTACGACTGATTAAGCCTTTAAGCATGATCTCCACACATATCCTCGTGCAAGTTTTAGAAAACATTTGCCATGTTTTAACGTCTGGTCTCTTTTCCTACCATAAACCCACACCGGTTCCAGTGTGATCAATGATTTAGTCTTTGAAACAATAGTCGGAAAGACGTGGGAAACCGAGTTTTTAAAACTGCGCCAATTTTGTGGTGAGATTTGTTCTTTTAGCCGAATGAGAATCCTTCTGACTGTTATGTTGCCCCGTATTCTATTGCATCTCATTTTCGTGGTAACCATGTCAACTTGCTGTTTTTAAGGACTAGGCGATAGCCCAGGGAATCTATATTCTTGCCAACTGGCGGAAGCACGTCATCTTAAACCCTATTAAAGGGGCACAATTACTATCCGGAAAATAAGGAAGTCTACAGATCTTAAGCCTCGCTGTATGACGGAGAAAAGTGAAATTTCCCCCTCTTTAAGCCCCGTCGGTTACTTCGTTTTTAGTGATGAGACGATTCCGCTGAAATCCTTATGGTATGCTTAGAGAGGAAAAGGCGGGTGATAGAATCCTGCCTGCCCGAGTTCTTACAAGCACTCGTTTCCATGACAACAGGCAACGGGAGAGTAGATTTCAACGCCACGCGCGGAAGTCAAGGAGGTATTGACGTAATAAGGGGGATGTTGGAGGCTGGGGTATAGGTGAAATGATTGACCTGATTGGACGGAAAGCATAATTGCTGCACATTACACTGAAATGACTTCAACACCAGAAGCAGGCCTATATCATCCTTCATATCAATAACATTTACACAAGCAATCGCGATTCTGCTTCAGGGGAGAAGAGTGTGGTCTAAGCATCACTCCTACTTAGAAATGGCTTCTTGCTTTCTGTATAGCTATCTCTCCTTGCTTCGTCATGTAATCTTCTTAACGTTGTACCCTATGCATGCCAGTGACTGCTTGGGGTTTTTCCGCCGAGTCATATTCATACATCACTCGGTCGGGTTTGTTGTATACCTCGGGGGCTTTTTTCATTTTGTGACGAGTTTGTTTTGACCGTCTTGTCCTGTTGCATTGTCGTTTACAACAAAGGACAAGTTGGACAGACAAGAGGTGTTTTACGTTAGCGACGGATATTTAATAAAGATGCCTCTTTTTGCGGTAACAGTAAGTTTTTATTGAAATCTCGTTCTCTCAATTACGCACACACACATGTCCTGTCCCCCTCCCCCCATCTACCCGCACACACGAAAGTTATCACACACGGAAGTTGTACGTCCACCTCAAGACGAGAGTGAATGTTGAGGGGCATTTGACGAACTCTAGAGAAATGAACCCCGTGATCAACGTGACTGCATGTGTGATGAATAGTGTAAAATAAAGAACAGTAAAAATTGTGAGACGATGGCATCGTTTCATCTTATT
The DNA here is from genome assembly GCF_040938485.1 of Diadema antillarum. Lineage (NCBI taxonomy): Eukaryota > Metazoa > Echinodermata > Echinoidea > Diadematoida > Diadematidae > Diadema > Diadema antillarum. The sequence goes on from NW_027270964.1 coordinate 5,057,378, forward strand.
TGCATAATGATTTCACTGCAGACAATATTACTGCTTCGTAAACACATGCTAAACTTCATAACACCATCTTCTCTTTCTTAGGGCAGACTTGAGTCCAATAACACTGTCTTGTGGTATAATTGGTTTGCTTCATTCTCTCATCTTACTAACCTTGAATTTAACTTGAGTGGTAGTTAACTGTATGGTGCGAGTATGAGAGGAAAGTTTCATCTTGGTATACGTATGCTGCTTTGTATGAAAACAGAGAGACCTGGGGGTGTTTCATAAAGCTGTTCGTAAAGTTACGAACAACTTACGAGCGACTGGTGATCAGTTCTGATGTGCTATACTTATCAGAATTTCCATAATTCAGCACAAGAACTGATCACCAGTCGCTCGTAAGTCGTTCGTATTTTTACGAACAGCTTTATGAACCCCCCCCCCCCCCTGAGAAGTAGATCAGAAAGAAATAGATAAAGAGTTATAAACTGTTAAAGTTCAGAGGGTAAGACAAATCGGCAACTGTGTACACAAAAATTCACCAATTTTCTTTTTCCTCAAATATTTGGGCATAGACGGAACTTATCATCTTATGATAGTATGCAAAAACATAATATTCTTACTATAAAGAGCAGCTTTGATAGCATATATATATATATATATATATATATATATATATATATATGGACAGAAATGGAAATTGGTGAATATCTGTGTACAGACGTATGGGTTGCTCAACAAGTACATCACACAGATTTGCCAATTTGTCTGACTCTCTAGAATTGTTCATTTCATAGTTTTTTGAGTGTGTCTGATTCTTTTCCACCAAATTTTCACTGGTCTACTTCTCTGGTGTTTTTTTTTTTCGGCTTTTTTTTTATACCAAGTAACATACTATTAGGGAGGAATTTTCCTTTTCAGAATTTGTATTTGGTTTGAGGTGACAGTGAGTACGTGGTTCTCCTCCATGGCACACAAATCTATTAAGGTTGACTCCACCTTCGACTAAAAACATATTCCAACTGTGTCAAGGACAGGCTGATTTTTATCTCAACGTGGAGGAAAATGTTCCCTGAGGGGGAATGTGTATCAGATGAAGAGCAACGATAACTGAAAAAAAAAGGCAAAACGAACAATCAGTGCGCAAACTTGGAAGAAGTTTACATAAGCAATGATCTGTCATCATACGTAGCAGTCAAAGGTTATCTCGATCATCTTGTGGTCACGTGACAGAAATGTCTCTAGAGCGAAACTCCTTATCCAATCTGTTCATAGAACACATGCAGTGCCACTATTTCTATCGTTATGCTCTGAAGAGAGAAGTAACTGATTGACAAATTGCCCTTCATTGGGACCGATTATTCAGTGGTTCGAGTGATAGCCATGGTAAAAACCACGAACGTACAAATTGTACATGCATACGAGGGTATTGGGTTTCGAACCCGCGACCTTCTGATTGCTAGACAGGCGTCATATCCACTCAACGACCGAGCGTCCAGCCAATGGCCGGTGATTGTTCTGATCCCTTCTGGCAGTGGTTATTCTGTATATTTGTTCATAATTATCGATGATTCTATAAGTCGAGTAGTTGGCAAGAATCATTAATTTGAATGACAGACGAATCGTGTGAAAACACAGCCAGACGATTATGCTACCACTCATCCCCCAAGACTTACGAGGTGTAAATTTTCTCACTATACATCAAGAAAAGTCACATTCGAGCAATTTTGTGTGCGCGCCAAACAAGGAATTCTGCGCAAGGAATGTTATACACAGATGCCAGACCAAGACAAAGTGGATATTCTCACAGGACTCCATGTCTTTCATCTTTTCTTGTATTTGGCTAAATTCCCTCAAAATTTAGTCAAAACTACTTGCTTGATTTGCCTCATTCAATCCGAAACAATTTTCTTTTGAAGAAACATCTGTGTCTGGGACATTTTGTGTGAATACTCTTGTTTCAATGAAAATGGTCTGTGAAATAGGAATCTTTGTATGTCAGTGGTATGTAGGAAGTTTTTGCGTTTATTTTTCTTAAAGTCTTCATTCTAAATGCTAAGTAATCCTTTTTAATGCGAAGTAATCCTTTAAAAAATCAAGCACCGGGTGAATCTCGATCAATGACCTTTAAAGACTACATGTGAGGTTGACTAAATTGTCAATTACGTGTTCTGCATAACACGAGAGCTAGTTAAATTGAGCTTTAGTCGAAAAGACGTATGGAAAAGACGTGGAAGTATGGAATGCAATTGTATTGCCTTGTAAAGGTGACAACGACATGAGAAGAAATCTCTGACGTAATTACTTGACTTTTTTCCTACGATCTTTACAGATTCCACGTCTCCTCTCTCCAACTTCGCCTGCCTCGTGGCTCCAGCCACCAACTCCTTCCAGCCCGACCAGCCCGGTCCGCCAACCGTCCGCGTCCTCGCTCTCCACGGACCCAGGTTCGTGACATCAAACGTGACATTCGAGCGGCTCCTCTCGTTTGGATCTGACGGAGATTTTCCCGCAAATCACGAGATTGTATCAATAAACGAGAATACGACAGTCCTGAGGCTTCCACGAAACGTTACCTCTGTGGGAGCATACACGTGTCTACATCATAGTGGAGATCATATTTCCAGAATAACAACACTTCTGCAAGAAACAAATTGTAAGTTATCCTCATGTCTTTCTGCATGAACTATCATCCTCACAAAAATTGTAGTCTTTGCTGCATCTCTTGGCGGAAATCATACCAAGGAAAAGAATGAACTTAGATATACACCGAAAATTGTAATCATATCGTAAGGTCTTTACTCAAGTTCCATTCTTCAGCGAAACAGTCCAATTGTGGACGTGAATAGAAATTATTAGAAAGTTCTAACAATAGTATGTTATCATGTCAAGAATACCGGATGATTTGATCTTGGATTACCCAAATTCGCTTCTCCCATGCCATTTCTCCCCCAATCCCCAGTGCGAGTACGGCCATTCAAGCGATCGATACGAGTAAGTGTTAACGACTCGTTTAGCCTGCGCGCAGAGACGGATGTGAGGAAAGTCATTTGGAGAAAGCACGGTGACGCCGTAAGCGACTGGAAACGACAGTCTACGGTAGATGTTGAACAAGCGCAGGCGCTGGACGCCGGACTGTACGAGTGTCACCTGTTTGGAAAACGTGCGGACGGACTCCACGGGATTATGGAGGTTATCGTGAGAGGTGAGTGGCATTACTCACCACGAGCACCTGTCCTATTAAAGGCTGTTGCACAAGTCTAGGGCTCCCACAAGGATAACCACACGTCGAGGCCTCATTTTAAAGTGAAAGTAGAATATAAACAGTTAGCGATATAGAATTATTGCCAACTACCCATGTCATGCGATGAATAACTAGGGTAATGAGCTTGGCACGTCACATATAATGTAGGACAAGATGTTTCCCTTTGCATTTGGCATTTAGAAGAGTTTTCCCCCAATTTCGGTACGTTGGAATAACATATTATCCATTTGCACTTTATCCCAATACACAAGAGAGAAATTATATACTGTAAATCAAGAACAGGATTTCGAACATTTTGCCAATCTCAGAGAAAAGATAACCACTTGAAAAACGACAGATCCATCTATCTGAAGTATCATGAATGCATTTCACAATAAAGTGTTTATGTGTTGTTGTTTTTTTAGTTAAACTTCCACAATATTATGTACACATGCAGAGAATCGATAAATTTTATTCTTCCGCCATGCGTTACAAATTAGAAATTTGAAAGCCTAAATTTTATGTATGATGTGAAATGACGATGAATTCTAAACGATGGATGTACCAATGTTATTTCAACGTTTAAATGCAACTGAAAGCCGTGAGACAGTATTGAGGGATAAATACATCTTCATTATGTACAGAGAGAATAAGAAACATGTGCATAACAACAGAAGCTGAACAAATAAATGTACGGGGAAAATTAGATGTTTACATCCACACAGAATGAACTTTTGATAAAAAGGAGACTGAGCAAGGATGGTTATAGTAAGATGAGAGGAGAACGATAGGGTGTGATTGAAATCTCAAGAGGGAACTAAATTAGGACCAAGACTAACGGAAGAACGTAACCTCAACGATTTCCTCTTTCTATTGACTGTTTTTAACCGACGTCAGTTATCACTCTTCATTTAGAAGGCATTGCGAAACTCGAATGTTGTCATGGCAACGGTAATGCCTAGAACTTCACTAGCAATTGAATTACAGCGTTAATTGGTAAGCATTTACGGGACGGGAAAAGGAAATAGTTCTGAAGACGCTCAATTTAATTGAATGTTAGAATGCTTGCCGACACGGTACATTTGTGAAAGTGGCTTTCATCTGCCCAGAGGACTTCGCGCCATGATTTCTTAAGTCCTTGGTCGCTAATTTACGTGCAAGGATCCAAATTCGAGATTGCGTGAAGACAGGCGTACGATGGTTTACTATGACTTCGAAATATCTGTCATTTTGTTGGGACTGAAATACTGTAGGCCTGTAGTAAGATGACCTTTTTTCTCTCAAAGTGGGATTTAGTTCCCGGGTCACATAAGAGTAATACTTCAAAAGTCGCTCGTGTTTGGTGTCATTTCATAAGGTTGTTTTCGTTTAGGTTCAAAATAATGTTCTAAGATAGGTAGCCAAGGTAACGGTAGCTAGTCTTTTTATCCATTTAGTTATTTATTTATCTATACATCTATCTATTTATTTATCTATCTATCTATCTACTTTTTATTATATTCACGTAAATTTCTTGAATAACAGGGGTTTTGTCATTTGATATATTACGCTGAATAATTGTTATCAACTAAATGTTCAAAGATAACGACGCTTTTTTTCCTTTTTTTAAGTTTTACCACAAAGACACTGGTCATGATTTTTGTATTTATACTCTAGTGAAAGAACTAGAGACATAATTTACGTTTATAGTTTGTCACGTGATCATCTTCTCTCTCTCTCCAGCCTGTCCAGCTGGTTTCTGGGGCGAGGCGTGTGACAGGGACTGTCTAAACTGTTTCAACGGCGGCATTTGTGATGACGTCACAGGGGAGTGCGCCTGCCTACCAGGCTTCATGGGTCGTCACTGTGAAAACGGTGAGTCAGTAATCTTCGACGGTCAATGAACTCGGAGAGAGAAAAGTTCTAGCAAAGGTCATTTGACTCCGAGATTGCTAAACATAACTCGCCTCCAGCAGAAAAACATTTCATAACATGTATTAATCTGTTTATTAATGACTTTTGCAACTGTAACATTCTGTTATTTTTTGTGTGCCTTCTCCTGAGGACTGAGGGATGAAGATATACAGAGAGAGTAAATAGGTGTTACTGATAATTATATTATGGTGTGTGTTTTTGTGAGATCAGGCGTAATGAACTGACAATCGATCAGTACTTGGGCAAATGATGGTGATAACCACTCATCCCCAGCGAGAGACGATGGCTATTATGCGACGAATGTGACTCTTTCTGAACACGTCGCCCAATATTCAACCTGTTACCGTATCCTCGCAACGATCCTAACTAAGCCCTTTTGGAGTCAACCTTGGCCGAGTCTGATCGAGAACAGTCTCCGCATCCTACCAGGTCTCTCTTCTACCCTAGATATAGCTTCCTTGCGATACGTGCGGACTAAATGTATCGGTGTATCCAAGGACAACATCGACATGATACGCCTTGATCTCATCACCCTCATGCTGTAATCCATCCGACGTGTTTCTTAGCAGCTGTGGATAACATATGAAGTTTTGCCAAGATCTTCGTCTCACTTGCGCAAGTTCACGTAGTCAAATACATAATTAGGAACATATTACGTAGGCATCAGGACATGGTTAGGAATATACTGTTTGTTACTAAAGGCTCCTCTATTGGAACTAAATGATGATTTCCCTAGCTGAAGTATCTTTTTCACTCTCTTGAGTGGCAACTGTTCCGGTGTTCTTCTTCGAAGCGTCTTCCCGCGGAGGTGAATCTCGGAGAAAGTGGTAATGCCCCCTTGACACACTTGTGACCCAGCGGAGTGGAGCGAAAAGATGTGGAAGTGGGAAACAGGTGTTTGTACGCAGTGAAGGCCAGAAAACAGATTTAGCCACATCAGTGACATAATATCAGCCTGACTCAGACTTACTTCACCATGCCTATCATGTCAACTTATTAGAGAGAGAGAGCCCAGACTTTCAGTCAACTAATCATCCTTAAGGTGACTGTAAGCCGGCACATAGACTAAGTATTAGCGTGGAGAGCGACGATTAGGGGCTTACGGTAGCGACCCAACTGTTTAGAATAAGCCTGGACCCCGTGGAAGACCAGCTATTGCAGCTGAATATGGGCTATCCAGTCATCTTCTCGGATGGAAATGAAACAAATAAGTGATGAATTTGTATAAAGATGTTTCTCTTGTAGTGCTTCAAAAAGTCCAGAATCAACTGCCTTCACAAATGAGAGCTTCTAGCTCTGTGTACGAATCAGATTGATCGAAGAAGATTTATTATTGGTCAATGACACTATTAGTCTGCACTACATTGTGACCGAATGAATGGGCAGACTTGCGATGACGATCCAAACGAATCGAATCGTCACACAGAGAGCGTATTTTACTGACGATCGTCTGTTTTTTTAATTTATTGCCATTTCATGGGGTGGAACACCCTGATCAGCAGAGCTGGTTTCCATAGGGGTCCATGCGAAAATATGCGAAAATATGCAATCAACAACATCTTGAGGATATTTTGAACTGTTCTAGTACGGCTGCCAACTCTAGAGATGAGGTTACCCATCGCAGGTCATTGATCCCATAGATTTCCATTCGTGTTCTCACTTATTATGATGGTAAAATTTGTAGGATTGGAAAAGAAGAGTTCAGTGTCGCCAGAAAATGTTGATTCATCATGCGAATAATTCCTCATTGATTGCGATAGTGAGTGGACATTTTTCTGAGCTAGTATGTATTGAGAACTCGTCAATGCGAAAAGTCATCTGGTTTCTACCCGAATGACAGCTACTGCCTTTTTGAGTACAGTTAAACAGGTGCGTTAAGGTTTGTCCAAGAAGTCAAGTGATGGCAGCGCCCATTTCACAAGGCCAACTAGAAACCCCCACGTTTCATTTCCTGTGCACTCTACGTGAAGTTCTCTTTCGCACATCGCCAACTCTCTCTCTCTCTCTCTCCGTGAAGCCAAGGAATTCAATCGGAAACCGTCGTCTGGAGAATTAAATCTTTTCCAATATCGTCACAGTTGACTTGACTCATCACACCTTATCTCGCGCTCAAGAGTCCCGGGTTCGCGGCCCACGCCACGCTCGCTGGGAAGAGAGAGCGAAGATCGCTATTTCAAGACATTGCACTCAATCACTAAACCCATAATGATATGTTTATGAAAGATGATTACAGAACCGCAAGCGGCCAGACGACAGCACCGTCTTGACTTGTACAGTATATGAATACGGCACTGAATCCAAGTCTGGCGTTTATTTTTGGCGGGATATTTTGATGTAATTTGTTCAGTGTCAGAAAAGATACTGGTTACTAAATTGACAGGTAAACGTCTTTCCTTCCGAGGTGCTCAGCAGCAGGCTGTCAAGGGATAATCTTAATGATCGAAGGTGAATGACTCGCAAATTGTATGGAAATTAAACGATGTAAACCATTCGAAACATCATGTCTATAATCCGACGTGGAAATAATTGGTGTTGATTATCTCTCTGGACTTGTTCGATTGAATATTTATTTAGAATTGGACTTGTCCGATTGAACATTCATTTAAATGAGAGTGCAGAAATACACTTTCAATTGAAATTGGTTTTACGCATCACCTCACAATATTCAATGCTCCCACTGACATGCTAAGATATTTTTATTACCTGACTGTCCTTTCAAGGTTAATGTCTTAAAATTAGAGAATAATTTTCCTTTGTATAAAATCGTTAAAAGTAATTGCCAGGACTACGCATTAAAGACATTTTTAAATTCAATTCAATTCAATTCAATTCAATTTATTTTCATATTTCTCAATGAAGGAATGTACATCAAATATAATAAAAACATAGTGAATCATAATATCCGGCTTGGATGCACAGTAAATTAATGTAAGCATGTAAAACATAGCGGTCAATCATCGTACGTTAGTTCTATGTATGACGCTAAAGAAATATGATGGAACCTACTTAAAAGCGAACTTGTTAAGCGTAGCTTGTTAAGCGAGCTTGTTAAGCGTAAATGTACGTTTTAGGATAGGTTATTTAGCGTCTGAAATGTTATGATGGTTCGGGATGCATGCCTCAAAATTGCAATAGATGCTTTGTAGTATATGACTTTTTATGTACGAATGACTAGTTAGGTGATGACATCATCACCTCATGTTATGTATTACTTGCATATATACGTGATTGATAAGGACATTTTGTGCATAGAGGTGATAAACCCTTCAAGATTTCATAACGTACGTCTCATAACAAACGACTCAGTGGTACATTTTGATGCAATCCAACCTTTGACCTGTCATTGAACTCTTTTTACCTCTAGCCCTGGGAAGCGACGTTTTTGGACAGCTGGGGCAGTTCCAGTGCAGCTCCGGTGGCACCCGAGAGCGCTGCAACCATGGTGCGCTGATCTGCATGGGTCACCCTCTCGGCTGCTCGTGCGCTGCGGGCTTCTCGGGATGGGACTGCAAAGAAGGTTGGTATCACCGACCGCGGCTGATGCTAGGTCTCTGCACTGATTGCCGTTTCGAATCAAAATGTTCATCTGTACCTGATCTCATTCTAGTACACTGGCCTATCAACCAACCACATCTATCCGAATGTCTTAGGGTATGATGATAATTATAATTTAGGCCTGGTAATAATAAGGTCTTATTTATCCAGGGTAGCTTCTTCAGTGTTGCCACTGCTCTACCACAGGGCCCTGCCATTATCATTATACTGGCGTTGTCAGGTACCCACTTATACACTTTGGTCGAGAGGGACATAGTGGTAATAAACATCTTGTCCGAAGACTTAAGTCCTGGGAGGGAATCGAACTCAGGTCCTCCGATTGGTAGTCGGGAGTCTTATCCATTGCTCCACAGCGCTCCACTCATCTAACGCTATAATCATTGAAATTGTTGTGGCATCAGATATTTCATGTCGGAAATGTTTTACCTTTTTTATTTAGATATGTTTAACTTTTTGCTGCTTTATATTCTCGATAATTCCCCCTATATTTTTTCTAGCCTTCATCGTTAAAGGGATCGTATAGTTTTGGTTGAGACCTGACCTTGGATTTCTAACATTTTGATTTGATGATTTCATTTATTGATTCCTGTATTATCATTGTACATGAACATACATGTAGTATATATACATACATTGTTGGAGCCATACATATACCTAATCATCAGTTGTTAACAAAATATTCTTTCTTCATTGCCTTTACACAATGTACAGCAGAAACGTATCAGTAATACAAGCGTACAATGAATAATACAGTAGGGCTACAGCTTAAGCGTGGCTTGATTTGCGTGCAGCCCTCGTACATAATACACATAGAAAAAATAGGAGGGAGGGATGACTTGCGTAGATAGGATAGTAGAAAGGAGAAAGGCAAAGGAGAGATAATGAGAAACCTCTTACGAAATATGAAAGAGCATGCAATTCCAAAAGGAATTCAACGTTTATTTGATGAAAATTGGTTTTGAAATGGCTGAGATACCCAAAAGAGAGCAATTCTAATAAAATGTGAGACCCACCTTTTATTACGATCGCTTTGTTTTACTTTATTTTTGGATGTCTCAGCCATTCCAAAACCGATTTTCATCAAATAAACTTTGAAGTCCTCTGTACTATTTTACAAACGGTTTCTTGATATCTCGCAAAAAGTTAAAAGCCCAATTCTCACCTCTACCAATACTGTACCATCCCTTTAATAATTAACAAACCTTCAGTGATAATGATAATCAAGCGAGAGATCGTCATTAGAGCTGCGATCCTATCCCTCTATGTAGTAAGAAATATCCATTGTGATTTTCTTGTGTTTTATTTCCCCTTTATGAAAAATAAGAATGACTGAATCGTTTTCCCTCTTACATCAACAACTTTCGAGCTCTTCAGCAAAATATATATTGATTACGTCACTTTTTCTGCATTCTTGTCCCAACGTCAGCCTGCACAAACGGCACCTTTGGCGCAGACTGCGAACAAAAGTGTCATTGCAGGGATAACGCCCTCTGTCGGGGAGACACGGGAAGCTGTGAGCTGGCTGGTGGCTGCATCGATGGTTGGACGGGTGACACGTGCCAAGGTTTGTGTATTTGACGTCGTACGTGATAATTTGACAATAAGTAAAGGTAAAAGGGGTTATATTAGGAACATTTGCTCCACAATGGCCAAGTAATGCCTATACGAATGGTAAATTGGACATGAAATTCGAAAGTTTTCGACTTCAATTTTTTCACAGGTTTGCATGAAACTAATGTTGGTCGCGGCAACTACGTTTGCAAATTGGTTATGGTACTGCAATGACCTCAACCTCAAAATTCGTCCAATGCTTAGTGAACGAAATAGAATATATCGAGAAGTTCAATTAAATTTGATGGGAAGGATGCAAAACTTTTTTGTTATTCATAGTAAAAATGAAAACGAGCACTTAGTAAAAATGTTCGACAATTTCCCACAGAGGGGGAAATTGTCATGTCGTCGACGAAATTGTTATTTCGAGACGAAATTGTCATGTTCATAGTGAGTTTGTATTGATTATGTTTTAGGTAAAGGGAATGGAAGTCCCTCACACGCTCCTGCAAATCTATTCAAGGATTGATAACATCTCTATAAAAGTCACTGAAACTTCTTTGCAATAATAAGATGAGCATTGACAACAAAATTCATCTTTTTGTAGTTCCTGTCCAGAGATTGATATCATTCACGGCTCCAAATGACACCAACATCGGAACCACCGTTTCTCTATCATGTACGGCCGCGGTAAACTTCACCGACAACACGTTATCACTCGGTGTGATGACCGCGGAAGGAAATCATCTGTTGACGAAATCAGTGAAGCGCGACGCCAGCGGTCAGACGCAGACAGTTACGGTGGCGGCGGAGATAACGCGAGCTTTGCAGAACTTCACGTGTAACCTAGCAACAAGCAGGGGAGGAGAGCAGACGACAGTCATTGTGTCCGGACACGGTAGGTGATGAAAGACAAAAGGTGTAATGCCGACAGGTCACGGTCAGTGAACACACTGTGTCTTCCTTCCTCCTGAGTTTCTCTAGGTGAGACTCAGTTGATGACGTCATCACCAATCAGAGCATTCGCTTGGCATGTACAATCGTCAACTTTGTCGTACATGTATTTAGAGCTCGGCTGTTAGTACTAAGTATACGATAGCAATTATCTGGGGCAATTAATTACCTTCAAATAAGTATATATGACGATAGCTGTTAAACACAGAATGAAATATAAGACGACAAAGCTGCCCTACTTTGGCAAAAGGAAGCAAGTGACATACCATCCGAATTTGAATTATTGATGTTTTCATAATTCACATAGTGAGCTCTTCTTCCAGGCCAAATTTCATGCAGAAACACTCATCCTACTAAGAGATATGTTAGATAAGACGGCATGATGGTCCATTGACGTCAGTGTAAATGACAGATACATTTTGCTCTTTTACGAGAAATGTCACTTTTGTCACTTGCTTCCTTTTGCCGAAGTAGGGCAGAAAGGTTTTTAACTTTCCTGGCAGTCCTTTGTCCACCCAAGGGACTTTTTAATGGTATCAAAATCGAATTTGAAATTTCATAAAGACACGCCGTAGATCTATGTGAAATGTCGGGGAGCGTATACCATATAGCTCATAAGATGAAAAGAATGAAACGGCTCATCCTTTGTGATGAGAAATTTTATCGTCATACTGATGGACACTCCGACCTTCTTCCCGTTCCATTATTGTGATGTAAGGTATCCAGTTAGTCTTCTAGCTGCAATGAAAGCAAAGAGTTGAGAGGAGTATTAGACATATCATGATGCCAAGGAGAGAAAGTGATCGAGGGGGGGGGGGGGGACGGAGCGAACGGGCTCTGAGTAGACAGCGTATGCAAGGTTGTTCCATCCAGGACTCCTAGAACCTTGCTTTCACATTGTCTGCCAGACTCTTCTATTTCGGGAGATCTTGGAAGCTGGAAATCCGATGTCTCGAGAAAGCGACACATGATCTCCAGAATTAGCCAAGCAAGGAAAATGGAGATGGGGTCTGGTGATCTCAGCATCCAGTGAAGATGCGCTGACTGGAACCAAGACAATGTTCTTACTTCCTTCTTGTAGTACCTCATTATATGTTATAAAATTCTCTTGTAAGAGTAGCACATTTTCGTAATATTCATTGGTGAATTGTCTCGGGAGAATATGTGTTTGTTTGGGGTGTATTTCTTTCAGGGTCTTTATGACTGTGTAATGGGGAAATTCTATGATTAGAAATGCACACATTGTATTCTACAAATTATATAGACGTGACCTATTTTCTACCTTTTGATGCAGTCTTACGTAGTCATTCCCCATCGTCACAACTGATTAAGTAGTACATACATAGACTGTCATTTTCTCGGAATGTGCTATTTATTTCGTCTTTTCTGCCTCTCCTTTGTTCACAGAGCTGCCAGTATTGTCCCGGCCACCAGAGGTTAGAAGCATTGGAAGCACGTGGGCCGAACTGTCTTGGCACGCCTGGACCTCCGGGGTAGACATCGGTGACGGCCCGGTCATTGCCTACCGCGTCAAATACAAAGAGCAAGGAACAGCCGACTGGCAGATGGCCGATACCGTGACGTCACAACCACCTTTGACCCTGAGAGTGACGCCACTGGAGAGTCGATTGGTCTATGACTTTGCTGTGGTTGCCATTAGACCTGGTCCTGGAGGGGAAGGGACGGGAAGTCATGTGGTTTCTGCCAGGACCAGTTGTCCAGGTGAGTATTCATTTGTCCTGGAGATGGCTTTCATGAATGATAGTCCTGGTATTATCGGCCCCTAAAACGACACGAACTGCAAAGTGGATGTAGGCCATTATCGTTCATTTCTTTTTCTAATTCTTCTCATTGATTTTAAACTTGAAATAAAAACTTCCAATAATGGTGATAAGAATTTGATTTTTTTATTTCTTTCTTATGTCGATTGCCAGCTTTCGCACGTACCAGTCGAATTAGAGATGGAGAAATACGAATATCTATCTTTGGGCTCCCTTCCATTTTCTCTAACTTTATCATGAAATCACTTTCAGTTTTGCTTTGTAAGCTGCTGTCACCTTGACTTCGTCTTTTGTTTAGTTGGAGGGAAAAGGGAATGTTCCTGTATTTCGTCTTGATCTCGCCTACGTTGATATTTTCTGGCAAAGACAATTTCCCGCCGGATGACATTTAGCCTTTATTCAAGGACTCACCAGCAGCAGTTAACGCTGAACATCATTGTCCCATCCAAGCGTTGGAATCGCATCGATCTACTTGCAGTGTACCAATCGTTTTCAGTGTGTCATTTGGGGTCGGTGAAAGAAAATGGCTATTCAGAGGAGAGCGTGGCTGAGAACGTCTTGATTAAAATCTAGGTGTCAATGAACTCCCGTTATGAATAATCGTTGCAAGTTCGCTTAAGAGCAAAAACTGGTCATGCATGTGGTCTTGCGTTGGATTACTCCTCCGTGTTCTATGAAAGCAGAGTACTTTGTCTTTAATCTTTAGATATCAGTACCTGACAAACAGAATTCCGTGTGGGCTTTTGGGAGAGAAAGAGCAAGAGAAAGGATTAGTTTTTTCTTCGTTCCTTCCTATACAGTAATGCTCTCCAGAATTATTATCAGTTATCTGAGAGAGTTTATCATCCGACGCGGCAAATTTTGAGAGAAAACATTGATTCAAGTACAGGTGTATCCCTAATTTCAACTATATTTCAAAGACTTAGCAAAGAGAGCAGCTGATAGCAAACTGAAATAGTCTATGAAGCCCTTATGATGACAGATTTCACAATCAATATGGTATTAGTATTGACCACCCACCAGCTTACGTCACTGATTTCTCTTGTCTCCACAGCTCCTGATCCTGTTCCTGGCCTCCAAGTATCGGCAATAGAGGGCGCTTCGAGGTCGCTTCACGTGACTTTGGAACCAACTCTGGAAAGGAGATGCCAAGTAGACCACTACATTATTCATTACGTTGTCAACAGACTTGATCAGTGTCGTGACGTTACCACGCCTCAATTGAATGACACAAGCCTATTCGGCTTCTTTAACACAACGGAAAAGAGTGTCATTATCTCGAACCTTCATGAATATTCAACGTATAGAGTGACAGTCACACCAGTGAAGGGCAGAAACCTAGGACAAAATACAACAGCCTTGGGAACAACTGGAGGAATCAGTAAGAACCACTTCCCGCCTACCCCAGAATACCTTTCTTTTTCGCTGAATTCCCCCTTTTGCCCATTTCGTTTTTCTTACCTGCTTCTTCTTATTTGACCTCTTCTGCTTTCTTTTTTCTTAACGATGAAGACATATGGAGATGTAAATGACGTTTGGTACACCTTATCGAGGGGAAATGAAGTGCACTGTAATCATAAAAGCGTGGCTTTTAGCGTCTAAGGTGAACTCTGCTAAATTGTGCACAACAGGTGAATACCGTGCCAATGCAGTGTCACGACTGCATTATTGCTCGTAAAAACGCAATTTAACACCTTCGAAACTGGTCCCTAAGGATACTCGAAGAAGTGTCTCTGGAAACGTGTGTTGTAACAAAATCAGCTCGACCTCAATGGCTTAATACTCACCACTACCAGCAAGAGAGAGAGTATTTTATGGTAAAAACCAGGACAATTGGGAGGAAAGGGGACTGGAAAGTAGAGAAAAAAGGGTATTCTGTTTTGCGACGTTAGTCACGAGCCCAGGTAATGAAGAAGAATTGGGAGGGATTAGTGTTAAAGAGTTCTGAGAAGAACTATGAAGAGGCATCGACTAACATTGACATGTTTGTTTCACCACACCTGTTACCTTTCATCTGTACAGGACCAACTTTGCCCCCTTCACACGTAGAGGTTACTGAGCTGTCCACGAATGAGGTAACAATGAGCTGGGGTGACGTGCCGTGTGGCCACCGGAAGGGTGCCATCGAGAACTACCTGGTCATGCTACGAGGGGCCCACAGAGGCACCGAGATCGTCCCGTCCAGCAAATATTCTTTCACGTAAGGCTCTATCTCGTGGTGACTTCGCCATAATAAAGGCCACGTTGTCCAACGAGCTTGTCATATTGAAAACTAGTACTCTGCAGCTACTCTGCATGATTCTCAGGCACTATTGCAGCACCCAATCTTTCGGACATAATACGGGGATGGGTATCCGGGTTGACGTAATGTTCAAACTATTTCGTCTACGTGCGACGTGTGAATGGCTTTGATGTGCAGCATGCGATCCTTCAGAACTTCTTTCTTAGTTTCCCATGGCATCTCCTACGTTCATTTGAGCCTGATTGTTGCAGCGGTTTGTTGCAAGCAGTTAGGTTGTAGGCTCGAGTTTCCATGGATTCATACCTCTCGTTGGTAGCATTAGATCGTTTGGTCGCAAGTAGGCCATACAAGGAAAGAACAACTACTAGTAAAGCTTTTGTGATATTTCAACAGTCTTGGTTAATGATTATTGGGATGTGAGTATTGTCGAAGCATAGGCTTTATAAAGATGTCGTCGCCATTACTCCCTAAGTAGTAGTGACGTCACCACGGCCTTGAAGGTCCTTTGAAGTCATTATTGTCTGTCGGTAAATTCAGATTGAGTGTCATAGCAACATACGTACTCAAAAGAGATAGAGATCTCCACTAGACAGGTTGATCAGGGTTCGCCTTGTACCAACAAACATTCATGGACGCGTGAACTGGTTTGGAGTCAAAAACGTGCTTGGGAGAGTTTCCTGAGGATATCGAATGACAGACGTTTGTTTACACTCAAAAGAAAGACGAAATGTATGTGATAAAGATTTTCACAAAATTCAAGCGATCAGTTGCCTTATGTTACCATCAGTATCATTAGAGCTTTAAGCTACTCGTTATTCAGATACATAGGGACACAATTAATCATTCCTGTAAACAAGATTCGACGTTTTAGTGCTTTAAGTGGCAGTCAAAATAGATGCATAGTGTAATTCTTCTTTTTCTTAGTTTTATTATAAAAATAATAACATTATTATTATTATCATTATTATTATTGTTTCATTGTCATTATTGTTATGACTGATTATTGCTGTATATGTTTTAATCTTTATCAATGGTATTACTTTTGTTACTGTTAGTAAAAGTAGTAGTAGTAGTAGTAGTAGCAGTAGTAGTAGCAGCAGCAGCAGCATTATCATCATTTCTACACAAGTTTGTTCATCATTAGCTGTCAATACTTTTCCAAAAAGTCCGGCAATTGCTCTCAACCCAAAACTTCTAAGCACCCTATTTTTACAATACAAAACAGGACACAAAAAGCGATCGACATAAAAAAAAGTTCTGAAATTCTGAAATTTGTGATTCAGGCAGTTAAATCCAAGTTTTGAGTGAAGAAACTCGATACTCCATACAAATTTACGTTTAAAAATTTGTTTACGAACAAATGGAGAACCTTTTTCAAGAGGTCCAGGTATTATGGTTAATTATAATATAAGGAAAATAACATAATAAAGCTGCTGATCTATTGCATGATCTGAATAGGTGATATAGGTGATAATAGGTATACGTTGTCCATGTTCTTTTTATTTCGAAATAGTTCATTTTCGACATTGTATGGACTGACTGTGTAAGGACCATAATATCCGACTCCACTCATATCACTGGATATGCTGTTTTTTATCAATTTGATTCAGGTTTCAAAACATCTTGGAATGCACGCTGTACAACTTCACCATCGCAGCTTACAACGCCCAAGGGGTCGGACCCTATAGTCCAGCTATTCCTATTGTTATACCAGCAACAGTAGGTGAGAACTACTCCCCGTGCCAGCAGGCGCTGATTGGTAGATGCGTTGATTTGAGAATACGATTGCATACTCACAGTGTATACCACATACATTTGTATAGCATTCATATGCAGTTCAGTGATACTATAATTATGGACGACAAACCCAAACCCATGTGGGTGACTTCCTTCCATTTCAGCAATAACAGAGATAATAAATCTCCAGCTTTTGGCGAGAGATCTCCCGCTTTGAGGCCATTTTCTCCCAATCTCTCGCTCTCCAGCTTTGTGTTTGAATTTAGTCCGCTCTAGCTGTGTCTGAAAACGTTATTTTCCCCAGCTTTAATTTAGCTGTCTCTCTCTTTAGCTTCTTCATATATATTCCAAAACAAGGCTAAGATAGCACCAGAGAGCATCGATAACCCTAGAGCTTCCGGGATTTCTAAGCGGGCCATGGACCTTGGCCGTAAGCTGCTACGCGTACATGATTACTGTGTGCGCGATGAGAGTCACCGGTTTGCTAGGGGTTTCAGGTGGGGAAATCTCTCGTTAACTTGGGGTTGGCGTCTTTAATGTACGAAAAAGAAACAAAGTGTGAACTTTCAGAATCTACAAGAATTTGCAGAGTTGTATTCGAAGGACTAAGATTGATTCCAGTCAGCATCGTAAGCTTTAAATATTTCAAACTCCCATCACTTGTTTCTCAAGAGTTTTGTGTCAATTGATTACCGATGTGGAAAGCTTTGTATGAGATGTTCCTTTGTACAGTATGTCCCAAAAAAAATTACAATCAAATTTTCGCATTGATAACACCCAATATGATTAAACTGTCGAAATGCTACTTCAGGGTCTTAAAATATAACATCTTAGCTCTATTTTGCAGAAAACCCCATTCAATTTTGTTAAGCAGTCACAGAGAAATATGAAAAGTTGTAAAGCATGTCACGAGTCTGATTCTTCGAAGTTTAGCACTTCGATGTTTTTGTGTGTGAATACAATAGACAGAACTTGGAGGGAAGAGATTCTTGACATCCTTTACAAAATTCCTCATTTCTCTTTGACCACTGAAGCAAATCGAATGGGGTTTTCTGCAAGATGTGAGCAATGAGTTATAGTTTCATACCCTCAATTTGTATTTCGATTGATTCACGACTTTTAAAGATATCATTGGGGAGGGTCCCGTTGTATTTTTTTTTTTTGGAACATACGGTATATTTGAATAAAAGTGCAAAACTGAAGTTTGGAGATTTTGGTTTCTTGAAAATCGAGTTGGATTTGACTTTTTTGTGCAACAGGTGCTTACTTTCATATCCCCAAACTCGAACCTTTATCATTGCAGCCCCTGAGCCGATACGGCACCTTCGCATCACCCCGTCTGCAACTGAGGTGCACCTGTCGTGGGACCCGCCAGTCCAGTCAGCTTGCCCTCTCACCTACACCATCACTTACACAACGCAGGTGATTGACCAGTGTCTATCTCAGCTGGGTGAAACACACACATTATCTACCGTCACTACTCGCACAGAGTACACCATCAGAGGCCTCAGACCGTTCTCCACTTACAGTGTGGAAGTCACAACCCGGAACTCGATCGGGCAGGGACTTCCGGTCGGCAGCACATTCAGAACAGCCGAGTCAGGTAAGATGGCTCAGCTTCGGTTCTTTTTAAGTGAAAGTGTTATATAATATTCGAATACTGAAACATACTTCAGCTTCCAGCTCTGCATGACACGCATTGAAAACATCTTGATGGCGACTTATCATAATCTTGGGATAAACCCGATCTATCTTGACTTGTCCTGTCATCTTGCAACTTTGAAGCCTAATCACTCATAATCTGTCGATATCAAAACTGCTAGATTGATGGTAAAAGTCACGAACGTTGTTTTTTTTTCGAAGGCGCCATCTTCCTAAAATGTCGCAATTTGTGTTGTCAAAGATTAAATTCTAACATCTTTGAAACCAGCAGTTAAAACACCAGAATATTAGTACTTGTACTTCTACGATGCAATTCCCTGCGGGAATGAATTAGATGGATTTTTTGCTTTTTGTTTGTTTATTTGTTATGTCATGCACGACACGGTAATCAGTTACATCCTGGTTTTACTTATTTCGGAAATTACAATTAATACACAGTGGAGGGGTTATAGGAAAGTGCTATGTTCTGGGATACATAGCAGATGATCTTGGTAATGTTACCGCGGCTCTCTCTCTCCAAACCATCAGCTCCAGAAAATGTTACTCAGCTGACGGTTGTCAATGTGACGGAGCACAGCATCTCGTTGTCATGGGAACTCCAGTGTGGCAACAAGCATGGGGACATACTCCTCTTCAGCTACGCGCTCACCAATGAGAACGCGCCAGTGGCAGCACTCACAGAGGGGGAGACAGCCAGCAACGTGACCGCCGTAACAATCGAGGAGCTAGCCGCCTGCACCCCGTACGAGTTCCGCGTCAAGGCGAGGAACTCTGCAGGCTACGGACGAACTGCTCTGGTTCACCACATCCGCACGCTCGGAGAAGGTGCTTGTCTGACGGCCGTACTCAGTCCTGTAGATTTATGTGCTTCCGCTCGTACGTGCCCCCTGTCGAACGTAGAAATGTTGGAAATGACAGTCATTCTAATAATCATCCCCACTGACACGCTTGCGCTCCTGTGCTGTGTCTTTTTGTGTTCACATCATTGCCCATAGTTCTTTCTTTGATTAACCCGCCACTAATTGAATGTGTCGCTGCATGGTTATCGTGACTGTTCGTGAAAAAGCGCATGATGGCATACACGGAAAACATAGATGTAATGGTTGTGCATGCCATTTTAGACTTTCAAACCGTAACAAATTTTAGTGATTAAACTGAACAGCACACTTCAATTCGTTAACTACTCACTGGAATATTTGCTCGAATTGCAACATTTTATGATAGCTGCATGAGAGTCGTCCACGAATGTTGTTGAATATAGGAGCGGTGATAAAGGGTTATAAGTCTCCAAACAACCATTTTCATACACAGTACCTGGTCAGATTGAGAACATGGCTGTACACACCTACCCGTCCCGTCCCTTCGAGGCCGATGTCACGTGGTCTCCACCGGAGGCCGTCAGCTGTCCAATCCTCTACTACAAGGTCTCCTACGTACTCCTCAACAAGGGCATGTGTGAAGCAGTCAGCAGCAGGCTGAGACAGTTGACCCACGCCGGAAATACGTCACACTGGTTCATTCGTCTTTCTAACCTCCAACCCTTCTCCTCCTACGAGGTTTACGTCCAGGCGGTCAGTGACGCGGGAATGGCGCCGGTTGCTAAGAGACGGTTCCAAACACAGGCTGCAGGTGAGCAATGAATAGGCCTAATCTTTTTGATTGTGCTTGCCAATATTTTTTCATGATTTGCCATCGCCATGAAGGAGGGGAGCTGTCGATCCAAATCATTACGGTAAGGAACATAATAATGTTGCTTTTACATTTTGCCTTTACTGCCACCAGCTATACGTTACCATCCCAGGAAGACTTATAGGTGCTGTAAACAAGTGCACCATCTCAACCTCAGTCGGAACCACAACAGGGCAAGTCAGCCAGTACACATCGTTTATTATGTTAACAAGTAAACATGTATTCTTCAGTAGGTGTAACATCTTTCCTCCTCAACAGTTCCCGCCCAGATCAAGCAGGTCACCCTGGGAGGACGGGGTCAAAGTAGCCTCAGGTTTCGCTGGAGAGCACTGGAGTGTGGCAGGCGGCATGGACCGGAAGTCGTGTATCATTATCGTCTGGAAGCTGCTTCTGGTGGGGTGAAGCATGGTCAGGTGCACGAACCCCAAGCGCAGGTGACGGTACCTGGATTGATGCCTTGTGAGACGTACACGTTCAATGTGTGGGGCGAAACCATGGCTGGCATTGGTCCAACCAGCTCGACAGTCAGTGCTGGAACAGCGCCCTCACGTGAGTGTTATTAATCTCCGCCCCCCCCCCCCCATCTCTCTCTCTCTCTCTCTCTCTCTCTCTTTCTCTCTTTTCTCATTCATTGTCAATAGAGTGTGAGATGTAAGAACTCACTTCATCGTTACTGAAGTCAATGCAGACAGTTTGACGACTAAAGCCCCTTTTTAACATTTTTAACAATTTGGCGACAACGTTCGGAGAATTAAATTCCTCTAAAACTTCCGAAAAAGCCGCATGACAGAGCGAGGGGTACCGTTTTAACAGATAGGCCTATACACACAAGAACCTTATACCCGGGTAGGTTTCCTCTAAGGGGGTGTGTCCAACGATGCAACTGCCAGTCCTACCTGCCAGCGCCGCCTATTGTTCTGGATTGTGCAAATGTCAACTACGTAGAGATCAGTGGTTACAGTCCACTCACGTGATCGGCATGTGGCCTGTCAGTCAGTCTTTGTCTGCAATGTCCCCATGTGGGTCAAGTGTATCAAAGGAATGTTACCGCACTTGCGTTCTAGTAGAAAGGGTGAAGCGGTATTGTCAGGGTAAAGCTAGGGAAGAATTTGACAAAAGTTACCGCGACGACGTTCGAGCAACACTTTTGAGGGACTGTTTTAACAGGGCACGCTGAAAAAAACAAAACGAAGATTACTCCGATGTTACCCGGCCCTTGCTGCGGTAACTCTAGTTGAAAGGCTCTGCTAAAACAGGGCTTTAGATTTGGAACTGTGTCTGGTTTATAGCACTATGTCTTCTATGTACCCACTATGAAGTAGGCCTAAACATAATTTGTGATTTAAATAGCCTTCTGTAGGTAAGTACAAAAGAACATTAGTAACAGTTTGGATGAAGACACAGTCACTTATTCCTCTTTAAAATAAAGATAGTTATGGTTCGTAGTATGGATAAAGACAATCACAAAACTTTACCAGATTTCATATTCTGTCCAGGTAAAATGTGGCATTAAATGTTCTTGTATCCTAGCTCCTGGACCCGTGACATCACTTGACGTCAATACCTTGGGCTCTTCTTCGCTCAATGTGACGTGGAGGCCGCCCTCTAGCCTTCCTTGCCCCATCGTCGGCTACGGCGTGCGGTACTACGCCACCGACAAGGACCAGTGCAACGCCCCAGCCCTACTGCTTGAGAGTCAGACCGCCGATGTGGAGACTACGGAACACTCAGCAGTACTGTACGGTCTCGCACCATTTACCACGTATAATGTGACCGTGTGGGCTCGAACCCGGGCCCCCGAAGCTGGCCTTGAGGAGCTCACCTCCATTATCACTTCCCAGGATGGTGAGAAAGCGCCCTCATTTGGCCCATTTCTCCCGCAGTCTCTCCAAATGTCTGGCTTGATGAAATTACCTACTCTGTGAACGATCGTTAGTTCCGAGCTGACCGATATCTTGACCAATAAGTACAATAAAGTACAATATTCAGTACTATATTTGACTATCCTTTTTTTTATAGAAATGGCAAGAAAAAGTCAACGCCTCAATCTTTTTTTTTTTCCTGGAGAAGTTAAACTGCTGAGTTTATCTCCCCTAGAATCGGATCCTCTATAACAATATGCTCTTGATGAATGGAAACATCTTTCATAGTTCAAGCATGTTATAGCATCTTCTAGCACAGTCGCAATTTCTGCTCAAGTCAAAGCAAAACTCTCGTTGAACATTTTGCACACTCTCAAGCAGTTGTCTGCCAACAATACATCTAGGTGCAATTTCACGATCCTCTACCTGTTTTTATACTTCACGTTATTTACCAGCATCACATTCAACTGATATTTCATACAGCCATACAGTACTATTTTACGACGCAGACTAGTCAATCAGTTGCAATGAAAGCAGACTAGTTGTTTGTCGCCCTCTTCGTCACAAAATATCCATTTACCTCTCTGCTGTTTACTGCTTTAGACCAAGAAATTGATAGCTGTCTGCAGAGCCGTCAAGTCTTGAGTTAATTTGTTCTGCGATCAAACTCTTTACGTGCAACAAAGAATGTCTCTCTCAGCATTACTGATTAATTGATGTCAGTCACATCCTTTGCATCCATTTATTCCTCACACAGCCCCAACAGCGTCCCCTATAGTCAATGAGGCGACATCCTTCCTCACCAACCCGAACAAGCTCAACATATCTTGGGACGAGGTTCCGTGCGGTCATCGTCGGGGGAACATCTCCTTCTACTCCTACGACCTCGAGTCGATGGACGATAATGTCCGTAAGGCGAAGACCAGCAAGATCCCCGCTTTCAAGCGCTGGGTGACCCTCGACGATTTGGAGCCGTGTGAGAGTTATAACTTCCGGGTCAGAGCCCGCACTAAGAAGGGATGGGGTCCGTACAGCAGCTGGAAGAAGCTCACAGTGGACGCTGTTGGTTAGTGCACTCATCTCAGAACAAACTTTGAAAGGTTACGTATATTAGCACCTAAACAAAACAATGATTCTTTCTCGACGAAAAACAAGGGAAAGAAACTGGGTTTTTTAAAGAATATCCTTAGCCAGTCTTCACCAAACTCAAAAGTGATGACTTACGAATAAGAAATATTAACCTGTTGAAGACTAGTCCAGAGTATTCCTCTAGCTGGGGTGAATGGGAAATGCGTGTTATAGGAATATCGGTCTGTCTTAAACGGGTTAAATGTTCGATATCACAGATATATTTGATAGGACTGCATTGATGACATTTTATTCCTGTCTCTCCTCTAGTGTCTGGACCTGTGCACATTGTCGTTGCTGAAACGAGCAGCACCAACCCCACCTCTATCCGGCTGTCATGGCAACCGCCGCCCAATCAGAAATGTCCAATCAGCAACTACGTTGTAAAGTATCGCCTGGTGCGCGAGGACCGATGTCTTGTGGACGATGATTGGCCAATCGAGGAGTTGAGCGTGGAGGCCGATCACACGGACGTCGAGATCAACCTGCTGAAGCCCTTCTCCACCTACGAGCTCAATGTCTTTGCCGCCTCGGACGCAGGCAATGGATCGATGGCTACGGTGGTCGTCCAAACCGGAGAAACAGGTCAGTTCACCCAGATTACATCATGGCAGAATATTGCAGAATGATGGGTTCAGGACTGTGTCCACTCACTTGTGTCACGTCACTCTGATAAAGGTGATAGTGCAATGACCTCATGACTACGATAGAAATATTTGCACTACATCATGTAAGACAAATATCATCACAGTGACTACGAATCAATGTTCGCGCACTTTTAGTGCTTCTCCGCGAAACGCTTCACGTTCCTTTGATGTGCCAAGGAAGTTTTGATGAAGTGAAATGTCACCCTCATTCACTTAATGTTATGATTTTTATTCTCCGTCAAATTTACCACCGCATGTCCATTCAAATCTAGCACCGCAGCTGGGTAGGTATGGCAAGGTACTCCTGACGTCTAGCTAAATAAGTTAATCCTTTAGTCAAGATCACAAGTTTTCCCTAAATGCTGAAGACCAACTTTTCGAGGATATGGTAAAACATTTCTCTTCCTCACGTTGCATTTCCTTGTCCATAAAAAGTTGAGGCATATATAATTTATGGTTTATTCTTCTTCTTTTTCGGCTGGTCCACTGAATCTCCGCTAACAAGTAATAATGATACTGTATCATTGTGAAAACAACAACAACAACCTTTAGAAAGGTTGCCGAAAAGATGTATGTCTTATTTGAAAGGTAAAATTAAAGCGTTGCATTCAAATTAGGTGCATAAAACCAGAAATGGTTTCTCAAATGTTGTCGAATTCTCTTTGACCAATTTTGTTGGTAGAGAGTGTACATGATGTCTGCTTGTAACTCCACAGTACCCACAGACGCGCCAGAAGCAGTGACTGTGGATTTGATAACAGCGCGGGAAATTGAATATTCATGGAGGGAGCCCCCTTGCGGTGGGAGACACGGTGACATGGTACACTACGAATATCGACTGTTGAACACGAGAGACGGTAGCTCAGTGAACGCCACCACTCCGGACACTTCCATTCGGTTCGGTTTACTCATTCCGTTTACCGAATACCGGTTTCGAGTGCGGGCGTCTACCGCTCGCGGCTTCGGACCGCTTTCCGAGGAATTGGTGTCACAGACATTGGTTGCACGTAAGTGTGCCACTTTTGTGCTCATGTTGATTTGTTTATCATCTGCAGACTTCTCAATTTCATGAAAAAAAAATGATAATGAGGATATAGCGTAATATGGACGTTTAACTTTCATACGTTTACAAAGGTTTGCAATAAATCGTAAAGTAATGCAGGACTCTTGTCCTTTTTCTTTTCTTGCCCTCTTTTCTGAAGTCCCTTCTTTCTTTGACGGTCTTTTTCAGCAATCTTGCGAAAGAAAATATCACTAAATTTTTTTGTCGAAGCAATAATTCCATGACATGAAATCAAGAAAACCCTTTGTTTATAACTACTGTGATGATTGTTCCTAATATGAGGCTGGAATATTAGACTCCCGGATTTATTCGATACTTCTGCGATGAGATTATAATTCGTAGTGCCCGATGATATTGGGAGATCTCTGCATTTATTACGTTTCCCACAGCCGTTAATTGTTTTTAGCAAAATAACCTAATATCAAACTTGATTGTAACAAGAAACAAACAGACATAGTAGGAGGATCAGTGCTCATTGTAATGTGACTTTGAATGATTTATTCCACTTGCAGCCCCGCCTAAACCCAGGGAGGTGAAAGTGATTGGGATCGGTGAGACCAATGTCACGATCCAATGGAGCAAGCCAGATCCTCCACATGGTATCATCACTGAGTACGCGGTATGTAGCACGATCCACGTCAATAGTGACGTCGATCATGAGTTTTTTTATATTGTATGTTATATAATGTATTATACGTATATTGTATATCACATATTATGCGTATGTGAGATATGAGAACGGGAGGAGAAATCGGTGCGTAGCTTTGACATCATTATTCCTCTTACTGTTCCTCCTTTTTGGAAAAGCGCAAGAGTTGAAAAATTGGTCTCCGCCGGGAATCGAACCCGGGTCTTTGGCATGGAACGCCAACGCCTTAACCGCTCGGCCACGGAGACGTCATAGCGATTCAGGCAGACCCAAGCTCGAATACCCGACGGACCAACCTTTCAACTCTTTAGCATACGTTCCTTTTGGGGGCAGAGAGTTATGAATAACAACCAACCTCGTGCCTCAGCTGGATATGGGATGAGATTCACGTAGCGGTGAATTGGAGTAATGTTTTTGCGAAAGAAGTCACCGCTACAACAGCTTTTTGGCTTCTCATATTATGCATTATATATTACAGAAATTGTTGTATTTGAAGAGACTTGCTTCCAAAATGCGCTGAATCCATCAGCGTCTTTTGGAAGTAAGCTCTTCATATAATGTATTTCGTATTATATAATTATTACATACAATACATTTAATGTCTGATTTATTTACCTTCATATGGTGCATTTATTAAAGTAAAATGATACTCTTGATGGTTTATGATTGGCATGTAATTGTGCCAATATGCCAATAAGTTGTTCCGATTATCCTTTAAAAAATAAAAAGCTTTCAAGTTTCGGACAGACCTTCAATTTAATCATAAACTTATGCTGGACAAATGATCTCAAAGCATTTTTTGCGTATCGTTTGTGACCTTGAATCTATAATATACATAAATCGTAGGCCTATATTACGATATTGACATCGATATTGTGATGTGTAGGGAATATACATTCTTTTTTTTTCAGCAATCCCACTTTATCTGATTATTAGCAATCAGGAGCCCGTTGTATAAAAGTTACAATTATGGTAACTTTGCCATCCAATGGTAACTTCCATGGACTTCTTGATTTTGATTGGCTGTTGAGTATTGTTGCCATGGTAGTTACCATTGGATGACAAAGTTACCATAATGGTAACTTTTATGCAACGGGCCCCAGGCAACAACGATACAATGCACAATGTAGGAATATGATGTACAATGTATTTAATGATGTTCATCTATATACGCCTGTCTGCCCTTCCTTCATTCCCAAGGAGACTGCCTCTGTAATTCTTATCCATTCCATGTATTCCTTTCACATTCTCCAATCTGTCCAAGTTTTCATACTCTCGAACGACATTCAGTTTCCCCTTGCTACATCCGAAAGCTGCTCTTCATTAACCAAAGACGATCGTTGAAAAGCAATGACTCAAAGTTCAAAATTTGTATCTTGCCGATCTCATACAGGTTCAGTATTGGCGCAAGACGGAGTCGAAGCCAAACCACACGGTAGAGTTTACCATCAGGTCAGACGACGACGAGGTCAACGTGTCCATTTCTAACCTCACACCATACACAGCTTACGTCATTCAGGTATGTGCATCCACTGTGATGGCGAGAAACAGTTCATCAATGAGGGGAAACTCATCACTATAGGGGTTGTAGTTTTCGTTGAGATGGGTTTGAGGTTTCCAACGGTTTTTGATATTTTTTTTAGATGATAACAAACCTCTTATGAGATATGAAAAAGCATATAATTCTTAGAGGAATTCAAAAAGTTTATTTGATGAAAATTGGTTTTGAAATGTCTGAGATATCCAAAACAAAGCGATCTTAATCAAAGGTGGAACCCACCTTATATCGGGATCGCTTTGTTTTACTTTGCTTTTTTTATATCTCGCCCATTTCAAAGCCGATTTGTATCAAATAAGAGAATAAACTTTGAATTCCTCTAAGAATTTTATGCTTTTAACATTTCAAAAATATGGTTTCTAAGTATCTTGCAAAAAGTTACAAGCTGAATTCTCACCTCGGCCAATACTATACCATCCCTTTAAAGCCTTGATCCGCCAAGGTATTTCAAGTTAAATTCATGATTTAGATAAGGTCCATATAGACGGAAAAGAAAGCGAAAAATAGATGTACCACGCGCATGCGCGTCGCATAGCTTGCGTTAGATTAGTGAAATTCGCTCTGAGCTACCCCCTTGTCTGATGACCTGAGCGATGTGTCGCATGCATTTACACAACGTATATAAGGTTATCTTGCTTTATGGAGAAGATTGGCCTTGTTTAAGAATAATGTCTGTGTTGGTTTAGCTCACTTCTCACGTCCTACCCTAAACAGAGACGGAATAGAAATGTGGACAATACTACAAATCCGTCTGCCTTGCCCTTGAGTCTGAATAGTATTATGATGTACTGCAAACATATCAAAGATATAAGCCAGCATGAATATGGGGAATATCACTGAAGTCTTGCATATTACTGAAATGTCCAAAATGGGCTTATTATGTACATTTTGTTTATTTGCCCAATGTTTCACCTCATCAGTAAATGCCGCACAACGAGGAACCATTGCTTTTCAAGAATCAAGTTTTAACCAAAACATCCAAGCTTTAAAATGTATTTTTTTTAAACCCTCACGTGAACATTTTATCCTTCCGGCAGCTGACTTACGCACTCAAAATCTCAGTCAGTATGAAACCACAAGAGAAAATTGAAGTACTAGATCTGAATCATCTTTAACTGTCTCCTTGTCGATATATGAAAATGTGAAACATGTGTATCTTAATATAACCATAGAGCTACATGGAGCTACCACGTAGCTCCGTATCATGATATAACATTATTGATTTCAAGAACGTTATCGAGTGTTCCCAGCAATCATGCTGAATTAATTAGTCTGCCGGAAGAGAAATAAAAACCACTGTTTCATGAATATAGCAATCTTGGACATAGGCCAAACTCAGAAAAATGTTGGCCCCCATATCAAATTAGGTAGAAATACGGCATTGCATTGACGTACTTCAATGTCCCTCGCTGAGATTAAAACCAATGCGCTGGGGACTGACGGTGAATTATAATATGACAAGGGTGTATTAGTCGTTTTGGACCAAAAGCCAATATGCCTCGCGTTATCTCACCCTCCTATTGGCAAAGAGTACAGGTGCATTGTGACATAAATCTCTTGAATCCTTGTCGGGAGAAAAAAAAAATGTATTAATGCCAATAAAATGTCCAAAGTCATTATCAGTGCGCAGTGCTGCATCAGATAGTATGTGGCTGGTGGTGACTTGTGTTCGTCGCATGCCAACAAAAGTCCTGTACTAAACCGAAAGCTACACGCCTCAACTGTTCTATAGAAGATGAGTCAGTATCAATATTCACCTGTATGGTTCAAGGGATCCACTTTTGTCTTGATATCAATGTATTAATCTGATCTCATTATATTAATCTGATCACTTATGAAATTAATGGTACTAAGCGTATGGTTAGTTTTGACATTCCAGAGTCCGTTCCTGGTTATATTTTAGTGGTCTCTTTGTTTTATTTGCTTTGTGTGGTAGTGAGCATTGTGTTTCTTTGTTTGAATGCTTGTTAGCTCACCTGAGCCAAAGGCTCAAGTGAGCTATTGCGATCGCCCTTCGTCCGGCGTCCGTCGTGCGTCGTCCGTCGTCCGTCGTCCGTCGTCCGTCGCCCGTCGTGCGTCGTGCGTCGTGCGTCGTGCGTAAACTTTTTACATTTTCATCTTCTTCTTGAAAACCCCAAGACCGATTTTCATCAAACTTGGCAGGTAGCATCCCTAGGGGGTTAGGAACTCAATTTGTTAAAATGGGCACCATGCCCCACCCAGGGGGCCCCCAGGGGGGCCCAAACCCCCCAAAATTAAGGAATCTGTAAAAATCTTCTTCTCTAGAACCAGAAGTGATAGAGCTAAGTTAATACTATGAGTTAGTACATTGATGACTGTAGTTTCAAGTTTGTTCATGGCAGAATCAGGGGTGCCCCCCTTGGGACCCAGGGGAGGGGGGTGGGGAGGGGTTCTAATGGGGCCTAAATTGTACATTTTCATCTTCTTCTTAAGAATCCCATGACCCATTTTCACCAAACTTGGCAGCTAGCATCCCTAGGGGGTTAGGAACCCAATTTGTTAAAATGGGCACCATGCCCCACCCAGGGGGCCCCAGGGGGCCCAAACCCCCCAAAATTAAGGAATCTGTAAAAATCTTCTTCTCTCGAACCATAAGTGATAGAGCTAAGTTAATACTATGAGTTTGTACATTAATGACTGTAGTTTCAAGTTTGTTCATGGCAGAATCAGGGGTGCCCCCCTTGGGACCCAGGGGAGGGGGGTGAGGAGGGATCCTAATGGGGCCTAAATTGTACATTTTTATCTTCTTGAGAACCCCATGACCCATTTTCACCAAACTTGGCAGGTAGCATCCCTAAGGGGTTAGGATCTCAATTTGTTAAAATGGGCACCATGCCCCACCCAGGGGGCCCCCGGGGGGTCCCACACCCCCAAAATGAAGGAATCTTTTAAAATCTTCTCTAGTATCAGAAGTTATAGAGCTAAGATAATACTATGAGTGAGTACATTAATGACTGTAGTTTCAAGTTTGTTCATAGGAGATCCAGGGGTGCCCCTGGGGGGGGGGTGGTTGGGAAGGTCCAAATGGGGGCCTAAATTGTACATTTTCATCTTCTTCCTGAAAACCTCATGATGGATTTTCGTCAAACCTGGCAAGTAGCATCCCTAGGGGATCAGGATCACAATTTATCAAAATGAGCACCATACCCCACCCAGAGGGCCCCAGGGGGCCCCAATCCCCCCAAATTAAGGAATCTTTAAAAAAATGGGACCTTATTGTACATTTTCATCTTCTACTTGAGAGTGCCTGGTCAAATTTTGGTAGAGCTGTGAATAATTTAGATTAGTGACTGCGTGAAAGGTGAACTTGCGATACTCAGGTGAGCGCTAGACCCGCGGGTCTCTTGTTGTTGTAGTCACTTGTTTCTTACACATAATGTGTTTGCATCTACCTTAGATGTTCCAATTAACAAATGAAGTGTACATGGAGAGAATTTGAAATATAAGATAGAAAGATGAATGTTGAAAACATGTTCCATTCATGGATGGCGTTTTCCCGCTAGGTTCGAGGCGTGACCAGCGCTGGCCCGGGAGACTGGAGCGATGCCGTGAGAGTTGGAACCAGCGAAGGACGTGAGTCAAGTCTTACAGTCTGAGAATCAATATTTTGTGATTCCAGTCTATACTGCTCTTCCATTCGTACTTACAGTAAAAGTAAACGCCATTGGAGTTATTTTCAAGTATGAGTTGAATCAGTGAGTAATCATTTTATTGGGTATTATTTACTTATTTAGGGATTTTTTTTTCAAATTCATGATTAACAAATGACATCAAATATGTGTTATTGTAAAGAAAAAAATGCCCATGTGCTTATGTAGATATTTCACACAATAGCATGAATACACATGTACACATAATTATGCAACCTCAAACAAACACGCACAAGTTGCTTAAGAATGTGGCTAAATGTATTATAGTCTTACGTCTGACTTGCTCGGAGTTAGTCCTACACATTTGCATTATGCCATGGAATGAACAGTAATCACTGTAATTATAACTTTGAAAATTACGATTGCGCTCGACTTCTTACCCAAGTTAAAGAATGATGGCCACTCATGGGAGTCCCTTGTCTCGTTAATATGCATGTCGATTATGGAAAGGAAGAGACACACTGTCAGCTGTGTAATGATTGTAGAATTGATTTTGTCCAAACACGACGATGTCCACTGTGGCAGGCGACAGTGATGCGTTGCGGTCTTCATACTGGCGCCGACAATGGTGGCGCCATTTTCTGTCATGCCTTTTTTATCTCGTCTCCGAGTTGACATGTTGTCGCCCTTTACAAGGCCATGGAAAACACACGGAAGAATATTGCTCTAGGAGACGCTTCTGGTGTAGATCACGTGATTTACTTTGAATCCATGAGGTGTAAAGTGAAGGGAAAGAATGATTAACCAGCTTGCGAAGTCTTCAGAAGTTATCTTGAAAGTGAACAACTGAATCAGCAGATGTTACAATTAAAAATCTTACGGGAACACGGAGAAGTCATAATAATGGAGCGAATATGTTAATGCAAAACCAGTCTTCGTGCCGGCATGTAGCTCGTAGCATGTGACTTGAACGTGAAGTATCCCGTCATTGATATTCTGCGTGACCATTCAAGTTCAAGTAAATGTATCTTTGGACAGGGTTCGTTCTGAATTATACAATACAATGAGCAACATACATCGTGGAGGGGTATTTTTTTATTTGTCTTCAGATAGAATCACTCTTGCCACTATGGCACCTTGCAGGATATTCAACTGGCGAGGTGGTTTTTGCACAATTTTACGCGATTGGTCAGCGGCATGGCAGGCACAAGCACAAGCCCCTGTCTTTGCTAGCCTACAAATGCCAGGCATGCGGCTGTCTGGTCACGAATAGTTTTGTGCTTGAGTAAAATGATGACTTACTGGCTGCAGTTGAAATTATTGAAAAGCATCAGCTTGTCCCATTCAAATAGTCATGCCCCAATTATAAGAAACAAGGAGTGAGCACCATACATACCCTTGCACTTGTAGGAGCTGTTATTCCTGTCAGTATTGTAGTTTATCTAAGTCCAGGGGACTGTTTCATGAATTAAAGTTGTCGGCCCTGACAAGTTGTCAGTCTCCGACAGTTTCAGTAAAATCCTTGGTTTTGATTGGCTGTGAAGCTCTGCTCACTGACTGGTGCTATGGTAACTGTCAGAGACTGATATCTTGTCGGGGCTGACAACTTTCATGAAACGGTCCCCAGATGGTTACATGGGTTGTCGACAATTCACACAATGTAGAATGTTCTCACTCTATACCACTTGGCGAAAACAGTCATTTCATTTGCGTTAGTAATCAAATCGATTTTCTAAATTGTGGTTTTCACAGAGTTTCTAGATAATAGTATTCCTCTTAACGATTGTTATTGAAGAGAGAAGTTTCGTAATATTCGTGAGATGTCTTGTTGTTCCAAGAAAGATGCCCTGCCTTTTTTTTTTCTTTTTTTTTTTTGGACAAAGTTAGTGTTACACCTCGACAGCAACACTGATACTGACATCTGTTCTCTTGTAGGATCTACAAAAAGAATAGACGGAGACAACCTATTTGGTTCAGTAACCATGAAGGATGTGGTGTTCAGAGAGCACAATGTCTAGAATAGCTCTAATTGGCTAGATATTTGACTTCCGCACATTTTTCCACCCAAAACAAAATGATAAAGTATTTAAAGCCTTGGATTTTATTACATATCACATTTATTGAGTGCCTTCCGCAAACATTATTATTCTAATTCAGAGATCCGTACTGCAGCCAGGAGGATTTACGAGAAATGACGAATGACAAACTAACGAATGTATTATCTTTATTCTCTCTTTATTGTCGAGATGCCAGACTGGTACCTGTTTGCTGACTGTAGTCATAGTACTAGTCACAAGGATGAACCACAGAGGGTTGATATCATGCAAATAATTTCAATGTGCTGTACATTTGTTTTTCAAACTGCTATAACCTTGAGACAAATTCCTGTTTCGTGTTAGAAATAGAATGGGGTCTTTTAGAAATCATTGTGGTATTCCAAGCTATATTTGGCATCTATATTTTGTTTGATGTCCTGTCCACGGAATACCAAAAGAATAGTGCGTCATCTTCCTCTCTTCTCTCTTACCTTTTACCGAATCATTTTTCTGGCATTCTTTATATTCTTCACTGCAAAAAGTCCGGTGTTAAATATGAAACACAGACCTGGTGTTAAATTTTCGGTGCTCATTTATGGTGTTAGATTAACACCTCCGGGTGTCATTTCAAATTACAAATTTGTTTTTTGAATAGTTTCTTAGTTACTGCACTTCTTTTTGATTTTGAACTTCAACAAGACGATCAAGAATTTTCCGATAAAGTACTTGATTTTTGAAAAAAAAAGTGTAAACACATTTACACCACAGTAACACCAGTTGGTGTGGTCTCCTATTGAAGCTGGACGGGTGTTATACCATTGACATTAACACCAGCTATATCAAATCAACACCATGCGGTGTCATTATTGAATTAACACCAGCGCAGTGTCAAAAATATCACCAGATAGAGTGTCAAATTAACACCACGAAGTGCCATCACAATACATTTTCTACACCTTTGGGTGTGGTCCTCTATTGACACTTGATCGGTGTTAGATTTAACACCCGTGGTGTTAAATCTAACACCGATGTTTTTACAGTGTTCAATCTCTCTCTCTTTCAATATATGTATCCCCCCCCCCCTTTTTTTTCTCCTTCTCCCTCTCTGGCATCGCCTCTCTGGCATCGCCTAGGCGCGCCTGTTCCAACAGGGCATTGAACCGATACTCTTTTGTCCTGATGTAGATGCTGTTTCCACTGGACCACCTAACTACATGATAAATTGCAATGCGCGACTCCTTCATAATGAAGCTAAGAGAGAATATACAAACAATCATAACCTAGATATGGGTATCCACGGTAGGACATTTGGTCAGTGACTATACGAAGTGTTGAAAGGTTGGTTTTTTTTTTCGGAGTGGGCAGGATAAGAGACCCAGTTTACGTATTGTGAGACGGTCTTATTATCTTTCATCTATTATCGTTATTTATTCTATTTGTTCTATTTTGCTATCATTCTGTCTGCTTTCGTTTTTATTCTATTTCGTAATTCTATGGGTGACCAATATAATTCTATGAAACCGTGTCAGTGTATACCATGGTAAAACCTTACACTACTCAATTTTCACTGATGTATTACACCCTTTGTACGTTTGGTTTGGAAGAACGTGCCTAAGGCCTCGGCGCACCGAGCATGATAACAGCAATGGTCCGGGTTTTGTTTTTGTTTTTTGTTTTGTTTTGGTTTGTTTGTTTGTTTGTTTGTTTTTTGGGGGGGGGTTGTTGTTGTTGTTGTTTGTTTGTTTTTTTGCTTTGGCACGCCAAAAGGAACCATGTCTGGTTCTGTTACAATATCACTTCCCCGCCAATTATTTCGTTACAAAATAAATCTTCAAATGGCGATTTTGTTGTTCTTGACTTTGACGTAAGAGTTAAATTTTGGATGATTTATACCATAATCATTGATTTTTTGTTTATATTTTTATAGAACCACAGCAAAAACCAACCAAAAAACAAAACAACCCCCCCCCCCCTCAAAAAAAAAATGGACCGTTGCCGTTACCGTGCTCGGTGTGCCGAGACCTTAGGGGGGGTTCAGTTTAACCTAACAGCAAAATAATGTTTACCGTCAAGGCAAACTCATTTCCGGTGATATCTGGTTAAAGGATTCATCAGAGTGTAATCAGTGAAACTCGAGATTCAGGTTACTGACTCAGTGATGATTCGACACTCTACAGCATGTTTTGCTCTCTTGACAAAGACCCTTCCAAGGAGAATTCTGTCGAGACAGTATAGACCCTGGTGAAAGCATTGTCCATGTTATGTCCAATGGGGGATATCACTACATGGCACGTTTCCCATGGTAACTCTTTCTAAGATGATGTCATGTCTTTAGAAACAAAAAACAACCAAACTCACATTTTTCAGGCTAATGCTTCAC
Organism: Diadema antillarum; assembly: GCF_040938485.1. Classification (NCBI taxonomy): domain Eukaryota; kingdom Metazoa; phylum Echinodermata; class Echinoidea; order Diadematoida; family Diadematidae; genus Diadema; species Diadema antillarum. The sequence goes on from NW_027270964.1 coordinate 5,092,620, forward strand.
ACCAGTAAGTCGAATACAATGTGATTACGTAACTGTCAGCGACAAATAAGGCCAAATTTCACCACTTGGCTTTTTCGCCCGCAGACTTTAAGTATGACGCTCTGCCAGAGTCCTAGCTTCCTGACAGGTTTTAAACTGACGTAATGATATCTAGCCCTCAAAACCAAGTCGCTATCTCCAAGGTCAGGTATTGGTCAAAACACTATACCCGATTGAAGCAATAAATAGAATGTATGCAACAAACCTTCATTCATTACATTTGTGAAAGCGTTCACGCGAGGAGTTAGAGACTCATATTCATATCAATACCAACGCAGGGATGCTACGAGATACCAACGCAATGACGGTAGACATGAAACAGAGTATTGGTGAGTGATATCAAGCGGCTTTTGAAAACAAACCTTTCGTAATCGGAAAGCTTTGGATATTCGATAATTTGGTGAATGGTGTGTGTTATCACTAACTTGAATAAACTTGTGTTCCATTGTTTACGTCAGTAGGAAATGATAATCAGTGTTGTGAGGGCAACAATGATAGGAACAAGATTTTCTTCACTCCCTAAATGCATGCGCTGGTGGTTATTCATTGGATTTACTGAATAATGTCCATTATTTATCTTCTCTTTCAAAATTGATCCTGCATTTTATCATTCACAAGTATAACTGACAGAAAAAAAAATGCATTATGATTACGAAAAAGGCAAAGTTATGCAATGATTTAACAAACTTTCTGAGGAAGACTGAAGTTTGAATTTACTATAATGATATTATATGGCATGATGTTATGGCAGTCGTTATAGCCACTTGTGCTTCAAAGTGGATTAAGTTGAATTTCCCAGTTGCAAATACAATCTTCGTGTATTTCATCCTCCCTTTTTTATTATTGCCGATAGTATTTCAAAGTGACTACTGATGTACAATTTTTGCAGAAACGCTCGTGATTTATTGTCATTACCGGTCGATGTTTTGCTTTTCATTGCTGTACACGGCTTGTTTCAGCACCGTGTGTCCTCGTGCTACACACGTGTCCAGCCTGATGTCTGTTTTAAGAGTAAATAATGAATAAAACAAAGGCGAAGAGGAAAAAAATAATGCCAGTCAGTCAGAGGGGAGTATGTCACCACGTGCCTCCGATGATCTAACGGTGACGGAAGTGACAAAGTGTCATGGATTCGCATCCAAATGTCATTTCTCTAATCGTCATCAAACGGTTTGATACAAAGCGACTTCCGTGTACATGTTTGTGCGTCTATCTGTTTGTCTGTTTGCCTGTCTACTCTTCAAAGCTTTTGCTCCGCGTAACATTATTCAGCATCCTTCTTACGCACCGGAAGTGATTATTCATGTCACGACCTCCCTACCTTCTACCTGCATTTCCGTTCGTCATGACTGACATGGGTTTCACCATGACCCAGGGGTCATATGATTGAGTCGGGTGAGGAGGGAATGGGGGGGGGGGGTGAGGTAAAGGAGTGACAATCCGGTGAATGTCGACTAATCTAGTTACATGACGTCATCTATTTAAGATTACGAATAGGTGAAACTGAATTCAACACCTTTACACTTGTCATGCTTTCATTTCATAATGTTGTGTCATTAAACGGAATACCAGCTACAAGCGCAGCTCTAATGTTCTGTAGGCAATGGTAGGGGAAGCGACTTCGCACCTGTTTTCGCACTGAGTAAGCTATTTGGTGCAAATTTTTAAGGTTCCATTACGTCATTTGCCGAAACTTCACGAAAGAAAGCAATTGATAGCGTTTTCTGTTCCCAGTGTTTTTTAATGGCCAAATCCTCGAATCGGAAGAAATCATGGCTCGTCACTGTTGTTTTCATTGTTATGGGTGTATGACGTCATTTGTCAGCGAGTCTTTCTTCCTGTTAATACCATCCTTCAGAAGTCTAATCAATTGTAAAATGTTCCATCGAAATAGCGACGGTGTCAGTGTACGTCTCTTCACTCTACACCTCTACAAGTAAAACGAATGAAAACAGCGATACACGATAGAATTATTACTCATGTATTATGGAACATGTGTCAAGGTATTCAGTATAGAATAACATGTTATGACAAACAATATAACCTCCAGGATCTTGCTTGTCATAATTCGTGCCTGAGTGAACGTCTTTTGGTGGTACATCAAGCCTATATCTGTCAGGAACAAGACAATGTTTACACAAAAATATGTTAGAGTTCCTACCTTTAAATTAGTCAGAGTGTCCACGCCCAGACAGCTCTGCTAACAGCGGTGTGAGCAGCAAGCCTGGCTCGTGGCACGTTGAATGCACGGAGAGATCCAGGGTAGCTTTGTTACCGTATCGAGGGTTCTTTTGATGGAGAGCCTTGATTATTATATGGAGGGGAAACTCTTGTCAGAACCAACTGTCTATCAAAGCAAGAGTAGAGTCGACTAGTTGGCAGGCCTGACGTCATCATATTTGAACGAATAATCAAATTCAATTTCAATTCAATTCGATTTTTTATTTTCCATCCCAAAGAGTGAAACAAAATATAAAACATGCATCAAGCAATAATATTGTTTGATCAATTTGAAAAAAAAAGTAACGCTATGTAAATCATAGAGTATATGATAAGATAAGATATATACATTCAAGTAGAATAACCACGTTTAACATCTATGCATGCTTTGGACGTTGACAATAAAGTAAGTATGGAAAAGAGTGGTCAACTGAAAGGCAAGCCTGTAATACGTGGATGACTCAAAAACATAATAGATAACTATACTTCATTGTTATAATTATTTTAAAGTGCAAGGAATGCAAATCCAAGCTAATTTAACAATGTACAACCGGCAGGCACTATTGGCAGAGCCGCGTTTACCCAACAGAAGAAGAAGAAGAAATAATAATGACACCCGTACCTCGATCACATGTTTTTATCATGTAGCTATCGGATCTGTTCTCTATCGCCGTATATAGAGGCTGAACCAACATCACCGTAACAATCACAAACAAGAAATCTTGATATTTCCATCACGAGTGGGTTCTTCCCAAGAAGTTGTAAGTTGGCAGGATTGGACATCTTCGTGAATATTTCGCGGATGAGTGTTCGTACCCAAAATATGCTATATCGGGAACAAGTGAAATCAGAAACGACGGCGATGACGATTATTGTTTTAGAGATGTTGTATTTTCTTAAGGGAAATGATAACACTAGCGTTTAAGAAATCATGTTACACTTCGTTCGCCTCAATTTCCATATCATACTAGTCGTCCTTTCTTGATATTTGTCTATCATTCGGGGGTTTTTTTCTGTCGGAAAATGAAACACTGCCACTTAGTTCAAGGCAAAGCAAGAAATCAGATAATTCAGTCAAAGGTATAATTAAACTGCCTGATTATACAATCAACATTTTGAAATTATATCAGCTATAGCAGTAGCATTTGAAAACTGATTACATAGTATGTCTCCTATGTGTTCAAGGGACGTCTAACAGTTATCGACAAAATTGTGACTTAAAGGTATTTAGGGTAGGGGGAACCTTGTCAAACTGGTAGACATCTTCATAGAATTTGAATCCTTAGAAAAGTGAATTATCGGCTTTTCCTTTCTGAATTGATCTGCAAGCCCATAATTCAGATTGTAACTGCTGACCGAATTACTGATAAATTCACATTTGTGTAGGCATTCGGTCTGAAAGCATATCGGTAAGCCATGTCCATCTACATCTTACAGTTCAATTTTTGATACTCGGGAGTCATGGGACCAGTATTTATTACTTTTACAGTCAGACCGCTTGTAAGTTTGGGGTTTGTCATGGTTTTACCTCTCAACAATGAGTAGAAATACTACTCCAAACACTGTTCTGCTACTCTTTATTTTTAGAAGAAATCTCTCAGACAACATTGGACAATGTGCTATGATTTGGATAATAGACAGTCAGACCAATTAATCAGCGATTCACCAGTCATTTGTTACTTAATTGGCATTTAGAGGAAATGTGTCTGATAGATAAGATTGAACAATTCTGTGGCTTTGGTATAGACAAGATTAAAAGGAAATCACTCATTGGGCTGACTGTCTCCTCTCGCGACGTACCATTTAATGACGTAAGTCTTTCCTGCTCGGGATGTCTTTATATTCCCAAACTTTTCTCTAATACGTATTCTCTTTTTATCCCCACTTCACAGCTATTTTGTGTCTCCATTTCGTTGGCTACGATGTGCTTTGTCGCTCTATTCCGTTTTCTCTCTGCTTTTCCTGTGTACTAGTTTCTTCCCTGCTTCGAAGGGTCGTGTCTGCCGGGCTTTCACTTGGCATTGCCTTCCTCTGCTTAGCTGTGTCTCTATAATATTATTGCTCCAATGTCCGAAGATAGTTAGCACCTGCTGAGATTTTGTCAACAGCACTCGCTACGCATTCAAACTGAAGGAAATGAAGGAAGCCACTCTTTTCCAGAAATTTAATACAAACACTTAATTTTGTGGAATTGAGTCTAAGAGAGAGAGAAAGAAAAACACCTTTTACTCACTATAATAAAAAAAAGTTACCCTTTAGACGTTCATGTGTGCCTCTCCGAGGTTGTAAAATAATCTACAATAAGCTACAAGTAGACCTAGTGAGTTTAAAATCAAGTTGAAAATTCATCCTATAAATGCTATTAGTTTGCATTATGTATGTCATGTTAAGTATGTCATGATTTGTAATGCGCGGTACAGAGTATGTTATCATAGTATAGCTGCGCAATATAAGCGTCCTTTATTATCATTATTATGTTAAACACACACATACACACACACACACACACACACACACACACACACACACACACACACATTAAGCTCGGCATCTCGCTTTTGCTAAATGGGGAGCTCATCACTTGAACGAAGGACAACGTCAATTGACTCTACTTATTTGTTGAGCTGAAGATCAAGTCACAGAATTGATTCTCGTCACATTTTGTCGAAGTTGACTCTCTTCAAGTGGCTAACAGAGTTTTTATTCAAATGAGTGGTCTACATACGTATTAAAACTTGGCAGTCTTGTACAATATTTGTGGCAATACTTGGAAATAGGAGTCCCGCCAGCGTGGGACGCTTACGTAAGTTATACCCTCTGGAGTCGAGTGGGGGCATCCCAGTGGATCCGCCAGTAAAATTTAGTGATGCCACGTCCTCAACTTCAGCTTGGCATTCTTCTTTAAACTCTTATCTTCCCGTACGTCTGCTGCCAGTTGGACGGCACACTATACTTCCTTTTCCCTCTAACGTCCGCAGGTCTTTTAGGAGGAGCCATGGTAGTCACAGCGTCATGGATTGAGTTTGTCCTGAAATTCAAAATCACTCCAAGCTGTAACAACGACGCCAGAAAATAGTATAACTTATTATGATAGTAGTAGATGACCAGTATATGGATGGATAATATGTCTGATTTTGAAAGGAGATAGTTTGATTGCTCCCAGCTGAGATGTTCAAACGATATAAACTCAATTTGATCTTTTTTGTAGCCAATCATTGATGATGCGGTTGGATGGGTTTCGTGACGCACGAATGCTTAGAGAGCGAAAAGTCATGCGCACTGCTGAAAACATTTTCTTGGATTCCTTTCAGATAACAGGAGCTCAAGAGCCTATAAAGTGCACATGGCTGGATAGCCCTATCCTCAGCCCAGTCATGTCATGAAAGACGTACTCTAAGTAGGAGCGAAGGGGACTTCAACGATACATCCAACAAAAAAAAAAACGCTGACCAGTGCTAAAGGTCTCACCTGATTTCATGGTTTGTCTGTCGTTGTATAGGCTCTGTATGTTTCCGGTAGGAAAAACACAAATAACACAAACTCACTTCCCATGCATACTTGAAGCTATGTGAATATTGGATATCAGTTGCTAATAATAATTATATATTAATACCAGCAATAGTGACCCAGTTTTTGGTTGCGATTTATTAAAGTGACGTGTGCCATCAACAAGCCACATGTGCAATTGATTAGAAAACAATGATGAAAATATATCTATCTTTAGCTCTGTGAATGGCGAAGATCGTTTAAATCCAATTTAAGGCCAAAAATCATTGTTCCTAGTTGGAATGCCGTATTGAGTGCTGAATAAGTAAATACCATAAAGAGTTTAATTCAGTTTTTGCCAAGAATATTCCACGCTGTCTTAATTGATGAACACCGCGACTGCACAACGGCGAAGAAAAGAGTAGCGTTACTGTCACTTTTGAATTATTGATTGATTGATTTTTTTTCTTTTTTTCATATGTAAATGTAACCCAAAGTCAGTTGAATAAACTAATTGAATATAATGTTGTTTGAATCAGGTTGAACGGTCGAAATAGGTGAGTGATCAATCCAAATATAGAACATTATTCCATGGTAATGCGAAATGAGTACGATCAGGTGTTATTTCATGCATATATGCAAACTTAAGAATCACATGTGCCTGCCGCTCATAAGACAAATTAAACAACTCTAAATATAACAGAAAAACAGGAGACCATCACCATAACCAAACGCTTGACGAGGATATAGCCTCAGAAATAGTCGTCTATGCAATGTGACAAATAAAGCGGATATATTCGAATCACCATTCATTGAATTGAGACTTTCACCTTTGTGCCTCTATAGGACCCTGATAGGCTCACGCCTGTGCGCGATTTGTAATTGCTAGAACCTGATACTATATGTGATGTCTTAATCAAGGGTAAAGAATGGGATTAACCCGCTTACGCAATTTTAATGAGAATTGCACTGAATAAATTCAGGATAAGAATGTAAAACATGATCTGTCTATAAGCAGTGGTAGACAGATACACATTTGAAATGACTCTTTTTAGAAACTTGTATGAAAAAGGACCCATCATATCCAAGACACCACGTGAGAAAAGTGGGGAAGGCATTAGGAACTGCCACTCTTATGTGAAAATGGCGGTGTTATTTGAAAATCTATCTGGTCTCGATACGTTCTCCGAGAAACGCAATTATGTCATTCCGTCACTTTCGGAGAATTACGGGGATGCGCTCGGGGACAAAATTAAAAAGATTCGTGAGTCATCGCAGCGAAATTAGACAGAGAGAAAAAGAGAGAGCCTGAGTGCAAATTGAGCTGATGGACGTTGTGTTTGAACAGGTCGTTCCAGCTGACTCATGAATAATGACAAAGATTAATATTTGACAATGCATGGTGGACCGTACTCTACCGCCGCCTTGGAAAACAAAACGAATATTGAAAGGCGCAGAAGTCTCTTTTTTTTTCTTTTTTTTTTTGCCGCGCTTTTCGAAGCTGAATAAATTAGCACAGGGTCACTCGGCTGTACCCCTCGCTGCCTTTCTTGAAGTGTATGCACAGATCACTTTTCCTTTACAAACATAAATACACAAACACACGCCTGTCAGCACACACACACACACACACACACACTCACACACACACGCACACACACACACACACACACACACACACACACTCGTCTCTCATCTCGTATTACATGAGTCTTTCTCTACCATCCGAATTCTTGTTTTGCGTGTCTCACATTTCCTCTGCATCTTTTCTTACTTTCTACCTCTCCCATTCTCTCCTCACCCCAGGTAGCCTCTTAATCTTTGTCTTTAATCACACTTCTCCAGAATTTGATCTTGAGTCGTCATTAAGTTGTTTGCTTTGATCTCACGTTGTGTCGAGGAGGAATAAAGAGGAGCATTTCTCCCTCTGTCTCACCCTCATCCCGATTTCTTCCAAGGATGCACCACGTCCTCCACTCCATCTCATGTTTGGGTCTAATTTTACATCACCATCCATTTTTCCTTCCAGCCAACATTTCCCCTTGCTTCGTCTCCCCCACTTCTCTTCGGTGTTATTTTGTCTCCACCCTTGCATACGTCGGTACGGATAATGAAGTATGCTTATACTTCTCTTTCTTCCCACACTCCGTTTCGCTCTCTCCTTTTTTTTTATGTACACACATTATTTTTAATGGTGTTTTTATTCGAATTCCGTTTGATGTTGCCATCGTTTTCACAATGAAACCAATACAAACATTCACCTTGATCGATATGATCAGACTGAAAAAAAACCTCTGCTAATCGCACAACTTAAACAAAGACGTACGCACACACACACACATATATAATAGCTATGTTTGTGTGTATGTATGTATGTACTTTATGTATATATATATATATATATATATATATATATATATATATATATATATATATATATATAATATATATGATAGTAGTGATTGAATACAAACATATGCTTATATATCTAGCATACATATTTTGCTGTTATAGAATACAAATATGCTTGGTCACGATGATTGTCAGTCCGGGGATGCTGGGTATGGTGTCACTGTGATGTAGGAGTAATATGATATGGGGGACCCACGATGACGAATCAGCGATCAATATGAATTATTGATGTGAGTCAGTCAACGAGATGTCACCGCGATAAGCAACAACGGACAACCGAGAATGAAAATGATATGATTTGGTGTAATGGAATATATAATACCCCATATATCACATATACGGAGTATATGATATGAGGATATATATATATATATCTGTCTCTTTCTCTTTATTATATGGATAGATATATATGTATATAAATATATGTATATATATATATACATACCTCCCCGCCATGTTTTTGAGTTTAAGCCCCTATTATTATTCGTATAGTGAAAGAAATTACACGTATCGACAGGAACGATCTCTCGCACTATATGTATATGTATGTGTATATTTATATGTATATGTATATGTATATGTATATAGGGCCTATATATAAATATATATTCTATATATATATATATATATATATATATAGAGAGAGAGAGAGAGAGAGAGAGAGAGAGAGAGAGATATGACAGTGTTTATTATATCATTAGTAGTCTGGTAGGAATGGGGGGTCCCCATGCACCCCCCGAACACATTTTTTTAACTTACTTTTTTGTAACCCTTAGGGTGTCTACTTAATGAATTTTTTTGTTCCCAAGAAAAAATCGTGTCCCATGGGGGTCATTGGCGGCCATCTTGGCAGCCATCTTGGATTTTCAGGGAAAATCATTATTTTCCATAACTTTTGAACTACACAGCATAAAACAATAAATAAAGCATTTCTTCAGGGTAAACATGACACGAGGAATCGATTGCAATGGGTATTTACATGATTAAAGCAAGTTTGAAACAAGAAAAGCCTAAAAAAATGCAAATTTTGGTGTCATTTTCACCGAAAAATACCTCAATAGTTTAACTTTTAAATTACACAGCATACAGGGACAAATAAAACAGTACTTCAGAATTAATACGGCATGAGGAATCGTTTGAGATAGTTACTTACATGATTAAAGCAAGTTTCATACAAGAAAAGTCCAAAAATGCGAGGAAAACGAGTGTTGATTACTTTACAAATATTCCCCAGTAGTCCATATACATATACACGAAAATCTCATACCTCCTAAGAGTGAACTCACCACTTTTTCTTAACAGTCTGGTAGGAATGGGGGGGGGGGGTCCCATGCACCCTCCTTTTTGTATCCCTTAGGGTGTCTATTTGATTTTTTTTTTTGTTTCCAAGTAAAAATCGTGTCACATGGGGGTCATTGGCAGCCATCTTGGATTTGCAAGGGAAATCATTAATTTCTTTAACTTTTGAACTTTCCAACATACAAGGACAAATAAATAATTTCTCCAAGGTAAATGAGGAATCGATTTAGCTGGTTATTTACATGATTAAAACAAGTATGATACATGAAAAATCCAAACATGCGAAAAAAAGTGTCGTTTACTCTAGAAATTGCCCAAATAGTCCATATACATACATGACAATTATATACCTCATATGATCGACTAACCACTAAAGTCTTAATAGTCTTGTAGAAATGGGGGATCCTCATGCACCCTCATTTTTTGTATCCCTTAGGGTGTCTATGTGATGATTTTCTTTTTTGTTTCCAAGTGAAAATCGTGTGTGTGGGGGGGGGAAGACATTGGCGGCCATTTTTGATTTGAGAGAAGAATCAGTAAATTCTGTAACTTTTGAACTTCACAACATACAGGGATATTATATAACATTTCTTCAGGGTAACTGTGTCATGAGAAATCGATTGAGATGGTTAAAATGCAAAAATTAAGTGTCATTTACACTGTAGAGTACCCAAAATCCGTATACATACATGACAAACTACTTCACAAAAGTGACTTAGCACTTTGTGTTTAGACCATATAGCTCAAATATGGTGTTTTGTATAAAAAAAGCATGCATCATGCAACTCCAAGCATTATGACGCCTCATTTGTTGAAATCAAATGAAAAATGTAAGTAAGATGGCAATTCATATGCAGATTCAATTCAATTCAATTCAAACTTTATTTCATTTTTTCGAAAAGAAGAACATAAACATTTCACTTTCTTTGATAAAAGAGAATAAGGTTACATATAATCAAAACAAAGGAAAATTGAGAAAACACAATTGTCAAACCGTGAGATAACAAATATGTTGCAATGAAAATTGACTGAAGTGATATAGACGATATAACATTACACAAAATATCGAAAACTGAGGGACCCACTAAAAGACAAACAGACACACACACATACACAGGCGAATGAACATTAAACGAGACCGGGACGACAATACTTATAAAGGAGGACTAAAATACAAGACAGAACGAGACAAGGCTGACATAATAGAAGGACAATACAACGGACAGAAAGGCAAAACAAATCCAGCGATCCTCGACAGAACTATATCGAAAAAATAATGAGATGCGTGAAAAGGATACGGAAATATGGGAAAATAGAAAGATAAGATGCGGAAGTAATACAAATAGAATCGAATTTACTCTGTACGTGTCACGGGACAACAAGGACGAGAAAAATGCTTGACAGTGTATTATTGGGAATCGGAATTCTTCGGAAAGAAATTAAAAGATACACCTAAAAAAGCAGATCAAAAGAGGTGAACAAACAAATTTTGATCACAACATGTGAAAGTGACTAATCGACAAAATTCAAACCTAAAATGTAATTGAACACTTTTTGTGCCATGCATCTTCTATTTCATTTAATTTTATATTTGAAGAGTTTTAGTAATGGTATTTTCATAAAAGAAATCACTGTGCCAAAATGCTCTGTCGGTTTCACCAATTTAGGTGCCGGAATGTTATCATTAAAACGTATTTAAGATTAACACTGATTAAGTTAACAATGGTTCATTCAAACGTATTTGTTTAAAGCCTTCCTGTTTGAAAATAAACATATGAACTTCACTTGACAGCCAGAAATCCACTCGCTCTCTCTCTCCCTCTCTCTCCCCCTCTCTCTCTCTCTCTCTCTCTCTATATATATATATATATATATATATATATATATATATATATATGTATAAAGTATGGAATTAACGTATATCGAAAAAAGTAACACAATATGACTTTACTTTGTCTAAAGTATTCTGAATTCTCATCCTGTGCAATCATACAAACCACAGATGTGGTAAGTGATATGTTAGCTTTTGGTTTTACACTTCTGTAATTTCCAGTCATCATCAAAACGATCATTGTAATCGATGTCTGGCTCCTCCTCTTCATTCTCCTCCATCTACGCAGTAACTTTGTGAAGCAAGTCAATGAGGGAAGTGGGAAGGATAGGGCCGCTTGATCACATCGGATCCATGATACCGAAGGCTGTCTTCTGCCACCTTTGTCCAGGATCAAAGAGGTAGCGCACCAGAAGATTGGCTAGTCAGATCGCTTGAAGATGGCAAGGTGGTACACGTGGTTCAGACATTGAAAGTGTGAAATAAGGTTGCCTCTGCCAGGTGGGAGCAAGGAGAAATCCATCTTGATTTGGTCATCTGTTTCAGCATGATGCTGCGAACGCCATTATAATAGACTTCTCCCTGGCCTTGCTGTACATTTTGGGCAGGTGAATGCTTCAATGTCATCTGTCACCTCTGGCTCCACAGACCACCCACCACCAAGATTTATGAGGAAAAAACACTCAACTTGGCATACTGTAAAGTCATATTCTAAGATTTCAGTAGTGTTTATTATAATACAATACTGAGCAACTTATCAGATTTCAGTATACTTCTGAAATCATGATATCAAACAACTCTCACCTGAATGCTATGTGGCATGTGGGGTGGCTTTGTAGATTCTTTAGGGGTCCAACTTTTCCCAACCTATGAAGGCACTTTAATTGTTACATCTTCCCCGGTAAACACATACAGTCCAAGTATTTTGGTACAGTAATGAGCTCCCGTTAACTCTATATGCAAGTTAATTGACATTCACAACCTGGCAATACGCGACAGTCCATCTATTAAGTAAGATACTACATTGTAGAATGGATTAAGCATGGACAAAGGGGATCAAGAAAATGTGTGTCTGGATTCCTCACCAAAGCTACCTTGTTTATACCCAAGCTTAGCAGCGCACTTGAGGTAGAGCACGACCGTCACGGTGGTGTCCGTCTCCTTATACTGGTTAGACAGTCGCTCATGGATATCGCACTATTGTCTCCTGGAACACATCATTGTGTAAACAAAAGGAATGTAACAGAAATCACATTCTCTGAAGCTTAAGTGATTCCTATTACATTCTTTTTGTTCACTCAATTATTCATCCCACGAGACAATAAGCTTTATCCATGAGCTGCTGTAACCAGGAGAAGGACACCAGGGTAGCGCTCTGCCTCGAGTATTCCACTATTAAGGTTGGGTACAAAGCAGCTGTGGTAAGGACACCAGACACAGACATTTTCTTGATCTTCTTGCACCATGCTTACTCCGTCACCCTCACCATCTTCCTTGATAAATGGACTGTCGAGCATTGCCAGATTGTGGTAAGTGTGAATGATGGTGAACTGGCATACAGAATCAAAGAGAGCTGGCTACTGTACCACAATACTTGAACTACATGTGTTTACAGGGGAAGATGTAACAAGTGCCTCCAAGAGTAGGGGCAAAGTCGGACCCCTAAAGAATCTACAAAGCCACCCTATGTATCAAACAGCATTCAAGTGAGAGTATTCTGATATTATAATTTCACCAATATTTTACTGAAATGTGGTAAATTGTTCAATATTATACAAAAAATGCACAGGATAGAGTGCGTTAGTGTAGGCGTATAGTGCACTCGAGGGTATTTACAATTGTGAAACATGCACAAGGCGAAGCCGAGTGCATGTTGCACTACATTGTAAATACCCGAGAGTGAGCTATACGCCTCCACTAACGCCACGAAATAATCCTGTGCATCATTTGTTTTATAATATGGGTCGAAAATTCGAAAACTAACAGAATTTTTCAGCGTTTTTCACGTACCTTTGTGGGTCAAGACGTCCGAAGATGTTCGTCCCAAACATTTACGCACGTCGCACTCGGAACTCCCACACATATAAGTATGATGGGGGGTTGGGTTTCCGGACACTTAAGTTCCCGCATGAAAACTTACTTATTTTACATAGAATATGCACCCTTTACCTTAAAGACTTGATATAGACTTCTCATATCGGCCTACTAGACAACATACTCTGAAAACGGCGTGAGAATTAACCTGCTAAATCGTTGGATTTGCCCTTCAAAGTGACTCCATGTACGCGTCCGGTCCCACAACGCTTGGTCTACTGTACACTGTACGTATGATACGTACGTGTACGCCATACACGTACATGTTATGCACAAGGGAAGAAAGGCCGGCCGGCCGGCAGCCCGAACTAGAAGTTGTTTACAGGATTGACAGCGCGTGCGTATGCATGCAATTCAAAGGAGCCGCCGCGCGCACAGACGATCGGCAATAGGATTTAACACGCAGTGCAATGGGACTGAGTAACCAAAGCGCATGTGACTCATTTCAGCGCTTCCTATTGGCTACATTCTTGAACCCATTTTATAATACATACTAATGAACACTGCTGAAATCTTAGAACATGACTTTAAAATGTGCCAATGTTTTATGTCCCCCAAATAAATCTTGGTGATGGATGGTCTGTAGAGCCAGTAAGAGGTGACAGAAGACATTGGAGCATTCACATGCCTAATGTGTGACCATAAGAGCCGGAGAAGTCTATTTACAGCAGCATCATCCAAAGCAGATGATGGGAGAGGGCGAACAAATGACGACAAACTCCAATGTGGATTTCTTCATGCTCATATACACCTTGCAGAGACAACCTTATCCCACACATTAAATGTGTGACCCATCGCCTTGCCATCTTGAAGAGAGCTGACCATCCAATCTTCTGATGCTCTGTATAATGACCCATTTGAACCTGGACAAGGATGGCAGAAGATAGCCTTTGTTATGATGGAGCCAGTGTGGTCAAGTGGCCCTATCTTTCCGACTTCCCTCATTGACTTGCTTCAGAAAATTACTAAGGAGATGAAGGAGGACGAAGAAGAGGAGCCGGACATTGATTACAATGATCGTTTTGATGATGACTAGACATTAAAGAAGTGTGAAATGGAAAGCTGATATATCGCATAGCCGCTTCTGTGTTTGTACAGTTACACAGAATGACAATTCAGAATACTTTTAGAAAAGTGAAGTCATATTGTGTTACTTTATTTTAATGCCTCCGCCACGAAGTGGTGCCAGAGGCATTATTTCAATATACGTTAATTCCGTATACTTCATGAAAAGCATATACACACGTCAGAGATGTTATAATAATATGTAATAATAATATATATATATATTATAATAATATATAATAATAATAATAATATATATATAATAATAATAATAATAATAATAATATATATATATATATATATATATATATATATATAATAATAATAATATAATAATATATAATATATAATTAGAGATGATGACTGGCGGCGGAGGGAACATATTTGAAATGCTATTAAGGAAGGTTATAAGTGCGGTGCGGTCCTAGGCCTTAATTCTGTCATTTATTACGTGAACATGTTTTCCCATGGGAGAACATTACAAGAATGTTCGCCCATGGGCAAACATAACGAATGTACCTCCATCACGTGACTGTGTTCAGGAAAACACTAATCGGTGGAAACATTTTGGCATCTAAATTTTTCAAATCGGCTCAACATTTTGGCACAGTGATTGTTTCCTTGAAAATATCCCAACTCAAACTCTTTTTAAATACAAAATGAAACGAAATTGAACGCGCAAAGACTGTTACATTTCAGTTCAAGTTTTATCTTTGTCCATTAGTCACTTTCACATGCTGTGATCAACATTATTATCATGTGTCACCTCCTTTGACCACTTATTTCAAGGGTATTTGCATATGAATTACCATAGTGCTTACATTCTTATTCGATTTCACCAAGTGAGGGGTGACAATGCTTGAAATTAATTTTTTCTTCAGATTCTATTTTTGATACCAAACAAAAAAGGCCTATTTGGGCAATGATTTAAAGACAAAGTTGTTAGTCACTTTTTTGAGGTATGCAATTTGCCATGTATGTAGCATGAAATATTTGGGCCATTTCCAGAGTAACAGCACTTAATTTTTCATTTTTTTGACATTTCTTGTATCAAACTTGCTTTCATCATGTAAATGACAATCTCAATTGATTCCTCATGCTGTGTTCCGTCTGAAGAAATGTTTTATTTGTCCCGGTATGTTGTGTATAGTTCAAAAGTTGAACTATTTGGGTACTTTTTGGTGTAACCGATACAGAATTTTTCATATTTTGGACTTTCCTTGTATCAGACGTTTTTTAATGGTGTAAATAACCATCTCAATCGATTCCTCATGTCACATTTACCCTGAAGAAATGTTTTATTTTTCCTTGTATGTTTGAAAGTTCAAAAGTTATAGAAATTAATGATTTTCCTTGCAAATCCAAGATGGCCGCCAATGACTCCCATGTGACACGATTTTACTTGGAAACAAATAAAAAATCATGAAATAGACACCCTAAGGGATAGAAAAAGAAGGGTGCATGGGACCCCCCTCCCCCTATTTCTACCAGACTGTTAAGAAAAAGTGGTTAGTTACTCTTAGAAGGTATGAGATTGTCATTTACATGTATATGGACAACTTTGGAATATTTCTAGAGTAAACGACACTGGTTTTCCTCGCATTTTTGGACTTGTCTTGTATGGAACTTGCTTTAATCATATAAATAACTATCTCAAACTATTCCTCATGCCGTATCAACTCTGAACTACTGTTTTATTTGTCCCTGTTTGTTGTGTAATTCAAAAGTTAAACTATTTTGGTATTTTTAGGTGAAAATGACACCAAAATTTGAATATTTTTAGGCTTTTCTTGTTTCAAACTTGCTTTTATCATGTAAATAACCATTGCAATCGATTCCTCGTGTCACGTTTACCCTGAAGAAATGCTTTATTTATAATTTTATGCTGTGTAGTTCAAAAGTCATGGAAAATAATGATTTTCCCTGAAAATCCAAGATGGCTGCCAAGATGGCCGCCAATGACCCCCATGGGACACGATTTTTTCTTGGGAACAAAAAAATTCACTAACTAGACACCCTAAAGGTTACAAAAAAGTAAGTTAAAAAATTGTGTTCGGGGGGTGCATGGGGACCCCCCATTCCTACCAGACTATAGTGTTTATCCACGTTTGCGTACGCAAGGTTGTACATGCTGCATGATATCGTGTACAGAGGTATTGAGTTTTCAAAGAAAATTTTGGTATGTATTATGCTCTGTATAGTAGATGAATGCTCATCTTTTTGAGATTATGACGCTTTCTTCCTAGAGCGCTACCAGACAATGAATTTGCATTCTTTTGTTTTATATTTAACCTCTTTGTATCTCAATTTAACGTAATATGCCAGAAATTTCCTCCGCTATGAATTGCATTTGATGTGCGGCATAAAGATACGGCATAAAGAAGTGAAGTATGCTGGGATAAATGGCCGGAGAGTTAGGGTCGCTTAATTTCTGAAAGTTTTTCATCGGGAGTTTGTTTATGACATTCATTTCTGGAAAAAATAGTGACGATATTTTTTATCATTTTGTTCCATTCTATCTCTCTTCATTAGACAGGATGATATCACCGATAGGATGAATATTAGTGGGAGGGGTCGTCCGGATGGGTGTTTCGAGACTTAGGAAGGGAAATGGTTCAATACCCGAACCTAACTCCCCAATTCCAGCAAGGAATTTCTGCCTGCCCAATGCAGAGCCCCATTTCCTGTACCATCTCTGGACATTGTCAATGAAGAGGTCTATTTTGGGCTGCCAACGATAGCCCACATCATTAACAATTTCCGAGTACATGGTTATTCATGTATTCGTGACTAAAACCTGGCAGCAATTTAACCAAAAGTATTCATCTTTTATTTTTCATTCTGTGACACTGTGGCAGGAAACCAACATAACCCAGTTTCTAACCGCACAAAAAAGGACACGAAAAGAACTCTTTGTTATAACATTGGACAGTGTGATAAGTAGTCTAAAATCACTCATTTTAGGATTCCACAGTAAAATATAGAATGCAGCGGCAATGTCATGTCAAACAATAATATCTCAACATAGAAAGACGATCCAAGTTCTGTGAAGCTTCAACATTTGCAGAGCATATAGCGCAGTTTAACCTTCAGGGAAATGTACATTGCTGGAGAGAGGAACATTTGGCAGAGTCAAACAGGAGCTCTAAGAGAAATGAATGTTTTTGTAGCGTCCGAAAATGAAATCCACTCAAATGTTTGTCATCTTTTTTATTGAAATGTCTCTACGGAGCGGCAAATACAAATTATGGTGGAATGCCTTTGTACTCAGCGGAAATCCTAAAATATTTAAATAATCTGTGATTGATTTTAATTTTGAATCATACGCCACAGTCACTTTGCGAATATCGATTTACGTCTTGTTTGAAAAAAAAAAAAGATGAAAGCAATGCAGATTTCTACGGAAAAGGCGTGTATAGATACCGGTTGCCCCACATAGCAATACTTAACATGCTTAACTTGCGATCTCTTCCACAGATCGTGGTAAAAAATCGAAAATCGAAATCTTTTCTGGTATACATTTACATCTTCACTTGTGTGTACGATCATATATTGAACAATGAGCTCACTTTGAAATGACATATGACCAAATGGATAAGTTAGTTTAAGTATGTATTTAAAGATTTTTTTTCATGAAGATATTTCGAAAGAAAACGTATTGAATATTTTCTTTTTGTCAAAGGAAATATGCATATTCGAGCTAAAACGCTTTTACAGTAGGTTCAGAAAATACAGCCTTCTAACCACACGCTAATGACAGTGTTCATAGATTTAGCCATCGACGTAAATAACGCTGCCTCCCTTCTGCATCTCTTTGAATTGCTTAAGTTTTAAAAGATTTGTTGATAGTTAGAATAACAGTGATTGCTTTGGTATACTTTATTAGCTCTCCTCCACACGGCGCGGTGCACATAGCTTTATTAAATCATGTTATTTCATTGGTCCTTGAATCAAACCCACACTTTCTCTGTACTTTACCCCAATCCCTTGGGAGCATTCTAAGCCGGACATAATAATTGTTTACTATGCTCACTGATCGAAAAGTAAAAATCATCACTAATTGTGCCTATGTCTTTTTAATGTTGATTGTCTCGAAAAAAGTGACGCTGAACCAAATCTGTATAACCTCTATCCCCGGCAAGCTTTCTCTTTCTTTCTCTCTCTCTCTTTTCACCCTAAATCACTTTTATTTTTGAAAACAATGTTTACAGGATTAGCTTTAACGGTGTTTTAACAGTGACAATATGTTTTGATGTGTTTGGAATCTCATACATCCTTTCCTTTGGAGGGAACATACCTGAATCCCCACGTAGGCCCTGGTTGATTCCAGGAAATATATGTTTAGACGAGATATGATTTGTGACATTTGCTCTTATAGTAATTGAAAGTCACTGTCTATAGGTAAAGGACGCAAATGTCAAAATTCAATGGAAAATTGATTACCGATTTATTGCACTGTAATTTTGTTTGCGCTTCCCCGTGAATTCACTCAAGGTTTTCCGCATGACAATATGTTATACCAACGCAGGGATGTCGCCGATATGTGTCGAATGGTATCCGGATGTGACAATACACATTCTGTTTCCTATTCAAGGAACGCGGAATTATTTTAAGCGTGTGTGTGTGGGGGGGGGGGGGGGGGACTGAGTGCTCTGCATCCCCTTCCCCATGGAGGCGAAGGGTAGGGGCGATGTCATAGGAGCAATGATCCCCCCCCCCCCTTCGGTCGGAACCCTCGGAAAGTCACGTTTTTGTATGTGTGCGTGCTTGTGTGTGTTTGCGTTTCAATTTTTTTTTTTTATAGTTTCTCGATTTGTTTTAAGAGTCGATGGAGGGGGGGGGGGGGGTACTGCAGCTCTCCAAGCCCCCTCCCTCGGTTTCATGACCCCCTTGTGTATATCATGTTCATGAATAGTTAATTGGTGATTTTGACATTCTTACACATCGGTATTACATCATGACGGAAGTATGAGAAATGACTTAGGAAAACGCTGTTTCGTCTCCTTGTTCATGATTCATTAGTTCGTATTCATTCAGGAAAAAAACATATTTCCGTGCCTTTCAGAAAGAAAATGAAATACAAGATGATAGTATGACGTACTTTATGATGACTATTTAGTAACAACAGAGACAATCATAAAAAGTCTAAAGGTATCTACTTGGTTCCTCAGACTGAACCACTTTCACTTTTAGTTGTCTTTTTTTAAGATCGTTTTTGTCACTTAAAACAGAATTTGGACTTTTTTAACTGGAGTGATACAGTGTTTGTTACCTATACCACAGGCAAAATAATCGATACCAGGGAGGTGAGGGAAAAAAACCCCTGTCGCAACTAATACTCTTAATATAAATCTACTTGTCTTGTGATTATCCGTATAAAAGATTTGTTTTATCAAACATCGCAGTTATGGAATGATTACATGCGATGACTTCAAAGCGTTTTAGCGAATGTATGGTTTTTTGGCTCGTGTTTTTCCTTTCGTTTGGTGATCTAACTGTTAGCCTCCCCGTTTTCGATCTCCTGTGCTCCCTTCCTACCTTCACAACACAAGGAGCTGTTCCTATTTTCCTTATTATTTCAGTGTTGCAGTCCGCACAGTTCTTGTAGGCTCTCAACACCGGATATTAAATAAGCCAAAGTATAATCACGTTTGCGTGAAGGAGTCTGCGCACTCCGCTGCCAGTGACTCGTGGACTTATAAACTCATCAACACCCGCGTTCCGCTCAGTAGTTCACTGTGTCTGCCTGCGTGCGCGTGCCTACCCTTCCCTCCCTCCAACGGCTAAACTTACACTGAACGTGACATATCATTCTTGCTGGATTTATACATCATTGGACTTTCACTGTTCTGACGGATTTTTTCAGCCTCGCTTTGTTTTGATTTCGTTGCATTTACAACATATCAATTCAGTGGTCTGATTACAGGGTAAGTGAAGCAAATACCAGTGCAAGGATTTATGACGATGCGTTGGTTAGCAATATACAAGGAATGATTTTCAGTTTGTTCTAGAGATAAACGATATTAAATTCTGCTTGTTTCCAGCAACAAGTGTGTTTAATATGATTTATCACTGCATCACTTAATGAGTATCTGTGTAACTTTTTGAGGGGATAGTCACTGATTATAACGATAGATTGGACTATGTATAGAAATTGGCTACTTCTTGTAGCATATTTCGAGGAAATGATTCTAATTAGATATGGATATCAGATTTCAGAATTGCTGAGGTGTATACATGATTATTATTAACCACCTCCATCATTTCTGACGATCTAAACCTTGCAATTATCTTTATCTAACGACCAAAATGTTCAATACAGACCGTCAATGATATCGACATGTGATAGTGCAATCCCGCTGTTTATATGAATAGACTTCACAATCTACGTGTCTTATACGAGGAAACCAATCAGTAACCGACCCAACCCGTTAATTTGCTAATTGTCCGGACCTATCTAACTCTCCCTTGGCGGTCCAAGGCCACTTGGGCCCAAGGACCTTTGATGCTAATTAGCAAGTATTGTTGAGAACAAACGGTGACTAATTAATACCTTTCATTTCAGAATATGACACATCATAGCATTAACGATCGCGATGCGCCGTTCCAGAGTGTTTATGATAAGCCTATTAATGTGTATCGCTCGTAACCATTGTAAAAGAACTTAGGGACATCAGTGAAAATGCTGTTAACATCAGTCAGTGATTCTTTGCTTGAAAGCGGTTAGACCGTCATATGGGTATCGAGGAACATACCTCTTACTTCAAAAAGTTCCAACTCGCCAATTATACTTTGAGCATGATATCATGGTTTGGCGGGTTTTTGCATTCATTTTGACTCGCTTCCAAGGGCCTTGAACGCCAGTTATGACTATGCTTATAAAACAATACTAAGACGTGTGCCAAAGGAAGGCGTATTTGGACTGTATTATTGGACTGTATTCTGGTATTTTTCAGATCACGAAAGCCAATGAGCAGACGGATGTTCATATCATATACAAACATATATAAACTCCGCACACACACACGCACACACACGCACACACACACACACACACAAACTTACACATACACAAACATACATTTACATTGTACATATACATTATACACATATATGCATTATGCATGTACATACATTTACCTAAATACACATACTAGTATACACATACCACACATTCATATACACGCATATATATATATATATATGTATATATATATATATATGAACATATACATTATAATGTTTTGTGTCTGGGTGAGACACAATTCTTTTGGAATATTTGCTTCCGTTCAACCCCATGTGATATTCTTTTTCTGCCGAATGGCTACTTTGTACGCAAGGGGAAAATAAACTTCACTCATCGTATTTACTTCCGCTTTGCATTAACATGTGATCTTACTTGAATATGCTGATTTCTGCGCAAGCTATACAATTTTTCATCAAATTTTCTGTAGGGGCCTTTTTTTATCAAGTCTGAGTCTGTAAGAGTCTGGATATTTTAACTGTCTGCTATACAGATATTGTAATCCGTTTGTTTCATTCTCTTTTATCTGCATGTAGTGCCTGGACCTGTAACTCAAGTCCGCGTTTTGAATCGAACTTTGACCTCTATAGAGCTGATCTGGGGCGCGCCAAAATCACTGAATGGTCGTCTGGAAGGATACACAGTAAGTTATTATTGCTCCATCACAATAGCCTGACTAACACCGTGAACATAAACCATCTTTTTATGTGTGTATACATGTGTGTGTATGTGTGTGTGTGTGTGAATTTCTGTTTGTAAGTCTGTTTCATTGACATCGATCCCATTCGAGAATTATATAGCAAATATGTGTGGAAGTGAGGCACACTACTATCTGTACGTAACTCTCTGCGTTTCTCTACCCCCCCCCCCCTCACTCTCTCTGTCTTCGAGCTCATCCGTTCTCCCCTAATAACATTCATATTGATGATTTGGTATGATTTACACGTAAGTGTGCTGCAGATGAAGCAAAGCGCGTTTAATGTGTCACGTGACACTGGTGTCTCATTGCTATCACGTGTCTAAACAGCGATTAGCCCCACGGCGCCACGAGGCAGCTGTGGTAATTTGTGCGCCCGTCTTCACGGCGTGTGAGACATGGCGGGGTAACGAATCCTGGTATTAACCCTGTGCGCCGGGATAGTAAGAGTGTAATGGAAGCCCTCTCTGAACAGAGCCGGCTTTCATCAAGCTGAAGCTCACAATAAGAATGCGAGAACTATTCCTGCCTCTATGACGAGGATTCTTCAAAAACAATTTGCGTTTATGTGATATATGTGCCTAGCTTCGCCGTAAGTAACATGGGAAATGAAATCATTTGGATATTCTTTGATATTTTCTCGCAAGAAATACTCACTTTGCATCACCTTTTAGAGCAACTCAAACTATGAATAGATTAGTCATCGAGAATATAGTTTTTTTTTATTGGTTTATTCTTTCTGCACTACACTTTTCTTTGAGATGATATGAGCGTGTTCTTTCTTATTTTTTATAAAGCAAAGGTATTGCAAAGTTACCCGGTACCTGCATGGTAGTAAGTGGTACTACTTTGAAAAACCTTCTAGATCATTCGTTCTTGTCCCAGTGTATATTATGTAGTGTCCATCTCTTGAATTCTGTATCAGTCATAGCTTGTGGTATAAGGGAATCGTCTGCAGCATATACTTAAAGCAGGATTTTTACATTCATATTACATTGTACATTAAGGCCAAATATAAGGATTTTGAACCTATCCGTCTTCTGATACAAACTATTATATAAATGCGCAGATACAGCGGTAAGCCCAATTGTGCATGTTGATACGAGAATGAATTTTCTTCTTTGTCACACGCCCATTACCTAGCTCCCTATGGTTATAACGTCTCACAATCCCATCACTCTAATGCAGTTTGCCTGCATGGTGAATGCATATTTTCATTAAGTATCTTTACATGCTGCTTTGCATGTCCTTTTTTTTTTCTATTCGTCATTCCAGCCGAGTGCGATTCATCACGACATGATCAGCACGTGTTTCACATCTCCAACGCGTATCTACAGAGACATACTCATATAATCATTATGATATGTTCGCATAGTATTGTATTCTTGTCGTCGTTGTAAAGGGGCATTTCCAAGCCAAAGGGGTACATTTCAGGATGTCAGGTTATTCCCTGTTTCCAGTGCGAATTACCCCGCAAGACAATGATCTTTGAGAACACTTTAATAGGAGATAATTTTTGCCCCAAAATGCTTCAAACAAGCAATATGTTGTAATTAATGCTAAAATGAACATTTTGGGGTGAACGTACGTTACATGGACCAACAAAAAAATGCAACAGTTTTGTCAGTCCACGTAACGTACGTTCACCCCGTCTGAAATGATATAAAACACGGTGTTAAATGGATTATAAAGGCTGTAATTATCTTTTTCTATCCTATATAAAGCAATTCAGTTGCAAAACAAAAACAAAAAAGAAATCAATGATCATTTGGCCTTCATATTTGTGTTAGTACATAGATGTCAGTCCAGCGGAACATATATGTTGACCCAAACATTTTCATATGCGCACGAATAATATATTGCTTTTTTTAAGCAAGTTTTGGGTAAAGTTATCTCTCATTAAAGGATTCTCAAAGATCATGTTGTAGCCTCACCATAGGAATGCATTAGTGTGGGGCTTAGGGAAGCAGAACAAAGAAGAATGCATCCTTAAATTCGACATTGGTGAACTTGTTAAGTAAGTGGTATTGTAATGCATTGCTACATTTCTGAAATATGTGAGCCTCTATGCCATCATCCTTCTTCAGTGTAATTTGCTTTGGGTTTTTCACAGTGTTGTTTTCTCCGATCAAGAACCACAATAAATTCCACAAATCTATACATGGGGCTGTCAATTTATTTAATCGCGTGTACCAATAGAACCCGCGGTAACAATATCATTTCAATTTTTCAGTTTCAATTTACTTCCATATTTCTCATGAAAAAAAAAGACAAAAATACGTAGAGAATACCAAAGTTTTACTTATCTTGTTATTACATATTGGGTTTCTTTTCCTCCAATTTGGAATCGTGATCGACTCAGTGTATATCATCTATTCTTTTTTCGCGTTTGTTTTTATTACAAACCCCAAACACACTTACGAGATTTAAGAAAACATCCATATTTAAATAATTTGATATCTACATGTGCAATACTTTAATACGATTGGTATAATATGAGGGTGCTTATTACCTTTTTTCGTGGAATCAAAATCACAAGGAATAACAACGACTGATTATTGTCAAGAACATATACAATAGATCAGCAAGACACAGTGGTGAATCTGAAGGTGCATTGTTTCGTTTTTAATCATTGTTGACATTTGAGGCGATGGAGACCCCTAGAGCAAGACCAAGTGACGCGTATGACAAATCAGTTAGGAGCCTTAAGTTTCATGAATCCCTTAATCCCACTCACATTGTACCAATCGGTTGATACTCATAAGATTAAATGGGCTCTTCCACTCGCTTTTCCGAGGTTAATCAGACAAAACTTCTTTTTTTTTCAGCAGCTTGATACGATAAGTGTCATGTGGGAAAGAGGTATGGTGGTGTTTGCGCCTAATTGCCTTTGTTGGATGAATGTCGCCCCGGCTGAGAGCTGGCTAATTCTCACCTTGTGGCGTGCCTGAAGGTGAATTGTGAATCATAGTCATACGCGGGAACAAAAAGGAAGAAAAAAGAAATAAAAGCGGGAACATTGCATCTCTCGTATATACGGTGTAATTACCACGCTGGAGGGGATGTCTGTTTCAGTTTGGCCAGCCTCTCGTGTGTGCATCTTGCAGGCGCACGTTATATGATACCTCGGTGAGATGGACAATAGACTCTCTCAAATTTCGAACAGCTCTCACCTTTCTTTGAAAGGGAAGTTGGATGTGCATGCACCTACACATAAGTATGTGTCTGTGTGTGTATGCGTGATATGTTCATTATAATTATCGTTATTATTGTTAATATTATTATCATCATGATTCTGGTTATCAATATCATTATTATGATTATCATTATCATCACCATTATCATTGTCATTACCATCATTATCATCATATGAAAATTCTGATTTTTAAATCAGTATGTTAAGTAAGACGTTGATTAATCAGTTTATTTTGTTCGGAAGGAGATATATATGACATATATTACACCGCTTAATAAAGTTAGCAGAGAACAGTGGTGACTTTAGTGATGATGATGATGATCGGGATAATAAGTAACAGTACCACCTCCCTGGTACCACTGAATAATGAGGCTATCGAATTGTGATGATTTCTGTTCAGTGTATACATTAGATTATACACTGTACATAAGAAATATACGCGTTCTCAGTGCGTGCGTATGTATGTGTGTGTTTTGATAAAGATGTGAATGTCTTCGATCTACTACAGCATGATGCTGTTATTTTGTTATTGTGCCTCTCGATCGCTCCGCCCACACCGCCCACCAGTTGATATGATTCACCCGCCGTCATTCCGCGTAATAGCTCATCATCACATCGTCAATGGCCGTCGACACCCGCTTTGTTAGCAGGGCGCCACTGGTGGCGGGTTCGGTATTGGCTTCCAGGACTTGAGGCTTTTTAGCCATACTACGTCATTGTGACATTATGCCTTAAACATTAGTTCAGTTCAGTTCAATTTGATTTTATTTCTTCATTTTTTTATCAAAATTACACAAAATTCACGGTACATGTACTGTGCATTTTGAACAAAAATGTACATAATGAAATAATCAGGATAATCTTTAAAGTATCTGAACAAATCACTCTTCAATGAAATCAAAGAAATCAGCAATGGACTTATTTCCGGTTAGAGAGAGAAAGGAGAAAAATGCATGAGTCTGCTATCATAAGCACGTGCTTGATATTGATGGCCGTCTCAATAGAAAAAAAAAACAGTAAAAAAAATACAGAGAATTGAGAGAGTGGGGAAAGGGGAAAAATGACGCAACATTAGAGTGGGCAGAGCTTTTAGAGATCAAATTCTGATTCCCTTTCAGTACCTTAATACTGTGAGATAAGTAGGGAATTTTAATGAACTCACAAAACATCTTGATATGGCAAAGAGTAACCAGTGCATGCGAAAATGAGGAATACACATTTATCACTTATAAAGCCTCGGAAGTATAAGAACTGGGATCTCCTATGCGCCTCTTGGAATGATCGCAACAGGTGTGCAGGAAGATTTTCCCGTGGGAAACGTCTGATGCTATCTTTCCTTCTTTCTGTAAACACACCGTGCGAGAGGAAGTCCCGCCCATTCCCTCACTTTAACAAGGTAATGATGAATCAATGAGAAATTAAAGAGCACTCAAAGAGGTATACTAGGGAAGTCGTGTTATGGCGGTGTGCAAATTACCAACACGATATGGATGTAGTATGTTTTCATCTACTTTAGACGACTTTAAGTATTTTTGACAATATTTTGGGGGCTGTCAATTAAAGCTACAGGAACTGGAAATACTGATGATGTCATCTCTTTAAGACTCAAACGATATTTTACATATTTGTAGCACAATCTGTTTCCAGAACAACATATTGAACTGACGGACTAACTTATGATCAGCCCACCATAACATATAATATTTATTTGTTATGGTCTTCATTATATATTATATACTAAAAATCTGGTTGTAATTGACAGTGAAAGTTGCGATGTTTCTTTGAATATCGTCGAATCCTAATTCCATCTGTAGGTCCCTCTCATCAGCCCCTAACTGATGCCATCCTCCTCACGTCATCCACAGCCATCCCGTTGCCATCGTTACCGCTTCCCGCTCGCTTCGGGTTGTTGATACATTTACCATGAATCATAGAGTCAAGTGCGAGGACCATTAATCTCCACGTGGTTTAACAGTACCGCAGTGACACGTCGTTGTGCTGTGGTCTTGAGGAGAATCGGTCAATTAAGGTCATGGGAAGCATTTGATATCAAAGTTTACATCTACTTAGCACGCGTCTGATTCTCTCGATTACTGCATAATAATGACGAAGTTTCCATTTTGAGTTTGAATTTTATCTAATTTCTTTCTAAACTATCATCTCCGTTTGCATTTCAGGCAGCGAATTTTAGAACCTCATTAGATATTTAACGTTAAGGAGTTTAGTACGTCTGGAAATGTTCCGATTTCCCGCCTAATTCCGCATACGTCAATTACTCATCAGATCTGAGTATGCTTAATAGTCTGCATGGCGTTTTATCGAGAACATTCTCTCTCGAAAAATCAGTCTTGAGACTGAAATGACTATAAAAAAAGGGATGATAACTCAGATCGCCAAGATTAAGCTATTCGATGATTCTCAATAAACGGTTTAAATGACAGGATTACCTTACTGCTAAATTTTGTAAGATTCAGAAGAGAATGAGAAAGTTTAATTCATTTCAGTTTGTAGTGATGATTACAATAATGTGCCAATGATTTTATTTGAACCTTAATCATGATTCCAACCAATCCTGTTGAAAATAATAAAAAGTCGCTGTCATGTTAAATATGAAACTTTTATAATGATCGGCATAATCATTAGTTTACATTCACAGTTCTGGATGATAATTATCATTGGTATTGCACGTTTTACGTCTTGCGATCCAATTTTCTGCAAAGTTGTGTATTTGGCAATCTAATTATGTATCATAATATCCTGCGGCATTCTCTTTTTATTAGATTATTACATTCGGCAGCTGTCCAAAATGTATAAATATGCATGAGGTGCCATTGTATTGTTTGGAGTAGTCAATTCGCACGCAAATTTCAGATATTGTTTCACATTTATTGATTCTGTCGTAACGCTAAATATAAGTAATGTTTGAAACAATGGGACAGCGACTCTATGCAACAATCTGTCAATGTATTCAGTGGGAGGAAATAAAATATGGTTTGGAATTTATACTTCTCCCGAAAGATGCTACCCTAATGATATCTTTTGTTCCTTATTCAAATGTTGTTAACCCGACATTCAAAGTCGGGAAGTTGTGTCTATTCCTGTCAACCGCAGTTACTGTAGTTTTCTTCTTTAAAAAATGACACCAAAACAAAACAAGGCAAGACAAAACCAAACAAATCAAAATAAAACAAAACAAAAACGCATACTTCAAACGCTAACTTATATTTCATTTTATTTCATGTCGTGTCAGAAATGACAATACCAGGTATATATACTGCAGTCCCAAAAAGAAGAAATCACGTCGTATGATTGATTCCCAGCAGTAACAAAATTAGATAGAAAAAATAAATCGAATTAAACCGAACGGTATAAAATTTGGTATAAAAAGGGAATGATCAGAAAGTCATGACGACAGAACTGTCTGTCAGTCATGTGACATGGCTTC
Source organism: Diadema antillarum (assembly GCF_040938485.1). Lineage (NCBI taxonomy): Eukaryota > Metazoa > Echinodermata > Echinoidea > Diadematoida > Diadematidae > Diadema > Diadema antillarum. The sequence goes on from NW_027270964.1 coordinate 5,121,428, forward strand.
ATCATAATGGGCACGTGAAACCACTTTGTTGGGTTGTGTGACCACATCATGGCATTCATTAGGCAATATTTGTCAATATCAAGTCAGTTCATGTCTGTACGTTGTGTCCGTTGTACCATCGATATTGTTGTTACTCATTAAGATTGCCTCTTTGGGTTACAATTTCCCTTTTATGGGCAAATATTTTACTGACGAGTTCTATACTGTCCAGCACGTCGCACAGAACGTCTTCAGCCAAAGTGCGCGCAAATACACTTGTGGTGATATATCTCTGACGGTGAATTTAATGTGCATTGATGTGTCGTGCCTTTGACAGATCAGCGTATTTCATATCGTCCTCAGACTTACAAATGTAAGATGTGAAAGTTGTGTCGAGCCTCTACCGATGACGGAGAGGCGCACAAAAATAAATAATCCATTCTCAAGCATGCTTATAAAGATTCCTGGCATTACAATCAGTGCGTTTGTGAGTCCGCTGGGGAAAATTGCAAAACTTAGTGACGCAAAAGTTTATGTATGATACCAGCTGCTTTCTGTTTTCCCTCCGTATATGATTGTCATCAAAATATTCCACATATATTCACTCACCAGAACAGCAAAGAATGAGAAGGGGACATTGTACTGAGAGAAGATAAGAAATAACAGAGATATGTAGACAAAGGTGATATAAGGGGATGAGGAGGTTGGGGGTTGGCGTGATTTCTTAGTTCATGAATGCTGCGGCTTGAGCATGTTGAGGTATACGACAACTGTGTTTTGCTGTTAAAATTTTCTATTTTGTGAAAAGATTCTATTCTATTTCTCTATTAAAGGAATCTCTACCGATATAAACTGTCAATTATCTCTTTTTCCCTTCACTTATCTTTTTTGTTTAAATTTCTAATTTAGTTGAGAGTTGCTTTCCCCCGAATGGAGCCAATGACTTAACCTTTGCCGTTTCCTTTCCTCCGCCCATTGTTGGCTTGAGTCTTTATGCTTCCAAATGAACGCGAGACGACTAAACATAGATTTAGCGGAAATTTAGCAGCAGGTGATGTGTGACAGAAGGAACAGGAAGGAGCGTTCCGATGAAGATATTGAGTCTTAACTGGACTACGTCATTTAGTGAATGCGGGGTTGGTTATAGGTGGCATAATATAACGTTTGGTAAATTACTGCAGCACAATTTAAACATTAATTTGGCATTGTCGGCAAAAAAGAACAACTATCCCTTACCGTAATATGTTCTTCATGTTAACACAAAATCAAGATATACGATCTCTGTCTTTAGACTTCCATCTTAAGGGATGTAGTTTACGATATTAGCTTGTGCATATTTTATCTCTGTCAAATCATCTATGCCTGTATTTGTGTTTTTAGAATGCTGATATTTGAATTCAATGGGCACTTGTATACATGTCGGTCCTTGCTGCCATTTATAGGGTCCTAAAGGTCTATGATAAATGATTCGCCCATCAAGATTTTCTGTCATGACGACGGGTTGCTCTTTAGGTTTAGATATATGTGTAATATTTGTTTTTATCATTGTCGTAATAAACATTTTGCAAAAACTTGTAATAAGATTGGCTCGCAATACAGCTTAGGCTTTGAGACTTTCTTGATAGCGGAAATGATTATTGTTATATGAACAGTAATACTGGTAGATTTTGGTTCGCGCAGTGTATTAGTTCCAATGCCTGTTGAGCCAGGCGCAATGTTTGCCTCATAGACCCGTGCGAATTAAAAGGTGATAAGCTGCGTCAGTGTCAAACCTATACGACATTATGGTCACCAGTGTACATGGTGTGTGTGATGAGATAAGGGCGTCGCTTAACACGTCTTTACCTTCTACTATCTTATACGACCATCCTTGTGTGATCAGGAAGAGTATGCTCATGTCTGGAAAAAAAAGTGAAACAAATATCTCTCTTCCCTTTTTTTCTCTCTGTTTCTTCTTTGAATAAGTCTTTGAGTAAAAACTAACGTGCATAAACAGTTCGTTTTCAGTGAGGCACACATGAAGGGAGTGACTCCATAATTGTTATGTTCCCCTTGCAGCGTAGTTCTGACAATTTTAAACATGTACCTTTTTTATTACAATTTGTATATTAACGCAGGGGTGTACAGTACTAGTATATTGATGCGTTTCTATCATTATGATGTTAAATGCGATTTTAGCATGAGCTATTGATTGTATTGTAGAAGCCTGATGATTTGCCTGAGATAATGTTGACAGCGAAAGCTCGGACCTATGTCCTTTATTGTCTGTTAATGATAAGCTGACAGGAAAAGAAAATGTCGTAAAATGTCAAGGGTGATGTGATATAGCATTAGCAGTCACCGTCTCCTGTTGGTGTTTATATTGCAATGACATATTTCCGGACATGTCGTGGTTTCTGATTGGGATCTCTAGCACAGCTTTGCATACCCTCTTTCTTGTTGATCGAACACCCTATCGTGTGATGTGTTATCTGAAATAACAAGCTACTTCATTCAGCGTTCAAGGTGCAGTTGGAATATGACGGGATAATGCAGTGTTACAGTTAGTCTTTTATTCCTTACTGGCCAAAAGGACTAGAGAATTATGCAGTCTAGGAATATGATGAACAACATTTACCAGTTTGTGAGGAATTTTATGGTTTGTATGAGCAAGCGAGAGGTAATGAAGACCAAGTCGAATCGTTATTGTGGCGAAAACCCAACTATTACAAAACTGTCGTTCATGAAATCGACTACATAAATATTTTGCGTATCAAGTTGTATATATGCGAGTCAGCCATGGCTTTGTTTCCGACCAATCACATACTTTAATGCACCAGGGCCCCCGGATATTGATAAATGTCTGTCATAATGTATCCAGTTATACATCACACCACGCATCATTTTATCCCATCTGAACTGTCATATCATATCCAGACCATAAAAGACCGCGGCCACGTCACAATACTGCCGTCCGATGACAATGAAACCTTTTACAAAGCTTGATTTATGAAGTGTCTCCCTCTTTCGTCTGCTCTGTTCTCCTGCGCAGATTTCGTACGCGCCACTCGTGAAATCGAATCACCATGGCAACCGGTCCACCAAGAGGCCTCTGATGGAGCTTCGGAAGTCCACGTCTTCTCACGCATTGATATCCGAACTAGAACCAGCCACTGAGTACATCTTCCGGATCTCTGCTAACAATCGTGTCGGAGACGGCATTGTGATTGTCCTCACTGAGTTCACCAAAGTACCGAGTGAGTACCTCTCTGCTGCTTCCCACGCCGCTTTCCACACTCCTTCGTTCTTAATCCGTTGGCTGACAATATACAGCATGTCCCCAACAAAATTACAATCGGATTTTCGCATTGATAACACCCAATATGATTAAACCGTCTAAATGTTACTTCAGAGTTTTAAAATATAACATCTTAGCTCTATTTTGCAGAAAACCCCATTCAATTTGGTTAAGCGGTCATAGAGAAATGTGGATTATTGTAAAGTAGGTAATGAGTCTGATTCTTTCAAGTTTAGCACTTGGATGCTCTTGGAACTGCAGACAGAACTTGGAGGGAAGAGATTCCTGACATGCTCTACAAAATTCCTCATTTTTCTTTGACCACTGACGCAAATCGAATTGGGCAAGATGTGGGCAATGAGTTATAGTTTCATACCCTGAAATTGTTTTTGGATTCATTCACTATTTTTAAAGTTATATTTGCGGGGGGTACCGTTGTATTTTTTTAGGGGGGACATACGGTATATTCGTCATTATCAAAGAAACAATCTGAAAATGGGTGTTCAAATCTGAACTGAATACTAATCGTTCCCAGCTATACTTTGTTAATGATGTGTGACACATTGTGGGAGCCGGGTGCCTTTGAATGTTTGTAGAGATAAGTGGCACCATGTAAATTCTGTTTCATCATCATCATTATCATCATCATTTTTTGCAATCTCGTCAAGGGGGGAGGGCATGCAGTAACTCCTTCAAACCTGAAAGCTGTTAAACGACAGGAAAAGAATAGAATGAGACGGTTATGGTTTGTTTTAGTTCTGTGATTTCATTATCTTTCTTTTTTTCTGATGGTAATCAAAAGATCGGCATGTCATATCGCTGCGCTTGGTTTATGGAAGATAAGAATATAGATTGGCATTTGCGGTACATAGTGGCATACTGCATTTTATTCATCCTTCCACTAATGTTTTTGCATAATTGAGTTCGTGTAATTGTTCGCCGGATCTCATTACAGAAAATGATTCAAGTCTTTTCTGGTAAAAAAAAAGGATAAGATATACTTTCAAAATAAATGTTTAAAATAGTAGGCGTAATGGGCCTTCATCATGTTGCAGTAGCACTAGACAATGCGGACAATAACGGAATGACAAATAGCTTCGCGTTCCTTAAAGACAGAAAACAAAACAATAAAGCTTAGTCAGCGTGTCTCATCAAAGCACTTTATGTTGCTGTGTTTATGGCTAACCCATTGTAATATCAAAGAAAAAATGACACAATGGATCATTGACTACACGCAAAATAGCTTTTACGCGGGAAAGTTAGGAGGGCTTAGTTCAGTGAAAGTAAGCATTCTCATGAATGTTGTGGAATCATCTATGGTAAGGAGGTTCTTGCAGCACTGTGCAGTTTGCCAAAGTTGTTTTGGCAGTGACTCTGGACCGTCTCAGCTGCCGTAAGACAATGCAAGTAAGCCAAGGTTATACCGACAGCCTCTCATCATGTGCGGACGGCTGTTTAGCCATTCTTAACAGATCAGGCCCACCACGAGTCCAAATAATTTTGTGTGTACACAAATGCTGTTATTAGACCCAATAATATACTTACAGTATTATATTTAAGGGAGTCTATCCATCCAAAAAGATTATTGGTTGTTTCATGATAAAGACTGTATACCCCTGTTAGATCTTTTCGCTCAACCAAATGTGCATTTCTTCTGATTCCAAAATTCACAACGGCTTGGGGCACACAAGCTTTAGTCCACGCCGGCCTCACCTTATGGAATGATCGACTTACTCTCAGTCTTAAAAGATTACCCTGCATCGGATACCTTTCAGAGAAGGCTAAAAACAAAATTGTTTAATGTCTCCTTTTGATTGCGCATGTCTCTGTTCTGTGTTCTTTCTTTGCATCTTATAACCTCTTCTCTTATTCTACTCTAGCTAGCGTCTAGAGCACCCCACAGAGTGGGTTTGACACATTATAAACATTCTCTATTTTTATTATTGTAAACTTGATTATGAATGCGTCATAAATGCTCTCAAATCATCTGAACATTGTATAGCGCTAAACGTCAGATTGACAAAGGCCTTTTTTTCTTACATTTTAATGTCTCATGAACATTTTGATGAGGTGGAGATGTGCAATTATGTCACACTTGATACGTCCCTAATTGATTTGTTGCTGCGTAGCGCTTACCATGAGACCTCGATATTGAAAGGCCTCAATTGTGAACCATCACATTATGCTTCCAGAGTTACCATGGCAACCAAACGTCTGCACTGAGAGGTTACATACGTTGGTTGGTAGATAGTTGAAACAATCAATCAATTATCGGAACCAGTCTTCGAATTCCTTCCCCCTATGTCTGTCGATTGTCTGGCGTTGACGTTGCGCTGGATCTGTGGATTAGGATATGTCTTATCTATCTGGCCTTCCGTTCTGCCTGGCTCGAGCAAGGCAGAGAGGTAAACTTGAAGGGTGTAATCTGTATTTCCTCTCATTTCCCTCTCTTTCGTAGTCCCAGTCGTTCCCAAGTCTCCTGGCGTCTCATCGAGGGTGACAGAAAACAACATGGTGACGATTCAGCTCGAGCCCATGAAGGAGGGCTTTGTCAGGTACGTCGACACTGACTTAATCCCATCGCCTCCCTCTGATTGATGAATTAACCTCCATGCACGTATTACACAACCGTTTAACCCATTCTCTCCGAGATCTCGGGTGTTCCCGTATTGTATTCGATGCATGATGCATTGATTCCTTGAACAACAGGTTAAGAGAATGTCAGGTCACCGAATGATTACTATTATCATTATTGTTGTTATTATTATTATTATTATTATTATTATTATTATTATTATTGTTATTATTATTATTATTATTATTATTATTATTATTATTATCATCATCATCATTTTGCATTGTGATGTGATTCTTTATCACAGAGTTGGCAACACATTGGTTGCACACGCGCACGCACACACACACACTTATGTTCAGCAGAAGGCACCTTAAAGGGAAGGTAAACCCAAAGAGCAATGTGGATTGAGTGAAAGCAGCAACATTAGTAGAACACATCAGTGAAAGTTTGAGGAAAATCGGACAATCGATGCAAAAGTTATGACTTTTTAAAGTTTTGGTGATGGAACCGCTGGATGAGGAGACTACTAGAGGAAATGACGTATGAGTGGACAACGATACAAAGAAAATATAAAGGAAATTCAACAAAAATTCACTTTTCTAGAATTATGAAAGAGCAGTGGACCAACCGCTTTCAGAAAGCAGGGGGAATAATTGCTACCCTCAACATATGTCAATATCAAGTTGATGGAATTTGTAATTTTCATGAAAAATGGATTTTTGTAGTATTTTCTTTATATTTTCTTGGTATTGTTGTCCACTCATACGTCATAGCCTCTAGTAGTCTCCTCATCCAGCGGTTCCAACACCAAAACTTTAAAAATTCATAACTTTTGCATCGATTGTCCGATTTTCTTCAAACTTTCACTGATGTGTTCTACTAATGTTGCTGCTTTCACTCAATCCACATTGTTCTTGGGGTTTATCATCCCTTTAATAACTATTTATTTTGCAATGCTTTATTTTAATAGATATGCGGGAAAGTTAAATGCATTCATGCCTTGATACCTCTTGTATACAAGGTACTGTGCATGATCTATATTAGTTCCAAAATTATTTCAAACATGATTCATAAACAAAAAGCATTAATTAGATTAAGTGCCAAATGTCTACTTCAAGAGAATATTCGAATGAGAGTTTAGTTATACTTCACGAGCACACTTTGTCAGGCTGGGAATCAGCTATTCGCTATATGCCATGGGACCTCCAAAGGAGAAATGCAAAAACAGCCCATTTCTAGCCAGGATGTAGAACACATGTCTTCTTGAACATCATGTTCTTTAGTCAGCTGGTGCGGACGTGTGTTAGAAAGTGACTTTGAATAAATCTGAAATAGTCATTCATGAAGCAAAGGTACTGTAGTAAAGCAGCCCTCCCGAGTCCGCCTCGGTCACGTTTATCATTCTGTGAATAACTGTCTGAAAGTCAAAAAGAAGTGAAAATAAACTTCATGAATAATTATCTTCAGGGAATTCGTTTCCTGTAAGAACTTCCGCTTCCATGGGAAGATCATTGACGAAAGCATGGTGAGACAGTTTCCTCTAGTCAGTGCTAACACATTCTACAGATAGCTACAGATAAAATGGTTGAAAATCTGGTTCCAGTCTTAATGGATTATACAGAAAGGATGTGGAGACAAAATGCTTTAAATCGACTTTAACAGGTCTATCTCTCTGTACAAATTTAGTTTAAACTCTGCATTAGAATGGTACGCATAAAGTGAAAGTGAAAAGTACAAATATAATGTAACAAACAAAACGAATGGATTTAATAAAATGATGCAAATTAATTAGAGCATAGGGTAGAGAGAGAAGATTGAGTTCCTTATTACACGTTTACACCCATGACATAAGAAACGTACACAAATAAGACAATCTTATAAACTTATACGAACATCTAGGCACAATGCCTGACTCAAGGCACGGAAGGACACTTGCCTCATTTTGGTGAGTTAAAAGTAATTTGGGATAGAAATATGGGTAAAACTTGAATTACTGCAATACCGCTCCTGTTGCTACTACTACGTGTGAAAATAATAGTGAGGATTATTGTCATCATTATTGTTACTATACAGTGTAGTAATAGCGATAGAAGTAGTGACTATTCTTTGTCTTGTAATTATGATAATGGTAACAAAACAGCAATCTTAATTATTGCAGTAAAAATCAGAAGCTGCGACAAAAAAACAGTGAATTCCGGACTCAGTCCATCTGCAGACTATTTATGTATCAGTATGGATCCCTATTCATAAGGAGTTTAGCAATTATTCTGACTTGAATAATGGCTGCTAGTTACCACGGCTATATGGTTGGACTCCCTGTTTTGCAACATACGTATAATGTTGTGCATGTTTTGGTGAACATCGTTTGAGAAGCCGAAGCATCTTTTGCCCAAGATAGATAGACCTTTGACTCAAATTACATCCACAGCGCCTCCCCGCATTTATTTTCCCGCGTTTTTGTCTGACTTCGCAATCCCTAAGAAGCTCCTCATCAAAGTTGTTCAAAAGCTGTCTGGAGTGGTGAGACACTGGGATGAGTATCCCGCCGCCATACTCCGCTACCTGACTCATTATATCTTGTATTTTGCTTGCCCTGGCGCTATAACCCTCACCAGAAATTTCTGTTAATATCATCTTCCTGTAAGAAGCATTGCAGGCCGTGACAGGGTATAGGGATGCACCCTGGGGTTCTAACAAATGATGCACAGGGGAGGTGTATTAGACGAAAACAAACTTGATTAAAAACATAACTGACTAGAAACTCATATGGCGCCTTTTATGGTTTTTTTAATTTACTTTATTTTGTGTTTTATTATCTTTTTTACGAGGGCATGCAGGATAAAAACAATTACACAGACTCGTATTTTAAAACCTCGGAAATTAGTAGGTCATATAAGTGGAGAATTATGTGTATAGCGATTAGCAGTAAGATAATAATGGCAGTAGGAATAAAAGTGCAGGCAACAACAACAACAACATAAGAACTGATATCAGGGGTGAAATAAGGAGCAGCAAGAGTAGTAATGGTCCTAGCACCAAAGCACGAGTATATATCGGAATACAGAGTCTTACGGAAATATCACCCAATGACATCATAGTGGTGACGAGATGTGTGTACGATTTCGCGTTATGAGAAGTGAAGCGGAACAAATGAACTATTTAAATCATCAATTGAAATTCTTTGCCTTCATCAATAAGGACAGTAGACGTGAGGTTATTGAAACGGAAGTTGACTGCCCCCACCCCCTCCCCACCCCACCCCCATGAGTCAAGGGACACTTCTCCTTCGGTAAAGTACACTCTGAACAGGGAGGTGGTATCTCACCTCCCTGCTCTGAATAAGATGGGCAATGCGTACGTGAGCAATGTATTACGTGGTAATTCGACAATGTACACCGAATTGTCGTATACTCGCTTATCCCGATGACGTAAGGCTATGCAAGGCATTTATCTCTCTTTTCAAATCTCTATTCCCACTATCACCTCTGCCGAGCAATTGGCGGACCTCGTCACTGGTGTCTGACAGACTAAATTAACAGAAGTTCATGGAGATTATGAGTTATCTCTTGAACGAACCGCAGGATTGCTGTGTGTTCGGATGACGATATCTCGTACGTATCTGTCGAGGAAACAATTAGTTGTTTGCGTCACTTTGATAAAGCCCTTCACGCTAAAAAAGGGGAGAAGTTTTTAATTAAAACCTGTGTAAATACAAAGACACCCACAACAAACTGCATGGCGTGCATAAGACACAAAGACAGGTTTTGAAAGGTGCTGAAGTTATATCGTGTATTGATATTATTTGTGCTGTTGTAGTCTCGACAAAGTGACACGTGACTGTTACAAGCCAATGAACATTGCCATGAACATGAAAGCGATGACGTCACTAAACGACACCTTCAAAGATACTCCACGAACGATCGTGTGTTTTTATCTGGTGCACTTTATAGTGTCTGTACACCCAACTGTCACGTGACGCAACAATGACGGAACCATTATGGTTGCTGAGGTATTTGTTTTGTGCAAGTAGGAAATAGTGTGTCTCGAGTTTGGAAAACGCTTCTTTTTTTTGGAGGGGGGGGGGATTCGAGAGAGAAAGAAGATAATTCTTGAAGCTACCCCCCTGCCAGTTCACATTCTGGACGCATTACTTGAATAATAGTTTGTTCTTTACAAATGATCTCTTACAAGGAAAATCAAACCAAGAGAGAAATTGTTTCTTTTTTTCACGAAGTAAAAGAAACAGCCCTGCTCAGCGTTTCGGATAAAATTTCCATCAATCGCGCAATATGATATCATTTTATTATAAACTATAAGAAATATACGATGAGCATTGTGTCATGTGTGATTGTAATGCAGAAGTATGCAGGTGAAACAGCATGATACAGATTTCCCTGTCCTTTAAGGGAAAACCAACTTGCTTGTTCTCATTATTCTCAGCATGGCGCTAGACCCGACTAATTATCCAATTAACCGAGGTTAAACTTCGCCTTCCTTGGAAAACAACATTTCCTTCATCACAAAACGATTGTGAAACCTCAAGATTTGTCTCTCTTTTTCTCCGAGCATTGCCAATGTCAAACCTGTTTTGTTATTGTTTCACACATCATTATGAAATGATTATGAAACCAGCCGGTACGGAGCCCTAGAAATACTAAATTATTGAACAGGGATCCACTGAAAGTAAGAGAGGAATACATGATGTTTGGCATTGAAAGGAGACTACGTGGATAAGAGAGAAATGGCATTCGATGATTAGCCAGTCGAGTTGTTTTCGTTTCGCTGCTGCTATTTTCGACAATTCGCACGTCTTGCCAGTAATTGTAATGCTTCCTGAGTGCACGTCTAAGGATGTTTTTGTGGCAGGAATCTAATTCGGTCTTGAAATGTATCCATTCTCTTAATATATGAAAAAGAGCTGGATAAGGACACTTCAAACGACTTCTGTCCTGAGATATGCTTGTCGACTCCATGATACCCTTCGATTCGAAAAAAAGGCTCATTAGAGTGGGCTTTAGTACAGTCCAATTTCCTCTCAGATATCAAACATGTAATCACCCCCTACACACACACACACACACACACACACACACACACACACACACACACACACACATACACACACACACACACACACACACACACACACACAAGCACACTCACTCACACACACGTCCTCGCAACTTGCTGCGTATCTCACTGTACAAAAGAATTTCGAAATGTTCCAGTAATATTACTCCAACGCCTTCGTGTGGCAATTTTGCTTCTGTTTTTTTTTTCACTTAGTTGATTCTTTTTCTCTGTCTATCCGTCATACATTTAGGTTACTTATGATTCCCCCTTTCATTGTTTATGTATTTTTCATCATCTCTCGTATCAGTAGATATTTCGCACGAGCACGCACACGCTCATTCTTTCTGCATTTACTGTTTCTTTTCAAGGGTGACACGACGTTTGCTCCTGCGACAATTGCTCTTATTTTCTCCTAGGACTTAACCATAGGGTTAGAGTTTCGATAGAGTTTTAGGTTTAGTTTGATATGAGGATTAGTATTAGGGTTAGGGTTGTGCTTGTGGTTAGAATTCATGTTTGGCTTAGTATGCAGATATTTCATAGGAGCAATTGTCGCAGGAGCAAATATCATGGAACCCTTTTGAAGTACTTTTAATCAGACAAAAAAAAACCCATCGCATTATCAATACTTCATACCTTTTCTCACGCACATGCAATCACTGAGTACCGTTAACATGATTGTGAAAAACCCAAACATTAGAGTCAGCTTTTAATCGGTTAAACTCTCATGATTAAAGTGCTAGAGTGTAGGAATAGTTCGGCTTGGTTCACATTGCTTGCCAACCACTAAATTTCGAACACCGAATATATCACTTACATGCGGGTTCGCTGAGCTTTACGTGCCTTCGGTAAAGAGTATAGTGTTGGGAAAACTCTTTACTCCTTTTGGAATGAAATTGAATGACAGAGTTTTGGCTGCTTCATAATAACATGTGCAGTTCTTCAAAGAAGAGGACACTGTGTATAGTTGACACCAAGGCTAATAGTAATGACCCGTTAAAGAAGAAGACGAAAGTGTCTTGGGCATTGTTATGGGTCATCTCAAATTGAAAGGTAATTTGCAATTATTTTATCAAATGAAATGAATCTCGTTGAGTTGATCGTATTTGAATAACAGGAATAGTACGACGGAAAAACTTAAGACTATCATTTTAATGGTGTGGGGTAAGTTCTCTGAATTTATTCAACTAATTATTATTATTAACTCGGATTTCCCCCAGTTACAAGAACAGCATATCAATTCAACCATTGTGAGTAAAGATTTGTTTCAAATATCGTGGTTGCAAACGTAAGTTATTGTGCATTTTTCATTAGGAGAAAAGTGTGGCACATGGATATAAGGGGAAAGTACAGCTTTCAGAAGGAGGAAATCAACCGTTTCCCAATGGTTACATAAGGGACCTTTTGCCATCAAGATGGCCCTAGATACACGAGCATGAAAAAAAACAAACAAACAAACTAACTAACGTAAAGCCATGCGTTTGCATCACGTAGAAGGAGACAGCAGTCTTTGGCACTCGGCGGACGTGTTCTATGTGACTTTATAACGACCGTGGTACACGGGAAGTCACTCCGACGCAGATCTTAAAATAGACCCCAGCTTTGGAGAACAGCCTCAGCATTCTACTAGCATTACACTCCCCCATCAACAACACATAGACGAGACGAATTTCTGGGGTGGGGTAGCATGTTTAAAATGTCACGATAATGAACTCATTCTGGAAAACTAAATTCGCAACACTACTGTCTTGCCTATGTCATCGTAACAGCCTTCACATGTTTTGAATAGCAGAAATAGACTTGCTATTAGCGCTGGAAAAGTGTTGTTCAAATATAGCCAAACTCGCCACTCACCATCAAAATTTGTTTGAGGTAAGGAAAAATAGAACGGTGTCAAAAATGTTGTTGCTGTAGACAACGATTGGTGAATAACAAAGAAAAGAAGAGAGGTAAACTAAAGTGATCGGCGAGTTTGTTCAGTCACGAGCGTCTGAGTAAAACACATGAAGGTTCTGTGCTCGAGTTTCCTTAAAGCCACTGTTTACCATTGGGTGCAGTGATTAAAAATGTTAGAGTTTAAATATCACATTTGATGCATATCCCATGTACGGTCAGTTGCAGTGGCGGATCCAGAGGGGGCGCAACCGGCGCACGCCCCCCCCCCCCTTATTTTGGTTAACAACAAAAGAAATAAAAAGAAAAAATGAAATGAAACCCGGAATTGGCACCAGAAATATTAATTGCGCCCCCCCCCCCCCCCTCTACGGAATTCCTGGTTCCGCCCCTGATTTGTATCAGAAAACACCCTACCATATAAAAAATTCGCAATAAAGACACAAAAATAAGGAGATAAATGACTAATTTTGTAAATAAACCATAACTCTAGACGGTTTATTCTATGAACGATTTTAATAAAACTATTGTTCACATTTTGTATATCTAACAATACTTAAAATCATTGATTAAATGATAGTGATAAACATTTTTACATTGGTTGTTTCTATCCGTACCTGACATTCTAGAACTATTTTGAAGCGCTACAGCGCTTTCTTTCTTTCACCCGCAAATGGTAAAACTTGGCTTTAACATGTAAGTCATGCTCTGTGAAACCATGCTCTCCACTTTGTAGAGAGTAGCTTTTTCCATTTGATGGTACTAGAAATGAGTGTCTGAAGTGTAATAGAACAACTTGTCACAAGGAGCTAGAGTAGAAACGTTGTGGAGTGGTTAGCAAAGCACTCGTACTCACTCACAGCAGACTCATTCACATACAGAGACAGAGAGAGGGATGGGGGAGCAGGAAAATAATGATACTGGCCTCTCTCAACATCTAAGGTGGAAAGAGTTAAAATTACCTAGAGAGAGAGGGGGGGGGTTAGTTATAATTTCATGATGTTCCTATATGATTATCTAGCCATGTCAATTTAAGGGCACCATGTACTGTAACGTTATGAGTTTATGGTGGAATCAAAGGATGTTGGTTACTAATATTGCCATGCAACGGTCATTGTTATGACCACTTCGCCTACAGATCGAAACCAAATTCTTCTCTCCTGGCAGGAGTTTCAAAACTCAACTTCTGATCGCGCTGACTTTACAGGGCGAAGTCTCATGATTCGCCCGATATCTAATCCCACCTAATCCCATCGGTAAAGAGCTCTTGTTGATCCCTTCGTCACCTCTACTGTCCCCTTTATCTCCCGCTAAGTGGACCCATCCGGTTGAGCAATGGTCCGTTCTCGTTTGCCCATTGGTCAGATGTGTGTTCGTCACCATGGGTAACCGTCTCCCTTCGCGACCCCTCCCCGACATCAATTAGCAAATCATTTCCTCCTACCAGATAGGATGATGTCACATGCATATATATTAGATTTTAGAGTTATCTTGTAAAACTTTAAAAACAACAGCTACCATCGCGATATAAGATATAGGATCTCCTCGAATGCTACGAAATTTGACATTTTTACCGATATTGTGTGTGAAGTTTATATAACTCGACCTCTGAATGTAATAACGTCCTTTGTTTCTTGCAATTGGTTAAGGTCTGGGTGTGTGTTTATATGCTTAGATACTTATTGGGTAATTTATATACAAAATTCATGAAATCTCTTTGAATAGCTCACACCCATCATGGGATAATGTGCGTCTTCTATCCAATATTCATTCCAATAACCTCGGGTCATAGTTATCATACCTGCTCAGTATTCATTCTTGTTTCGTGTGCAACAGACGGCTGTTTATTGTGTAACGTTTAGTCTTCCTAAATATTTTCCTGCCAGAGAACGAAAATGCATTATGATTTATATTACCTCGTTTCGAACTTATTTGCTTATCACAGTTAAATCTATTTTTATAAGTTGTTCCCGATGTGTGTTTCGAAGGCTTTGAAGACTCATCCCTTGTTATCTGCAATCTGACTTGTTGATGAATTGGTAGCCACATTTTTTATCCATCGTTGGTACAAACTTGATTAGGCCTATGTCTACAGATTTCCAGGTATAATTTATGTTAAACAATGAGTATTAAATCATGACGCTTTTTAAACGTACGTGCAATACCCTAAGCACCAGTCTTTCTTTCTCTCTGATAGTTAAATAATGATATTACTTTTTACACCTATGGCCGGTCGTGTTATGCACTTACTGTGCAAAGTAGCTGCTCTTTGTATATTCCTCGCGTCTTTTACCAGTGAAGATGTTCAGTCACTTCAGGACATTACATCATATTTGTATTTATAGGATCCACTTCTTGATGTGGATCCCATCAAGAAGTGGAGCTGATTGAGAATTCTTGAAAAGAGATTTGTGGAACACCATGGTCTCCGGATACGTCACCCAAAGCGAGAGATACACATAGACATAGGATACAGTGACTGAAATCTGGGGAAAAAAATGATGTTATGAAGTATTCACCCTGTAGCGGTCCCCTTCATGAAAATTTTACAGATATAATTATTCTGCCATGTGACCGCGATCATGAGGGAATGCAGAGGGTATTCATTACACATGACTGACTCAGTGTTACTGTCAGAAGTACACTCTTTCATCCAAACCACTCTATTTTCATCGCTTACGTAGTGCTCATTCAGCCTACTTTTGCAGATGTTTCACAAGGCGATTGCTGGGCGTGCATCAACGATTTATTAATTAGACTCGTCTCCCTTGGGACGATCTACTCATTACCATTGGTTTGTAATGCTTCATCAATGCAAGTGTGTGTTGGAATATCTTTGATGGTGTTTTTTTTTCTTATTCTACAAGCGGACACAACACAACCGAGCTAACACTACCAATCAACTCTAGAAATTTTAGTAATTGCCTAGATGGTAACTGCATGATATTATGTTCCCGTTCTTAACAGCAAGCATCAACTTAAGTATTTCATATATATTGTTTTGAATTACGAGGATTTTGATTTTTACTTTCCTCACCCAGAGCAAAGAAGTGGCGTTGAA
This sequence comes from Diadema antillarum, assembly GCF_040938485.1. Classification (NCBI taxonomy): domain Eukaryota; kingdom Metazoa; phylum Echinodermata; class Echinoidea; order Diadematoida; family Diadematidae; genus Diadema; species Diadema antillarum. Next base: position 5,137,289 of record NW_027270964.1, read on the forward strand.
AAAAGTCAAACCAATCTTCAGAATCATTCGCGTAATATCATATTTTTAATGTATAACAATACCTTGTGTATAAGATCACAAATTTCAAGAGGAGTGATACTGTAGTAAAACAGCTGTAAATTACTAACATAGATAATACCACCGAAATTTGGAAAGGAGGAGTGAATGTTCAGGTCAAGGATTATTCAATCCCCTGGGTGCCACGCTTATTTCCTGTCCATTGGTATGTCTGGGAAATGCGTGCACTTTTGACTCATTGGAATGGAAAGGGTTAATAGCAAGTATCATATTTATGAGGCTAAGACTGAAGAAAAAAAAAATGGAGATGAGGAGAGAAAATAATTGCCACGTGCTATATCATTCCACTTAATCACTGAACCCGGACACAGTGTAAGACCTAATCTAGAGCCAGACGCACTGCTGGCAGACCTCACGTGTGTGACTTGTGGTGACGCAGGTGAAAGGATATTACTCAACCTACTCAAGAAGTTTGTGACTTCTCCTGTAAACAGACCCCGGTACCCCTGGTTGGCATCTTAAACAATCTTACGTAGACTATAGACAGTCAATGACAAACATTATACTTCGACGGAGACTGTTACCTGAAGACTGCTCGCGAGAGTGTTCCAAGTCGACTGATGTGTTTACATCGATTATTACGTCATAAAGGACGATTTAACCCTTTGCACGCCACATTCATTTTCTGTCCATGATTGATGTGTGTGCGTGAAATTAATGCAAATATGACTCATTGGCATAGAAATGGTTAATGAACCAAAAACTGATGCAGTATGTCGATATGTGTCATCTTTGATTAGTTTCAAGTTTTATATTTTTGTGTGTCCTTTGCATTGTTTCCCCCTTTTCACAATGTCGGCTAATGATTTGCAGACTTTGTGATTTTATGTGATTGTGAAACATTGACAAACACACATTTTTGTGTGTGTGTTTTTTGTTTGTTTGTTTGTTTGTTTGTTTGTTTGTTTGTTTGTTTGTTTGTTGTTGTTGTTGTTGTTGTTGGTTTTTTTTTTTTTTTTTTGGGGGGGGGGTGTTGTTGTTCTTGTCTTAGTTAATATAAACCCGCATCGGGAAATCTTCATATTGAACAGATTGTACGAGTTTTAAAGTGTACAATAATGTATCTTGTCGTGTATTAATCAAGAATGAGTGAAACATGTTAACTTTATGTATACCTAATTCATAATTGTTACTCGCACAATTATTCCTACGAATGGGAATATATTCAGAATTATTGCAAATGGTTCATTTGCCCCCCCCCCCCCTTTATAGAGACACTATAGAACCATCATGACAACGTAACAATTAGCAAGAGGTGAGATGAGGAAAGATTAACAATGAGCGAAAGCATATTTTTCCACAGACAAAGGGGGAATTCCCTCATTTTTTTTTTCTCGCAAGAAGTTTGAATGCTTCAGAAAGAAAATGCTAATAATCATGGTCATTATTTATATCTCAAATCGAAATGCAATTTGCACACTGACTAACAAAGAGAGCAGATCAACCATAGTATTACTCTATAGTAAAATACTGTAGTGCATGGCTTATCTGCCGTCTGAATTTTGAGCTAAGATTTGCTGTAAACATTATAATTTCCCTCTGTCCACAAAAGATACTGTTAGAATCTAGGTCTTGGATTGGCAGAATATAATTATATAGATCTCGTTCACGTTATGCATATTATCTCCATCTCCCTCCAGTGCCTACCGTGTCACTGTGCAGCGCATAAATGAGATCTCGAAGCGAGCAGCGGACTACCAGGGGTCGATACCCCCTTACTACCCCGGCCACTACCTGGACTCTTCGTCTCACTGGATCGCTGCTGAGTTCAGCCAACACGACCTGCCTACAGAGTTCATCGTGGGAGACAACCGGACGTACGGCGGCTACCACAATGCCCCACTCAGCCCGGGCAACTCGTACGGCATCAGTATGTGCAGTGTCAGCCGAACATCTAGGGTGAGTCAGCCGTCGCTGAGGATTACGATATGATTGTCGATTATTTTGAGTTATGATATCTTCAGTCAATACATATCGTCATAAATATTCTATTCTATATCGGTATCGTTCGATATTTTCTGCATTACTGCATGAATTTCGGTTAAGGCGTTTCAGAATCACCATTGACCATTGTCATTGTACACGATTACCAGCTATAGGTTCCTTGTGGGTCCTCACTTTCATCATACACGGCTGAAAAAAAAAGTATGATAGTCATATCATATCGAGTCATCTACTAGAAGAAAAGTTGCACAATGTGAAATTAGGACATAATTCTATGGAGATGAGAAAGTGCTTCCTTTGTGTCCGTGTCGAAATTAAAGTATTGCCAATGGTCCAACTTACGTCTTCTCGATGTTCTCCACAGGATATGGCGGCAAGCTGCAGTCATCCCATTGAAGTCAAAGGTAATTTCCCTTTTACAATCTTGAACACTAGAGGGCGTTTACTCTTAATACGGCACTGATATGCGGATGTGCTCACTTCTGTGAATGTGCAATCCAGAAATGATATCATGACCCATAGCAGGCCTGTTAGAATGCAAACATAATAATCCCCAAAAGGGACTTGACGAGGATGTGACGAACGGGAAATATTTCTGCTTCCAAGTACAGCCATGTCCACATTAAGTCTGTTTCATAGCTGTTTGGCTCATTGTACAAAAATGCGTGAACTTATTTTCATAAATCACAACATCATGAGGTCAGGATCAATGACTTCTTTAAAGAAGAGAAAAATTAGAGCGCGAGTAATCTGGTGATCTGGAAGCAAAGAGCACTCGAGGACGATGGACTCATTATCGTACCCAGAGGGGAAAAAAAGATAGAAAAAGGACAGAAATCGGGGCAGAGACCGCCGTGATTTGAGATAGACGCTGAGTCATCGGACGAATATAGCAGGCCAAGTTAGAACCTGCCACAACAACCAAGATGGGCGCTGCTCGTTTTATTGCTCGCCACACAAACAGGATTACGTACGTGGCCAGGCTTTGAGGAGATCATCTTTCGTAATGACACCGTTTTGACATCCCCAGTGAGGATTACTGGACGGGCGTACCAGGGGTAGGAGGTTGGGGATGGGGAGGGTGATGGCGCTTGTGCCAATGTGCACATTTCGGCCGATAAATTCAGGGAATTCATAGAGCAGAGAATTATGAAACTGAAATGTTGGTTGACAAGGGACTTTGTCATTATAGCTAGAAGGGAAAAGTGGTTGATCATAAACCCTTTGTCTGCACCACTTATCAAAGGAATTATACAGTCATGGTTCGGAGAGGATCAAACAGTACAAAGACGTGCACGAAAAAAAGAAGTCGCAAATTATTGTTTATGATTGCACAGTCTCATGTTTGGGTTTGTGTCTTTTGTGGAGTATTGTGGTACTCCCTCGTATCCCTCATCCCATTTCTTCCATTTCTTGGCCGAGATGTCAATTGTTTCCCGACAAAAAGATCCTGTCTTCCGGCTTTATGTAGATCCAGGATGTAAAGAGAGAATTATGAATCCAAGTCGTGAAATCCTGCTTCGGTCTCATATTTCATTTCATAAGATCTTCACAAAGTATTTTGCCATGGAGTTTAACAACTGTAATTTTGACCTAGCACAAACAGGGAAAGTCTTGCCAACGAAATGAATAGAAAGTGTGCTGTTCAGTCACATAATGACATTTCGCTGTTTCTCCGTTACTTTAGATACACACATCTTCTTCGCTAACAAACGTTATTTATTAATGTCGACCTTTTGCAATCTAGAAAGCGATTTTGTTATTAATTTTGTGAAGACCTTCAAAATTAAAGAAGGCCGAAGAACTTCATTGCTTGAAAGGGATTTAGTTGAACAGCTACTTTATGGAAAAACAAAACAAGAAGAGATCTTTTGTTGTCAAACTGATTGAATGGGTGGTTATAATTCTCGTCTGCAGCTAAGCCCAACCTGACAACGTTGTCGAATGCGTCGGTCTTTCCCAACGAACTCAAGGCCGCACTCGGTGTCATTGTCCTGGTCGTCTTTGTGGCTGCCCTCATCGTAGCGGTCATCAGACGAAGGTAAGACGACGGCAGCTTAGTATACATAATCGAGAACCTGACACGGAGTACAGAAGCACTGCAGAAGACTAATTCTTCTTCCTAGACTTGACTGTTATGTCGTCTGGTCATCAAACCTGAAGAGCTTGCAGCATCTCCCATATGATTTAATGACATTTTTTTGCTTTAAATAATTAAATAGTGGACATGATCTGTCAATATGATGGTACGGTATCGTGAATCTAGTTTACTTGAGTTTCAAATTACTTTCTTGTCTACCGCTTTCATTATCACTTTAAAGTGACTTTTTATATTTATTCGTACTCTGTGTTTCTGAAAAGTAATGATTAAAACAAAGGTGAGGACTATCTCAACGTATATATCGTATCGTTGAAACAGTGATACCTTTAAAGTCAATATCTGGAATTACTTGATAAACGCCGTCGTTCCATTCCCTACAAAATCGATCCCAAATTGATGAAGTTGACGTGATTGATTTTAGAATACAAAACCAACTTTTATCTACGTCATGCGACAATACCAGTGGAATCCAGCGAGAGAAAACAAAAATTAATCCTTCGCAAAGAGCCGTATTTAATTTCGTTATGGCTGGCGGTTAATCTTTGGTTCTTAACCCTGCTTAAACCGACTGAAATCCTCGATGTAAATTTCAATGGTTTGGTGTTTCCCCTGGCGAGTCGTTGCCTGACTGGTAAATATTCACATTCTGCCAGCTCTGAGTCGCGTCTATCCTTGTTAATTTCGTCAGTAAATTCTGTTGAGATTAGGCAACCAGGGATCCCCAGATTTCATCCTTTTCAATGAACGTCATTCGGCGGTACATCCAGAGATGAAATGAAAAACAGGAAATTTCGGATAAAAAGGCATGCTATACTGAATAAGAAAGAAAGAATTCTGGTGAAAGACGTCTTTCACTCCACCCTGACCTGAGCTCTCTCGTTACTAAACAGACTTGATGCACTCACTTTCCTGGCCTGTTATTCCTTGCTTGATTCTGTCTTTTTTTTCTGTGTTCTCCTTACTCCATTAATGTCAAAAAATAAATACATAATTATAATTTCTGCCGTGAATTTGGTAAAATGAAATTGCTTTCATAATAACTAGTGGTCACGCTAAATGACTTTTACTCATCGTCTTTGTCCCTTTTTAACGCGAAAATTTAAACAAGAAGAATATTCCGTTCGTATTTTTATTTTATCTATTTTGTTGTTACGTAGTGCATATTTGCTTGTGATGGTCTGTCTTTATGTATATATATACCTCTCATGTTCCTTACATCAATTATATTGCACCTGTCAAAATTCATCATGCTATAATAATGAAAGCTGAAGAAGATGATGAGATATTGATACATGTCATTTATCTCCTGCAGGAAGAGACTCCACACAACTCGTCCTAAAGAAGGGATTGGTCTCTCAGCTCTAGGTATGTTTGTATGTTTGAATGCTTGTTTGTTGTCGTTTTTTAAGCCAAAACAAAACAAACCCCCCAAAACTAAGATATTTCCGTATGACCGTGTACACCATGTACACATGCCTTAGCCGGGTGTTAGCTACGTGTCATTAAGAGATGAATCCAACCCCCGATCCAACCCCCTCAGTTTTAGCCTTTAAGTAGAATTCCTCCTTATTTTGTGATAATGTCAAATGTTGGTTTGTGTTAATCTTTGTATTTGCATTTGGCGCTTTAGCTTGTGTGAGTGTTGCGATCGTTTCTGCAATGGGAGGGGGTTGCATTGTAATTTGTATGTTGTATGTTTTTGCTCCTTTCGTAGCTGACTCAATACGCGGTATGTATATAGCTTACTCAATGGCCTTCGTGTTAAAACTTTGAATGCTCGATATTGATAATAATGCACTAAAGACAGCTTCAGTATCAATGAGATGCTATCGATGTTTCCAAAGTATCCAAGCTTAATCACAACCGTGTTGTCGTGTTGTTTCTTGAACCCACAGAGGCGGGAGGAGAAGGCGGGGCGTCGATGTCGAACGGAACCAGCTCCACGCTACCTGCCCTGTCTAGGGCACAAGGCGTCTACAAAGCTAAACGTGAGTCAAACTGTCAACTGCCTCTTTATAATGATAATCTTAAGGCCACCGCACACTATTCGACTTCGGTCGCACGACTAAGCGACTTTGGATGTGAAATAAACAAGCATGTGTATTCTGTAGCTAATGTGATTTATTTCGGATCCAAATCTGTCAGTCGTGCGACCGAAAGTCGGCGGGCTTTAATATCACTGTCGATATTATTGATGAATAAAATTGTTATCAGTAGCAGTATCTCTATCCTTATTTTATTTTCATCATTATGGTTTTAATGCAAAGGGAAGTTTCCTACCAATGTACGTTATTTTTTTTCCATTTACCTTGGGGAAGTCTATTGACTGCGATAAGACGTCACCGTTCTTATGCAACGTAATTACTGTCAATAGTAGCTTTGACTTATGAAGAAGAATCTATGGAATGTATTGGTTTAGCACTTAAAAGGAAAGAAAACTAGGAGGATAAAAGTAAGGAAAGGTCTTAAACATATTTGACTGTGATTTCATCCTACTGATTCAGCTCGAGGGCATTCAGTCATGGCGGTACAGAACGGTCAAAGTCTGCACAACATAAAGCGAGGAAACGGCGCCATGAGACAACGCCCAAAGACCGCGCCCAAACCAGCAAATCCCGCTTCCATGCGATCCAGATGGCAAGCGCCTCCAGCGGTGAAAATCGCAGAGCTCTCCAGCTACGTGAAAGAAAAGACGGCCAATGGCGAGATGTGCTTTAAGCTGGATTATGAGGTAAGATTACAAATATCACTAAAACGATAACAATCTAAGGTGATAAATACATCATTTCTGCAAGTGGATAGTGCACAAAATAAGGTACATTAATTTGATATTTTTTTTTTTAATTTGTTCAGGCACGCAGAGTGTAAACAAACTGGAGGCCAGAAGCTTCACAAAATATGCGACATATACCTATTATGATAGTTCAGCTTTTTTGGAAGTGTGTGATCACTTCTACCAGTGATGATGAAATCAAGGGTGAATTTCATACATGAGATGTATAAAGATAAAATGTGTCATCACTGCCCTATACTTTGATTGCCAGTTTTGATGTATGTTTACCACCAACAACTTGTTTACACATTGTACCTTGTATTACCATAACCAGCTTTCCTCTGACTTTGATCATTTTTTTTTTTCATTTTAGCGTCTTCCTGATGGCCAGATGTATACATGGGAGGTTGCAACGAGACAAGAGAATGTCGCAAAGAACAGATACATCAACATCATTCCATGTAAGACCATTTTGTGGGTTTTTTTTTTGGGGGGGGGGGGGATGAGAAGAGATTGAGAGACAAAGAAAGATGGATAGATGATAAGAGACTGACAGACGGATATATGGATAGATAGATAGATAGATAGATAGATAGATAGATAGATAGATATAGATAGATAGATAGATAGATAGATAGATAGACATACTAGATAGATAGATAGACAGACAGACTGACAGATAGATAGATAAATAGATAGATGGTAGATAGATAGATGGGTAGATAGAGATAGAAAGATAGATGGTAGAAAGATAGATAGTTGGATAGATAGATAGAGAAAGAGAGAGATGTATTCATGCATATAAAGTAGATAAATTTACATGCTATGTTGAGGAGAGAAAGAGAGAGAGAGAGGAAGATTGAGATCGAGCTCAATGTCCCTTTTTCATAAATAAAGATAAGACCATATTTTCGAGCATAAACATAACAGAGTGGAAATCCAAAGACGTTTCTTGGTGAATGTTACCCTGATCTTTTCAATCCCAGTAATTGAAATCGACGTTAGTGATTGGCCAGATTTACGACATATAGGATTTGAATGCAAACGAGAACATGCCAAACCTACATAAGTTGTCTGCCAACCTGTGGTGGATAATCGTCACTCCTTTCCTGCTCTGGATTCTGTGGTTACCGCTGATCCTCATTCGCAAACCACGGTTTCTAAGAGAAAGAAAGATAACAGTCACAAATACACATCGCCGTCTGTAGGCCTACATCCATCTTCCCACTAGTATGATAAGATTAAAGGGAACGAAACATCTCTTCAAAAAGTTGTAAAACAAACAAAATAGGAAGATGAACAAACAACCAGCCGTAGAAAAAGGAAGTTTCATGCAACCCCTTGAAGATATTAAGATATTTTGAGCTATCAAAGAACACTTAGCTTTATGTCTTTATGATAGATTTTGTCTTGCTTGTTTAAGGGTATATAGTGCAAAAAGAAGCCTCCCCATCCGATTTGATATTGTCCAGTAACATATTGCAGTATCACCTTGACACTAGGTGTCACATTTTACAGTTAAGACATCGTTCACCATGCACACTATGCATTGTCAACATCTGCTTCAGTGATATAATTCCGGTCAGTCAATTTATTGCCTTAAAGGGTGTGTACAGTTCTGGTCGAGGTGAAGATTTAGCTTTTAACGTTTTGCGAGATATTCAGAAACTACTCTATGAGATGTCAAAGAGCATGCAGTTCTAAGGGGTATCAAAAGTTTATTAGATGAAAATCGGTTTTGAAATGGCTGAGATATCCAAAAACAAGGTGAAACAAAGATATCCTGATAAAGTTGGGGCATATCGCCTATTATTATTAGCACTTTTTTGGATATCTCAGCCATTTGAAAACCAATTTTCATCAAATAAACGTTGAATCCTTCTTAGAATTACATGCTCTTTCATATATCATAAGAGGCTTTTCATTATCTCACTTAGGAATGTTCAAAACATGAATATCTACCTCAACCAGTACTGTAAAGTCCCTTTAAAAGCAATACCGTATTACGAGCATAATATTTACTAGCAAGTCAGAGATCATGGTATAAATCGATTTAATTTGTGGAATACGATTGTTCTCCTTCCCCTACCTGCAGACGATCATTCGCGGGTCATCCTAGACACGAGCCCCGACGTTCCCCATGAAGATTACATAAATGCCTCGTACGTCAGTGTGAGTATCAGCGGGTCTGCTTTGATCATTCACCTTTCCTAGTATAGGTAGATGACCATACCCTGACTTTGTACACATTCAGACCCTGGTCGTGTGTGTAATTGATCTAAACCCTCTCACAACTACAACATCATACCGCCACAGACATTATACACGAGCAGATTGCCATTGGTAACGAAAGGGTAAAGTTTGACTCATGAATAATTTGTGATCAATAGTGTCACTGCCCTATTAAACGTAAAAATGTATGCCCGATACAGCACAAACACAGTAAAACATCGAGGGATAATAACATTTTCATTATAAAGTGTCTGATGTTATTATTAGCAATGGCAGGTGTATAGCGGAAGCCATCTCCGCTGCTAACATCATTATTTTACATAAACCACGGTCAGGCACGTAGAACAATTTTGAGAGACACAGCTATCAAATGAGAAAACTTTGCGTGGCTACTTTGTAAAAAACAAGCAATAATTACTTCTACTGGCAGAGATTCAGGCATAGATTAAACTAACCCCCGTGACTCAGACCCTATTCTCAGTATGAATTACAGCATATTACCAGCATGATAGAACCAAAATTAAATGGATTTCCTGACCCTTGTAATATTGTAAGCTTATAGCACAGCTGAGATTTCTGTGTTTTATTTTTGTCTAAAAGGTGTGGCTTCAAGAATGAAATAGATATGCTAGCAAAGTATTTATTACGGTGAACAAATCAGCCACTCAGCTGTGAAAATATTCGACTGATCCTGACTGCCTGTAAAGTTTGTGTGTTAATTGTATGCGGCATTTATATATCTGCGTGTGTGTGTGTGTGTGTGTTGGGAAATATGCCTACCTAATGATACTACAGTGTATCACGAAACCGATTTTATCAGACACGCGTTTTTGTTTAATATTGTAGCAGTGGAAAGCCGTGATAGTGATAATAAGCGTCTGAAATGACCAGTTTTCTGCCATGTCAGGAATTTTTCAGCAGAAAAAAAAAAGTTCAGTGGTGACTGAAACAGCTGATTTCAAGTTTGATGCTTTAAATTGACAGTCCATCGTCGCAAAAAAAAAAAAAAGCCAAAAACGTTGTTTTGTGTCTGTGTTTGTTTTTGTTTATTACTGGCTATTGTAAGCAATGAAGCCACATTCAGTTGTCGATTTCACAATAGGCCTCGAGGTTGGACAAAGGTATGACAACAATGTAACGAGATACAACAGATGTGCCTTTGCTGTTGACATACGCGAACAATGGGTTGGCATACAAAGCTATGAACAGCATTCTTGATGCAGGGAGAAATTGGAAAAGAACAAGCGTTGTTATGATGACTCGTCAATTCACTACGTATCACGTGACCTGGTTACCGTTTCACCTCGTCACGTGAATATATCTCTGTCTCTGGGTCCGTGTATTGCTAGCACGTATAATTTGGTAACGTACAACTTGAAGAATTTTATTCAATTTAATCCTTGCTTTTGCGATAAATTACAGATAATAAATATGTTAAATGTAACCCCCCCCCAAAAAAAAAAAAAGGCTGCTGAAAACTGCTTATCCAATAGTCGGATAGTGGCGAGCCACTGGAGTAAAATGGAGTCAAAAGGGGCCTGAGCTTTCGATCCTAGCAGAATCTTCGTCTGAGGCAAAATTAAAATGTGTTCTGACCATTTTTGTTTTCTTTTCTTGTCTTCTTTACAGGGTTACCTTCGACCCAAGGCATACATTGCAACACAAGGTGAGATACTAGAATATAATCATCTACCGTCCTAGATGTACATTGTAATGTCAGACTTTATTTGAAAAGAACGTGAAACGAAATTGTCAAGGGTTATACATTCCATAACCTCTTCATTCCCAGTCACGTGACCAATGACGAACCAATCGTTGCCAAGGATTATGCCTTCATTCCTGTAGTGATAGAATTGCTGGCTTCACACCTGTTAGCAATGCTAAAATGATTATTTCGTCATAATGAAATGAACTATTTCCATGCTGTTACGATTGCGTTGTATTTGACAATACTATTGTTTGATTTTCCGTGCCTCTCTTGCACGTGATACTGACGTGTAGGGCAATGATTAATATCATACCTGGTACTTAATTTTCTTTCACCTCAATCCCCCCCCCCCCATAGGACCACTGACCACTACTGTGGTGGACTTCTGGAGGATGGTGTGGCAAGAAAAGATTCCTATCATTGTCATGCTCACCAAACTGGTGGAAAACAAGAAGGTGAGGGCGCCATTCGGTCTTATTTCGTTGTCGTAGTGTTCCTCTTCAAATATATGCCTTTCCTGCCTTCTTCTATACCTCCTACTCTTCTTTTAGTACTCCTTCATCTGTTTGTTTGTATCCTTAGAAGTACAGTAGCATTAATATGGTCAGTAGCACCGTCGTCAATAATAGAATGCGTCACAGTCGTTTAATATCTGTATCAGTTCAGGCACACTTAAATTCGTCACACACTACTACTATACGATGTTGAATTCTAGGTCTCTTTGCTACTCCTACAATTTTCTTTTTTGAGAGAGAGAGAGAGTGAGCCTTGAACAGCTTTCTGTGGCATTTCCAAATACTCTCTGAGTGTTTTCTTCCGATCTTGCTCGGACATCCGTCATAACCTTCTCCAATCGAATCGAGTTATATTTTTTTTCTCTCTCTCTTCTCATAAAAGTCAAATGTTTTCATTTGTTGTTGTTATGATAAGACGTATTTCAGATTCTACTTCTTGCATAACGTTTCAAAAATCCATTGCTACCAAACCACATTTCTCGCTGTGAAAGAGGATGATCATTTCAATGCTCATCTTTTACGTGCTCCTTTCTTCCTTTGCAGCGGAAATGCGACCCGTACTGGCCGGATGATATCGAAACCTATGGTGACTTTACTGTGACGGTCATTGCCGAGAGAAACTACCACAACTACACAGAAAGAACTCTCACCATCCGAAAGGTCAGACTCTAGAACTTTCATGACGTCATAATGATTTTTGTTTGCCTGTGATAACCGATGTATGTGACAGGGAAATTCCTACCTGTTGATGAGGAGCGGTTACATGAGGCGCAATATATAATTATCGTAGGAAACTATAATATAGTTGCCAATGGTTGCGTCAAACGTCGAATGGAAAGCGATTAATGATAGACGAAAATGAATCGGTTTTTTGTTTCGAATATCCTCATATTCATTACCTGATGCGGCAGTATGATTCGAACAATTGCAAGAAACAAAAAGTATTGCAATGGGACTTTAGGAAGAAAGAATAAATGTACAATGTACCATCAATCTGTTTTCATGTTCGTGTTCATATCTACTGTAGACAGTATCAACACGAAATCTTGAACGTACTGCAACTAAACAAAGTGGAAACCTCACAGCAATTGATTCACTACCAGAATGCAATATTAAATCATAAATATTTAGTATGTCTACCCTAGATTAACTATAAGTATTCGTAGTAGGACAGAATGCTTTTGAGACGACATGGCATTGTCGCTCCTATGCCACAATCATTGCTGTATAAAAATACTAGTTGTGATCGGAGAAATATTATTCTTGACCTTGGGTGATTTTTGTTCTCAGCATTCTAGCAAGACTACGAAGACTAGAAGGTCAGAGTTCAACCTTTCTTATCCTGGCGTTTAAAAGATTAGCATGTGGAGTTGAAGTATAATTTTTTTACTTTGACCTCTTGCCCCGCCAGGCCTGGGATCCAGAGGAGAGGCGAGTGCAACATTTCCACTACACCTCCTGGCCGGACATGGGACTTCCGGTCAGTGCGACCCCGCTGCTGGACTTTATTCATAAGGTCAAAGAGTTCGAGGCCAGACCTAGTGGACCAACCGTCGTTCACTGCAGGTAAATTTGATCATGCCTTTTCTAGGTAGTCCGTTGTGTTTTGACCGTGAGTTTTGACAGAGGCTACGGACGAATAAATTGCATTTTCATTTATACTGACAAAATATACAAGACGGTGCTCCGTTCTTTTTACTGGTACCTTGAAAATATTCTGAAGCCAGGAATGTTTGTACTTCTCTGTACATTTAGGCGCTGGAGCTAATTCTGTTGTACTAAATCTGGTAGTCTTTCCACAAGGTCGGGGCTTTTTAAAGTGACTCTAGATAACACCAGAACCACTTCGTCGTTCCATCATAAGAACATCTAACTATATACGATTCATATCTTTCACATTAAGTTATGTTGCAGTACTTTTTCAAAGTAAACAAAACACAGCAACGTCATAATGCACACAGCGTAAGTCCTAAGTGAGAAACTGAAGTGTACAGGTCAAGCCAAGTTAAACATGTCATCTGTTTTCTGGTCAGTGCGGGAGTGGGTCGAACCGGAACTTACATCACCCTGGACTCCATGATGGACATGTCTGCCAGAGAGCAACAAATCAACGTGCTGGACTTCATCTATAGGATGCGAACTAAGAGGGTCAAGATGGTCCAAACTCCGGTAAGTTGGTCATCTGAGATCCTTAATTCTGGCTGAATTATCGTGACAAGGAATATAAGCTTTATAGGACTACTCTTGAGAACATTATAATCTGTTTAAAAACGTATTTATGATGGATAAACCTGTTTGCAAATGATATCTAGAAATAGTCTTCTGTTCAATATCTGTAATTACGTTCTTGCCGCTTTTTATACTGAGTCATATATACCTATAGTTTAAACATCTGTAAAATCGTTGATTGTCATTATGTGATATTTACATTTTGTTTTCATTGTCCTTCATGGGAGCATGATTTGAAGGATTGTGCTTCGGCAAACTCGTTGCATCTTTGAAAATAGAAATAAACATGAATGAACAAACAACCAAACGTATCTCCATCGCTCAGAATGACTCAAATGTGGCGCTATCATGTAAACATCAATACATTTTAATATCTGTGTTCCCAGGAGCAATACGTGTTTATCTACGAGGCGCTGTTGGAGTACCTGCTCTGCGGCTACACATCGGTCCCGACCAAGAGTATAGTGCCGTACTTCACCCGTATGGAGCAGACCAACCTGGCCACCAAGAGGACATTTCTTGAGGAGCACTTAAATGTGAGTCACCACAATCCGTTGCCTTGACAACCTTTTCATGCTTCCCTCCTCCTCTCCCTGTCTACCTATTGTTTATCTAACTATCTAACTATCTATCTATCTATCTATCTATCTATCCATCTATCTGTATCTCTTTCACTCGTAATCCGTTCCTCTCTTTGTCTCTCTCTCCCTTTTTCTTTCTCTGTACCAAGCTACTTGATATATCTGTCACCATAATTTTGTCTTTACACTACATTAGTCGTTCTGCTCATGATTTATGGAGGACAATTTTCGACCAGATTACCGTGCGATTGTTATTCCTTCATGCACAAAACTTTTTTTTTCATTTTCATGATCGTAAAAGTACATATTAATTCAGTTTTCCGAGGTTGAGAGAAGTTTTCCCTAAGGCAATGATTGCCTTGCCGTTCAGTGATCACAATATAGATTTAAGTTGTTTTAGGTCTAGCTTTTGTATAGTGCCATCTCTCTAAATCCTCCCCGTATATCTCACTGGATATCCTCTTATTCATTGTATTCTCTTCATCATCAGCATGATCATATACATAGTAACTTAGTGCCGCTTTTTCTCACGGTATATGTGAGCTGTAGCTTGAAAGATGTGACAATGATATGATTTATTGTGGCGTATTCCTCCCCAGGCACTGGACGCGATGTCGATACGATACCACGACACGAGTATGCAGGCCGGAGGCAGTGCGGAGAACCGTCATAAGAATAGATACCCAGACATCATACCACGTGAGTTGTACCCACCTTTTTGGGGGGAGTTCGCGTGTGCTCTTGTGTCGCAAATTTCTATTAGAGCACACCTTTGGAAACGAAAAGTAAAAAAAAAAAAAAAGACTATATGCTTGTTGCAGATTCAACACAACCGACATACGGGAAAGCAGCTTGGTTTCCTTTATGTACTTTCAGTGCGGCATTTCACAGTCTACCTCGAAAAAAAAAATGTGTTCGCTTGATAACAAACATACGATATCATGGAACTTTAGGGGACATTGATTCTGGTGTAGCCATCGGAGAATAAATGAAAGCTATCATGACGTCAGTGATTGTCTTGTACAAATGATTATGGAGCTCAGCTTGACAATAAAACTTGTACCGCGTTTTATAGATAGTGCAGATACGAAAACAGGATCGCAAGTAACATCAAAGCAGAAACTGACCATTCGCTGTTGTTAGGTTGGCAAATATGTGTCGTCCGTATAACTGAGTAATGAACTCTTTAGATAATAGAAATAAAATGTTATGACATCGATGTGTATCAGTTTGTATTTTGACGCAGTCCGTAGCGATTTAATACATGCAATAGGACGATGAATTACATAGTTACTTTTGCAAAGTTCATGCAATAGCAATGTGCATGAAAAGAGGAACAGGACGAGATTCCACGTCACCGCCCGTATTCTGGCGTCAATAAGTCAATGTAGATGTTGATGTGTCAATGGGAGGACATGATGGATGATAGTATGTGGTCTTCCTTGATTTCTCCTCTAGTTGACAAATACCGACCATACCTCATGACTGGCTGTGCAGAAGGACAGACAAATTATGTCAACGCCACATTCCTGGATGTAAGTCAACAACATTCTAAGCTTCATTTCAGTGTCATTGCCAAGTTGAGGGATATGAAGTGAATACAATTTAGAGCAGATAGACCACTGTATTATTTATATATTGTAATTTTAACAATTAATGTATGTTACACATATGTAGGATAGGAAAGGAATTTTAATTGTAAATGTATTTGACGTAAATAACAATGATATTATCATGGAGCATTGGTTTAATTTTTGATCTTTTTTACAAGTATTTGCCAAATTCTTATATTCGATTGATGAATATATCTGCCTTTAATCTCTTAAGCTGATGCCAGATTGTCAAAAGTTAGCTGTTGTTTCTACCATTATCTGTCTGTTCCGTAATCCAGTGTTATGATTGGTTAAATGTTTTATCGTTACCAGGGTTTCAGAAAGCGTGACATGTACATCGCGACGCAGATGCCTCTCCCACACACAGTGGAGGACTTTTGGCGGATGATCTATGACTACAACTCCAACGTGATCGTCATGATCAACGAGTTCAACCAGAACGACAAGGTACTACCGTCGATGTGTTTCTATCGGTGCAATCGATCGTGATTAAATTTAAATTGATGATATCAAGTTCTCACCGTTTTGATATATTGTTTACCACCAAAAAAAAAGTATCCTTGTCTTATGGGGCAAACAGTAAATGTCACAATCAAGAATTATTTTGACAAAGACATATAAATGACGACGCTGACATGCAGAAATTTCTTTATATGTCTATCTTGGTATGATGTAAGCACAGAATACGTCTGCAATCAGCTCGATTTTTCCTTCT
Source organism: Diadema antillarum (assembly GCF_040938485.1). Lineage (NCBI taxonomy): Eukaryota > Metazoa > Echinodermata > Echinoidea > Diadematoida > Diadematidae > Diadema > Diadema antillarum. Next base: position 5,153,778 of record NW_027270964.1, read on the forward strand.
TCGTGGATAATTGCCGATTGATGAAAGTAGATTTACACGAAACAAAAGAGGAAGGATAGTGGAAGCTGGCTCTTTCAGTGTATCATATTCCCGCGTCACGCTTTAGTAGTGATGAGTGGACCACACGCAGGTCACAGTACCCGGTACGTGTAATATGTTGCGATGCTCATACTGTCATTTATAATTGCAATGAACTTGCAGTAATTTGTCTTCACTACTGTTCCTTCCTATTTCAGACGTGTTCTCAGTACTGGCCTGCTGGAGACGAGGCTCTGATTGGTCCGTTCATCATTGACGTATCGGCTGAAGAGAGGGAGGGTGACGTCATCATTCGAACCCTTCTACTAGCAAACACAAACAACGTGGTTAGTTCACCATTGTCCATCTTCATTTCATTTGGGAATACGTCATAACATAGATGCGAAGTGACAATCAGTGTCATTGACAAGATATAAAAGACATCAACGCAAATACTGAAATGCATGTATCTGAATTTGTGTCAGTCACCATAGTTTTATCTTTCAGGCTTCTTGACAGGACTCCGATGCTTGTAAACTCAATATCTTGTATGTTACTCTGCCTGTCCTTGTGTGTAAAGCTTATTAGTCTCGATATCATAGGCAATGGACAAACATTTGAAATTTATCTTTTGTTTTGACTTTGCGTGTACGTATACTTTGCTAGCACTGCTTGTAGCAGGGACTTGAATGCAATAATCATAATCCTTCAATTCCCTAATATTACTGATCAATTCCCTGATGACTGCTGAGACGGCGTAAGACAATACAATTCCCATAAAGGAATCGGAATAGAATCGGCGTAATATTGGATGGTTTAAAAGGTACTTCTGTCAGGAAGCCACAAGCAGACCTGGAATGAGTGTGCATTGTTGTGAATATTCTTTCTGACACTGCTTTATTTATGTTGACTCCATACTCCGCGCACCTCATCCCGCAGAACGAGCCTTCGAGAGTGATCCGCCAGTACCAGTTCATTGGATGGAAGGAGCGCCAGAAGTACCCCCGGAGTCTCTCCTCTCTACTCTGTCTCCTCGACATGGTGGAGGCAGGACAAAGGGACGTGGGAGATGGACCAATCACCGTGCACTGCATGTAAGCACGCCTCATCGTTTAAAAGTCAAATTACCATGACAACGCTCCATATTCCTCCATCAAGCTCTTCCTTTGACAAAATAATAATCGAACGATTCTTTGTGTCATTGATCATCAAATTTACATAGCGACGATCTTCCCGTTTTTATCTCTCGTCTTGCTCAAGTTAAAGTGACCGATAAAACTTGTTTGGCGATATATTTCTGAAGCTCAAGGTCAAATTATATGGTCATCATAACTGGGCTAAAGCAATATAAGATATGTCATCATTCACAAAATACAAACTCTAACAGTCATAACGGTGGGTCGTATTTCTATTCCATGATAATGTTCATAATATTCCGGAATGTATCATACCGCATCATTACGCCTTATTTTACAGCAAAATTTAATTTCGTGTGTGAGTAAAAAAAAATATTAAAAAAAAAAAAATAAAATAAAAAGAAATGACAATATAAAGAATATTTAAAAAAATCTGCGATTATGAACAGTGGAACTCAATTATTTTTATTTGTTCTTTCTGCTTCGGTCTTTTTTGACAATGTGTCATTCAAAGTCTCCCCATGATTTCTGCCCTCTCCCAGGGATGGTGTAAGGAGGAGTGGTCTCTTCTGTGCCATCATGTCAACCGTCTCCAAACTGAAGACAGAAGGAAACATTGATGTCTTCCATGCAGTCAAAAAGCTTAAAAAGTGCAGCGGGAACATGATTTCCACGGAGGTAAGACATTTCTAGGAAATCTTTATGATGTGCTCGTAAGACTTATCCACACACGGCACTGTAAAGTCCTTGGGCATACCCCTGACTAAGCATACAGCTGACGGGAGAGGGCGTTCGATACACTTCTGATTACTAGGTTCTTGTGCTTCATCAGTATACTAGTGTAGCTAGATCTTCGTGCGCAACAAACGAAAAGTTGGATTTCAACGATTGAAAACGAGTGAAATCCATTTTGTTAATTTGAGATTTTTGCGATTGAAGCTGCTAAAAACGAGGAAATAAAAGGAAAATATAGAATGTTTTTAATCGTAACTTCAAGAATATTCTTTTAATGTAACAAGTGAATTTTCTTTGCTTTGTCTGATTATGGACTTATTTTAAAATATTTGAAAATGACGCTTAACACTTTTTGCGATCAAACTCTACATTCATGTTCTATGCTCAGAAAACATAGAGGACGAAGACACTGCGGCCATGCTCACCGATTATCAATAGTATTATTTTATAGCGGGAAACGAAGTTTAAATCATTGCAATCAATAAAAATCACCGAATAGATTATCAAGACAGGTTAATATATTCCAGTCGATTAAAAATGAAATGGTCTCCTTTAGTTCACTTCATTGTCTTTCGTTCATGTCATGTCTTACGTCAAAAGAATGCAACTGCTGTTCTTCATAGAAGCCTGTGCCATTACAGAGATTTTTATTCCTTTTGCTGCATTATCAATTCCAGTACAATCCATAATTCAAACTCGTTGTATTGAAGACACTGATGCAAATATGATTGCCCTCAAGAGTAAGATATCGTCGATTAATGATTAAGCAAACGTTTCATTTAATTTTTCAGGAGGAATATCTCTACATCCATGATGTCGTCCGAGAGTATCTAGCGTCGTGTGAGATTTACGAGAACTTCAGGTAGATTGCTAAAGAGAGGACAAACTGCAAAACATCCTGACAAACTTTTCATACAATGACAATGTCTTCCATCCCGTGCAGAGTGTGTATCCATGCACGAAGGAAGCAATAAAAGACCGAAATAGCGGCGGTTTTATACGGAAGATACAGACTTGTTATTTTCAGGGTGGACTTCAGCGAGCATATCATTTGCGGGCGTGTGTATTTTTTATGAATCATGAGAACCGTATGCATGTTTGCTGGCCAATCAGCAGTGATCACGCCTTGTGCAGCCAACCAATCACAAGCCAGGATCTTCAGTCTCGCGTTTGATCATGGACAATGTGAGAGGAGAATAATGCCTATGGGATGGATTTCGCCTTAACATGGCATAGGCGATTATGAATAGCTAGAAACAACAGTTATGCTATTCAGTGCATCCAGAGAAAGCAACTGACTGAGCCAAAAGGTGACAAAATATTTATCGTCAACTTACGTCAAGTTTCACGAGAAAGGAAATAAACTCACGGAGCGGGAGGTTGAAAATCCGGGAATGTTAACAACCCGCAAGGCGGATAAACAGTGTTGATCACTTCGTGACTGTGCACTATCACTTGGGTGGTAAAGATCATAAGGATTATTGACAATTGTGTATTAAACCGCCCTGTTTGATAGCCACAGGGTCATACTTTTATGTGCACATACGCACAAAATATTATACGCATTAAAAAATCTAAACATTGTGCACATTTTTTCTTCCGTGATGAAAATGCACAGACTTACAAGAAAACCACGATGTATAATCCCTAGCCATTAGAATTTCCAAAATAGGCCTCACGTTCCTCAGTTAGCTTTTATTGACTTTAAGTCTTTTTTTTTCTATACTGAGCTTGGTAAAGTGTTAAGAACATTATTGCAATGTTTGTATTGTGTTGAAATTATCATCATTAGTGAAGTTGATCTGCACTGCGTAAGGGTCAACATGAGGCACACTTGTGATGCGCTACTTTAACTACTTAATAGCATTTGACACAAGAAAAAAACAGAAAACAATTGAATAGAAAGTAGCTATACCACATACCTTCAATACCAGGAATATGTTTCCACATACTAATCAGAATATGACTGGTTGGTCCTGGTGTATTTAAGGCATGAAAATAAATCAATCCAGACTTTGTATTCAGACAGCAAAGAAAGAGAAAACACCATTAGGAGAAAGAATAGAAATTATTGAGTATTAATGTCATGACTAAAGACAGGGTGTTTGTTTATTTTGTGCCGCAAATCGCGCCGTGTTACATGAATAGCCACTGTGCGATGTAGTTCAATAAATCTGAAACTTTCTCTCCCATCATATATATTTTGTCTTGTCATAAATTTCTTTAAACTTACAATATTTTTTTTTGCCTTACCAATATTGATGTCATGCACTCCAGTAGTTATTGATTCTTGGAATTCTCCTGGTTTGAGAATTGAAACTCCTGATCGTTTTTTAATCTTTTACCTGTAAGAGGATATGGTGCAATTATTTTCTTCACGCGATTTTTTTTTAATCTCAATGTGTAACACATAAATATTGATATTTTGATGCAAAAATATGACTTGTGTAAAGTGCAGATATGAAATGTAAATATATGTGTGTATCTCAAGTGCAATGAGATGTTATACGTCATGTGACATTGGAAAGACAATCTATAAAGGATGGCGTGTTATTGTTTTTATTGTTTTATGTGCGGAAACCTAACTGACCATGGGATGTAAATATGAATTGATAAAGACTGTTAGTGATTAGGTTAACCACGCCTTTAAGCCAATGCCGTACGTCATATTGAATATAAACATCAAGGTAATGCACCAATGTTTCACGTTTTGCACTTGTAAAAGAAAATGAAGATCTTTTCCATCTCGTATCAAATTATTGGTAATATCTTTTCATATTTTGCTGATTTTGTATCCATTCTTTTTTATAATATCGTATCGGATACAAAGTCATGTTTCTGCAGCCTTCCGAAAGCGACTTAAGAAGTCATTTTGACTTAATCACTTTCGTACCTGATTGTAATAATACGCTATATAGTTGCCTAATAATATACTTGAAGTGCCTTTGTTACAATGTATTGGTATGTTACAGGACGCATCTGCAGTAAAGACAAAGCAATAGTAATCAACTTTATAACTGACAAGTAAATGTCGTGTTTCTCACTCTGGCGACTAATAGATGCACTATGGATAACTCCACTTTTTACCCTTTTTGATTCACAATCTATGCCGGCTGGACGAAGTGACTCATATAGGTCCTATATAAGTAAACCCGCATTCATCCCTCGTAGATCTGATGACGATTCCCATGGATAAATGATTGAACAAATAAAACAAAAAACTGAATGAATGAGACAAAAGGACAAAAATGAAAGTTAAAAATTAAGTAATGTTGTGTATATCAATGTTAAAAAAAACACACAAAGAATATTACGGAGTTTTAATCTAATTGACGCTTCCCTTTCCACCCACGTGGAGTAATATACGAACTTCATAGACTTTCTTTATTTCCCAATGCTCTTATTCCTGTCCGGGCCCCGTTGGGTTGTGCTGCAATTGATGTATAAACTACTAGTATATATTACACACCTGTTAAATGAGAGTTGATGCAGAGAAAGCGAAGTTTGATGTTTAGAAGTGCAATTGGAATCTAGAGTCTTCTTGTAAGAGGATTTATGATTATTATGTCACATTAAAAACCAAAAAAGTAAGATACAATCTGTGAGCTGATGTGTTACTCTTGCGTCGTGCCGTGGAGAAGAGCTTGTTCGTTTGTTTGTTTGTTTGTTTGTTTGTTTGGTTGGTTGGTTGTTTGTTTGTTTGTTTGTTTGTTTGCATGTTTGTTTGATCTTAAGATCAGCAATAATAACTGCATTAAGGCACAAAAAAAAGCTCCTGCCACATCAGCCAGCAGTAATGCTGCATAATCATGATAGTGTCACATATATCGTTTTACATTGTATACAATGCGCAAAGTATAAGCAGAGTGTAACCGCCAAAAGAAATCAGATTTCCATTATACTGTCATCATCATCGTCGTCCTCATGATCAGTATCATTGCCATCGTCATCATTATCATCATCATCTTGCCATCGTCGGCATCACATCTTATAATCCTATTTCTGTGAGGTGATGAACCAGTGAAGCACATCGTCTAAATTAAAAAAAAAAAACACCTCTTTTTATGTGTGTGATTTAGTGACTGCAGCTTCCCTCCAAAAAGTTACCATTTCTTCCTCATACATTGTACCAAGTTCAGTTTGATTTGACCCAAACATATAATTTCTACTACAGCTGTAGTTGAAAGAGCAACATAATACAATATATTGTATAAAGAACGAGGATTTATTCGCAGATTTGACTACAGTCACACTAGTCATGTGAATCTTCAAAATGCCTTATATTATTAACTTTATTGTTCCATTTCTCTGAAACTTTCGTTGCTCCGTTTATTCGATTCTACTCTGTTAATCATAGTAGATGTTTACATGGAGTGGAGTTTCTTTTTAATCGAGTATAACAGAGCATTTTTATGTTGATTTGCTTTTATTATACTGTGAATTAAAGATATGAAATGTAAACCGGCAGCATCTGAAAGACACTGAAAATAACTTTCTGAAACATCAACGGCACCTTTCTCCTTCTTTTGCTTCAGCTTTTGCGTCCATTTCCTTCATAATCATCTTCTCTTCACAAATACCATTCAGTATTTTTTTGGGGGGGGGGTAGGGGTGTTGTGTTGATGTTTGCTGCTTGTTTATGAGGGCAAATAAAATCTCGATTTTCTGATCAAAAGAATTATAGGCCTACTTGTCTATTCAATGCACAGAAATTAAAGCAAGAATTTGCGTGCGTAGCATAACGGTATTCTTATATTTCCCAAACATGAGAACAATATGAAAGTGGCTAAAGTCTTCTTGCGGCATTCCGCGAAATAGGATTAAAGTTTTTGCTATCACGGCCTAAAACCCAACCGCCTTCTGAGAGAAACCGATATTGCCCGGCGTAATGGTTTGTTTAGAAACACGGTCGATAAAGTTTTATCGCCACCGAACATAATCCGCATTGATAGGTCCATGTTTAGTCCAATGTCGATCGCTTCTATGGCTGCAGATTGATCAATTAACGGAGCGAGAACGCCAGATTTTGTTCGGCAGACTCGAAGTTCGGCCAAGCGGATAATCACCCCTACATGCATAATCGATCAAGCCGTACAAGAACGAACGTAGTAGGTTTGCTCAGCAGGTTATATGACGTTGCCGATCAAAGTATGGTTTTTAATAAACTGCTGATACGAGTATATGCCGAAGAAAGAGAGAGAGAGAGAGAGAGAGATATTTTGCTAATACATGTATTGAAAGGGGTTTGGAATGAGAATGCAATATCTTCTCAGGAAATTCCAAAGGAAACATTGCATTTCAAACAGCTGCTTTATTTCCATAAGCTGTATGGGCGAAGTTGATCAGGACAATTCAATTAATTGAGCCACAACAATTAAAGCATGTTATGTTTATACTGTGCTGAGAGAAACTGACAGGACCACATGTAACAAACAACAACAAAAACAAAAACAACGTCCCTTTATCTTTTCCGATCATGATTTTGAAGCAATCTTCAATCAATATCAATATGAATGAGCATTCATAATTTATATTTATAATGATGACAACACTTTGTTGTACAAGAAATATAGGCCTAATACCATCAATCATGCAAGACACATCATTATAGTTCTACCCATATACCCCACAGAAAATAAACCACTGAGATAGAGTGATCATTTACACTGTCAGATGATGCTTAAAATACATTCGACTTTCATTAATAAAATGTCCCAATACGTTGGATATTAGTTGAGGTTGGAAAGAAAAAAAAAAAGGTTGAATTCATATATTCCAAGTCTGGGGATTGTAATTATGTTTCTGGTTGTAAATAATAGACCTCCTATCATTTTGAAATTGATTGTGATTTGATAAAATACAATGATAAGTTCAGAGGCATGATGCTGATATCATCCAAAAGAAATGAATATTAGCTTTACTTCATTCATTTTGGGTTTTTTTTTGTTCATTGTTGTAATAACATCTAGTTAAAAGTGTACAGTGGAAACCTTGAGGAAATTGATATTTCTTCCGAATCACTGTGTACAAACCACTTCGTTCTTGCTTTATTTTGTGTCAATGAAGAGCAATCTACAAAATATATCGCCACAAAAGGTGTGCTAATATAAACTGTGGATATCTTTGGGCAAGTATGAATTGGCTCTTTTGGGATCATTGTGCATTGGCCACTCATCAAATTGACAGCATACACTAAAGCTAGCCACCAGTATTGCTGATGCTGAACAATCGCCGTCGAAGCGAAACACCACCACTCCATTCACATCTTGATGATCACAAACTCGCCGCCGAGCTTGCCAGCCGCTTACGTACATAAGCACCAAACTCGTCGCAGCTGTGGATGCCGCCGCGCCGCGTGCGATTGATGAGGCCGAGAAGTTCACGACTGAGTAAGTTTCTGGGAATGATTAGTGATATAGCGCAAGGAGTTCAAAAGAAGTGAATCTTGTTGGGAATTCGTCATACTACTCTTCAAAATGGCTGTTACAGGACGTAGGACAATCCCTCCGTGGTTCCTGGTAATCGGTCTGGTTCATCTCGTCCAAATCGGTAAGTAACGAGACGCAATTCTGCGACAAGTTTTCTTTGCAGGCCATCCCAGTGACCGTCTTGCCAACGGGACGCTGTGCGTGGGATGTAGGGGAGACTACTGTCACACGGCCGACCCTCGGTGAACTGGTGTTGCTTGCTGTATGTCTTCGTGCGCCGAGTGTTTACGTGTTGCTCTCCGTGATTTATCGAGAGGTTTTCTCTCGTAACGTGAATCGGACCGTGCGTGGAGTACACGGAATGGGGTTGGAATTGAATGATGGACTTCACTTCTTTCTTGATTGTTTTCTCATAAATTATAACGATGATATGTCAATCTACTGAGCTGACCGTGTACTGTGTGAATGGTCTCTCCTGATACCACACCACCGTATACTAAAATCTAATCTGTCATTCCTCACAGGATATGTTTCTCTATGTACTTGTATCTCTTACATAGAAAAGTTTTGGGGCAGAGTGGTTGAAGCATATAATATTATCAGGGTGTGTGTATCCATTGTAATGGGGGGGGGGGGGGGGGTGGAAATAAATCATTGTGCCACAGAATCAGAACAGAGACCCGATCCTTAGGTACATTCCGTATTTACACACCAGGTTATAATGAAAACTGGTTTTCCAGAAATAGCTTAGGTATTGAATTGGGTTTGTTATTAACTTATGGTCATATTTTGTTCGTCGAAATGTGGGATAGGGACCAGGAATATAGAGGGATTAGGTGAGGGATATTATCATGTATATTATACAGGTACTTGCAGCTATATGTTTGTTTGGGTTTTTTTTTTTTTGTGAAGAAGAGGTTATAAATAGAAATCTCTGAGAATCATGCCTATACAGTGCTCTTAGATTCATTGGCCTGTTACATCAGTTGTCATGCCAACATATGGATGTAAATACAGTATATTGATAATTGTTTTATACAAAGATATATGTGTATAATATATATGTGTATATATATACATTGTATATAAATATAGGTATAAATATATCAAGAGAAACATGACGTTGAATGAAATAAGATGCCTGTACTTCCTTTCAGGATCTAACAGCTGTATCAATGAACCACTCATAGAGACGACCAGAATGGTCATCAGTTAAAGAGATAGTTTGGTATTGGTGGAGATGAGGATTGGGCTTTTGAAGGGTGTGTACAGTTCTGGTCGAGATGAAGATTTAGCTTTTAACGTTTTGGGAGATACTCAGAAACCACTCTATGAGATGTCAAAGAGCATGCGGTTCTAAGGGGTATCAAAAGTTTATTCGATGAAAATCGGTTTTGAAATGGCTGAGATATCCAAAAACAAGGTGAAACAAAGAGATACTAATAAAGTTGGGGCATGTCGCCTTTTATTATTAGCACTTTTTTGGATGTCTCAGCCATTTGAAAACCAATTTTCATCAAATAAACGTTGAATCCTTCTTAAAATTACATGCTCTTTCATATTTCATAAGAGGCTTTTCATTATCTGACTTAGGAATGTTCAAAACATGAATCCCTACCTCAACCAGTACTGTACAGTCCCTTTAACTTATTGCGAGATGGATATACCAAAAAACCACTTTGAAATAGTGCAGAGCATACCTTTCTTTGATAAGAGGAATACCAAGTTTATTTCATGACAATTGGTTTTAGAATGGCAGAGACATCAAAAAACAAAGTAAAACAAAGCGATCGTATTGAATAAAAGACGGGTCCCACCTTTTATTAGGATCGATCTGTTTTGGATATCTTAGCCATATCAAAACCAATTTTCATCAAATAAATTATGAATTCCTCTGGGAATTACATGCTCTTTCACATTTCATAAGAGGTTTCTCATTATCTCACACACACACAAAAAAAAAAATGTTAGAAACCTGAAGTTAGGTCTCAACCAAAACTACATGTACATACGATCCCTTTAAATACAATGATGATAATCAGGCACACACATGTACCACGCCTGATTGTTACTGTTGTATTTAATTACATACAGTGTACAGTGTACCACCTCAGAGGAGATCAACAGCCTTCAGTTATTTGTGGAAAAATTAAGTAGCATTTATCCATTTTTCATTTTTCCATGGCAACCCAGAACTACATCTAGTCCAGCCATTGGACATTGCCTGAAATCATTGTGGTGAATATTCCCAATTCTCACAATATACATTGTTTGTAATCATTCTTGATACTGCGGCACATGACTTAGCCTATGTTAATGGCCCTTTTACAGTTAGGGTATTTGGTGTCAATTTTCATTTAGTCCAATGAGGTGCCTGTTATTCATCACAATGAGGTAATGATGAGACTAGGTTATTAGTTTTCAAAAGATTTATACATGTAGATATCAACTAAAACATTCATTCATACCAATAATCTACTTCTGTAAATAGCAGTGATTTCAGAAATAGAATAAAGAAATGTATCAATAACATTCTATGTGATGAGAAAAAATGTAAATATTTTGAATATGCATAGATAAAACATCTGATGTTTGTAATAACGTGATTGTAATTTGCTTCAGATATGTTGTCATTAAAATTATAGTTTTATATCTAAAGATTAATTCAGGATTTTTTTTCAAAGAAATTTTATTCACATGTAAATATTCATGTGCAAATAAAAGTCACTCCGACATGATTAGATAGACAGCTACAAACAGTCTAAATTATGATAAGGTAATATAAAGAATATGGGATACAAAGCCTTTGTTTTGTTTTTGTTTTTGCTGACACACATTCATTATATTGCTGACATTAATTCAGGAGTTATGTGTGTTGAACAAAGGGTATATGATCAAAAATCATGTCATGCACTAGGGCTACGAATAATAATGTTTGCAGGAATCACATGTCTACTTCAAGGTCAAAAGCAAGATTTACGATGTTCTGAAGAAAATGATAAATAAAGAAGTTAAATTATATTTTAAAAAAAGAAGTGAGGTTGAGTATTAATGAATAATCAAGGTGTAAACTTTGATGAACTGAATAGAGCCATCTAGATTTGGCAATTAAGCATCAAACTCACAGGAAGAGCTGTTAGAAGAGTGCAGTGACTCTAGAGGTAACCCTCACCTCACACGTAACTACATCTCCAATCGCACATATATCTAGTAAGACTCTACTTTTTTCCGCATCCACTTTGCAGAAACCGAGAGCCGGGCAACGCGGCTCGAGATGGAACCTCTGTTCGCATAAAAATTGATTTTTTTGAGGCTGCACCTTTCTCGTACGAAGGTGACTCTACTCAGCATTTGTGGGCTTCCTTTCAGCAAGGGTCATTGTTCCACTCTTTTGCTCATTCCCGTGGCAGTATGGACTTCTGGAGAAAGGAGGGAGTGTGGTCTATAGATAACAAAGGGGGTGTTGATAAGGGGTGGGGAAAAGCCATGTGGAATAGTGATTCTAGAAAAAAGACATGAATTGGTGTGGTCCGTTACATTTAACTACAGAGACACATGGTATACTCTTTGTTCTAGCTCTGTGCTGTTTGATATAATGTTCAGTGTAGAGTTTAGATGAGAGAGAGAGAGGGGGGGGGGGGGACTATGCCACTGTGTATGTCTATCAACAATGCAATGTCAAGTGCTGTATTGACTCTGGTTTGATCATTACTCCTGACAGGCAGTGCATTTTTTTTTGACATGTCATTCAGATGCAGGACATTAATGCCATAGATTTGTTTAGCAATACAGATGCCTATTGATATTGCCTATTTTGTCTCACCTCCCTGGTTCCAACTACGAGGTAATGAATGAAGTACATATATGATATTGAATGACAGTATGAGAACTACATTGTACTTTTGTGTCATGGTTGCAAATGTACAGATTGATCGGAAAGTTTTTTTTTTCCTTTTTTTTGAACATTTGCATGAATAGTTTGTAAAGGATGAAACTAGTGGGAAGTGCAGTTGTCATTCTGGCTGCAGTTTTTTTGTTTCTTTCAATTTTGTATTTGTTTGTTTGTTTTTTGTTTTTGTTGTTGTTTGCTTTGGTGGTTTTTTTTTCAAAGCAAGTTTTGTGAAGACTCTCTAATACCTCCACCTTTATCTAAGCAAATGTTTTAGGCAGTTTTGATCCCACATTGATGTGGGAAGTACATCGTTTGAGGATGTGTGATCCTCTGATAGTAGCACGTTGGAATTCCATTCCTCAAGGCCATCACTTCCTTCAAAAGTCACAAACCTCCTCAAGGTATTCTCCACTGCCACATAATATATGACCTATTGTTCAGATTTTCCCCCCTCCAAAAGTGGGTTCAGGAGGTGGCATATGTTGCTGCCACACTAAATAAGGAAACTGCCAAGCCGAGAGGTCCGTGGAGGTTGGCTCTGTCTCCCTCATGTTTCACGGAGAAAGTTACTTGTAGACTGTTTTCACACGTACCGAGAGTGCATCATTTGAATCCCAATTCTAATGACGCATCACTAGAATCATGATTAAAATGACGCATTGTGGCTGTAGGTATGCAAATGGAATCGCGGAGTGCAGGTGGCGGAGTGTGGTTTGAGTGGTAACTCCAATTGTGATTGAAATGATGTTGTGGAGATGTTTTCCAGTCACGATTCTCTAGAATTATGGAATGAAACATTCATATTACAGATTGACCTCCCAACCATGTTTCAGATGGAAACTTATGGTGACCTTTCAACCACTTCCGCAGAAAAAAAAAATGTGCTCCTCAAATGCTCGCGCTGCTGTCAAATCTCGCACTACGTAACACTTAATGAGTGACTGATGGGAAGAAACACCTCACCTCCTCGCTCTGAAATTCAAAACCACAGAATCTGGGAAGCCTTCCTCGGTCATATATGCATATACAGACGATAATGCGAATCAGTGTAGTTGTAATTGTAATTGTAATTCAGCATTGCAATTAATGGGCTTCTCAAACCGTATGAAAATGGCCAAAGTCTGACAGAGATGCCAGGGAAGATGAAAATGATTCGGAGAACACACCCCTATCAGTCTGTGGGGAATCTTGAAAATTGTAGGATGCCTGGAGGCGGGAATCGTCATGGGAACCCACGATCAACATCTCCTCTGTATCCTGCTTGTCTTTCTTGATCTCTAGAAAGGACAGCTGTGTCAATGATGCATAGGAATATTGGAGAATTCTGCACATATAATACCGGTACATCGGGCTCGTAAACTTTGTCCAGTGGAAGTTGAAGACTTCTCCGTACGACACAATCAACCGTCTTTCTATGATTTTCTACCATGATACCAAATCAATGGGAAAAAATTGAAAAAAAAAAGAGAATTAGAGCTGTTCATATTTTCATAATTGTAGTCATTCTGAAAGAAATTTTTCATTCATTTCTTTTTTAAAGCTGCACCATTGTTAGCCATGAATTCATGTTTAATCTAAAATTGTAATTTTGTACAGTATGTTGTCTAGCTACAGTGGTATTGTACATGTACAAGTATACTGTGCATCTTCCTCCAAGGAATGGCAATAATACATTGATAGACTGTGATATAGTGTACAAAGTTCAGTCTGTATGTGCTTCATGAAGTATAAAATTTAAGAATATAAAGGTACAGATTCACATGTGATTCATATATCGTAGACTAATTCCTTGTCTGTGTTTGATAAGGACAAATAAAGTTACTGACAAACAAGCAGGCCTGAAATATAATTGATGGCCATAGACTGCCATGGCCATCGATGCCTCTTTGGTTGGCGGTGATGCCCCCCAGAAAAATTGTATTCACATGGCCATGAATTTAGGCTACCTACCCTTTTTTCTTTTGGCCATCATCCTCCTAGATGGTAAAAGGTGTGTCCTTTTTATTGGGCAGTCGCGCCCCGTTTTTCATTGACTGTCATTTCTCTGTTATATCACGCATATCGAAAGACCAATGAATTCATTCAAACTTACATAAATGCGGTATCGCTTGTATAATTATATACATGTCTGTATGTGTATGCATGGTACAATGTATATACTCTCAAACACATTAATCACTCCATCAGGATCAGAGACCTACTATTGGGGTTTATCTTGTATGATTGTGCATGCACAGACAATACTTTAACCCGTTGAGGACGGTTTGATTTTGCTACAACACGCATTTCCCATAGACCCCTGCCCAAGTGTACTCGGGACTCGTCCTCAACGGGTTAAGGGACTTTACAGTACTGGTTAAGGTAGGGATTCATGTTTTGAACATTCCTAAGTGAGATAATAAGAAACCTCATATGAAATATGAAAGAGTATAGTTTAAGAAGGATTCAGCGTTTATTTGATGAAAATTGGTTTTCAAATGGCTGAGATATCCAAAAAAGTGATAGGCCCTAATAATAAAAGGCGACAGGCCACGCCTTTTATCAAGATCTCTTTATTTCACCTTGTTTTTGGATATTTCTGTCATTTCAAAACCAATTTTCATCAAATAAACTTTTGATACCCCTTAGAATGGCATGTTCTTTGACATCTCATTGAGTGGTTTCTGAATATATCGCAAAACGTTAAAAGCTAAATCCTCACCTCAACCAGAACTGTACACACCCTTTAATGTATGAACCATTACTGTTTTCATTTGATACTGAAAATGAAGCTCTTGATTTGAGATGCAATGGACTCGGGACTGGCTTTCTTTCTCTTTCTTTGTATCAAAATTCCGTTATACCGAACAAATCAACAATAAAGACTATAGAGCTGATAATGTTGGAGTCTAACTTTTTACTTCGTTGTTACTGGAATTTCACTAAAACCGTGTTCGTTATGTTGGGAGTGCACTGTATTGGATACCGTTCAAGGCTAAGAGGCACAGAAAGTCTTTGATCGTAAGATATTGGATATTGCCTGTATGTGATAACAGAAACTGTATAAGTGGTATCCAATGTGGTGTGCAGTTCGCATTGGTTGCTGTGTTCCAGGAGGCCTGATGTTTGGATTCAAAGTTTGCAATCTCATGAGTTCACACTGTTTTCACCACACTTTCTTGTGAAACTGTAGCAATACATACACTTGTACAATCATTTTCCATGGTGTCAAAACAGCATATTTTTGTCAAATTGAAGCTTTTAAGTAGTTCATTGCTAAGCAGTGATGGGGATTATACTATCCTTGTGTATGTGTATTCCCCTTGTAAAACATTAGAGATTGGAAACATGTCACCCAAAGAATAAATATATCACTGTTCCAGTAATAGACTCAATGCAATCCCGAACCAATCATCTTTGAAGTGATCCCTTAAAAAAATGGAATAAAAGATGATTTGTGCAGTTTGCTTTATGAGCAAAGTATTAGCGCCCCCCCCCCCCCCCCCCCCCCCCCCCCGCATTAATTCTGACTGTGAATTGAGAGTAGTTTTGTATTGACCACTTGAGCCATCCTTTCTGGTGACAAAGAACCAACTTTATCCAGGGAAGAATTGCTAATGAGTGCTACTACATGGAAGACTTGTTGCCATGGCGATGAGCCGGCCCAGCGGCAATTCATCCCATTCTCCCGGCTTGGAGTGGTAGCCTCTCTTCCCAAGGCCAGCGGGCGAGGTCGAATCTTTGCTCTCATCATTCCTCCCATCTCAACGCCTTGTTTGCTTTGAACACCTCCTTCCAGCTTCACTTGTGAACATTACACACTGTGCTAGATGCACTTGGCTGCGGATTTTGATTAGTTTTTTTCACTTGCCACCAAGTCTGATGGTAGTTTATGTAATGGATACTGTGGAGTTTCTTCAGACATTTCTTTCTGGAGTTTGGAGCTTTTCTTGGGTTTTTTTTTTTGTTCACTCCACTTTACTGAGCCAAGCTAGAAAAGTGAATTTAGATATCAGTGGCAAATATAATTTGCAGAACTGACTGAAGAGTCTCATCAAGTGGAAAAGTGTAGTGAGATTGCTTTCAGTGTTTCCATAGCAATGATATTTATTCCATTTCGCTTTTGTTGTGTACGCCCCATTCTGTTTGAATTAAGATGTTGCTTGCACTTAGTCAAAATTTCCTTTCGCATTTCTCCTATTGAAGTAGACAAAAACAGTTACCATTGGAAAGTTTTCAGGTGAATCTCAAATGACCAAAAAAAGAAGAAGAAATAGATGAAATGTTGTCTGTTACATGCAAATGATTGCCAGTGCCATATAACTGACAATCAAAGTGATGGTACAGAGCCATGTGCATGTCAGGGTTCTTGCCGTGTTGTTAAATTTGTGAATAGCACCCAACTTGTGAAATCCACGAAAATGAAAACTCATCACAGATCGTGTACTGTAACAAGAACATGCACATCACCTGGCGAGTGAGAGGCATATTTGTACATCATATTGCAGAAAGGAAAAAGGAATGAGCGCTTTTAGTTCTGGAGAGGAAGACAATTCAAAATCCAAGAATTTGATACTTATCGTGGAAACCAACAGTTTGTTTTGCATAGGAAGACAGGCAAGTGATGGCTATTCATTAAGATAAAAAGTCATCTACTTACAGAGCTATGGGTTTGATTGTTTAGCTTTGTCTTTTTGACTGCAATGTTTACTGTAAAGTTCAGAAAGGATCTGTGGAGTATGGTATAGAGACTGCTGTGTGTGTTAAAGGGCTTTGTGTAGGTAACCTACAGAATGCCCTTGGTAAATCCCAAGACATGTGTACAGGTCATCTCTGAGGTCAAGGACAATGTCTTCATCTTACATTACCAGCCCTGCAAGACGTCCCAGTCTTTATTCAAGGCTGAGATATAAATTTCTTTTAGTGCTTTCAGGTGTTTACTTGCTTACATGTACAATAGGACCCTACATGTCATGTGTATGTCTATCCTACAAAATATGTCAAGAAAACAGGCTATGTACACTGTTGTATTGTATCATATTATTGACTGGCATATAACGTGCATATATTTCAAGTGAATTCAGGTATAATGATAAGAACACTTATTATACAGAAGGAAGTATAAGGAAAAGTACAGGTAGGAGAAGAGTATGTGAGAGAAAAAGAGATGGAGAGAAAAGGGGAAAGAGAAGGATGTTGGGTAGAAGATGGGTAGAGGGAGAGATGTTGAGGAATACAGCAAGAGATGTCAATATTCATGGCTGACAGGTGATGTGAGATAAGTGGGGCAGTCTGGCTTGTGATAAACCCTGCCAATAAACCGACTCAAGAAAATATGCGACCAGACCAGTTGTAGGCCATTTATGGAACTGCCAGACAGTTCCCTTCACAGTTATGACTGATATTGAGACATTTATGATTTATTTCTTCTTTTTTTTAATCTATGCTATTACATGGACATGGTACACCGTAAATTGCATGCATGCAGTGTATATTATAGGCCTACATGTATCTTCTTTGCCCTCCAAACATATCATGTCCATGCATGCTCACTTTTCTTATCGTAACAACTTTTATCATACTGTAAAAGTCAGCAGAGATTGACTGTCAATGACATCTGTCTTAGAAGAAAAATACCATTTCATATACAGGCTTATATTGCCTGCATCAGTCACAAAAAGTATTTAAGATCCATTCATTTTTGCTGTATATGTACAGTATAGATCAGGTGCCATTTGCTTAATCAAGCTTTTATTATGAAACCCCAAAATGAGGAAAAACTCAATCTCAGCATATGTATGAGAGACAATGAATCATAGACTGGAGTTTTGTGGCAGTTAATGTCCAGAAACACATTGACTTTATCCTGGAATGTACAATGTAAACATGGTATTGTGGTGATATGAAGGCTCATATAGTCTGTCATGATGTGTAATTCCCCCTCGCCGTGAATATTGTCAAGTAATCCTGCCTTAGCCAGCTTTGTCTGAACACTTTGCAGCATTGAGAACTCATGAATATTACATATATACGAAGAATGGATCATCTCTCTCACATTCAGATCCATGCGACTTTCTGCTATCATCTCCTCGGAGACTCAACTGATGACAGTTTGGCAGATTCTTATCATAATTTCTGGGGTGCAGCAGCCAAACACCAAGAAATGAAAACAGGATAATATGTCTAGTAGAGGTATGGGTGGACTTTGTTGTTTACCTAGATGGCTCACATCGAAGCCATGATCAGAATACAGAGGGATTTCTTTCACTCATTTGTAGTATGGAAACCAACATTGGTCTCTTGTCTGAGAGAATGTGAATTAGAGGGAATGGAATGTATACAAAGATTAAATGCATTTCTTTGTCAAAATGCTCTCCTAGTATATACATCCCTAATCTCACAAAACTGTGAAACCTGGATTAATAACCATGTGCGAGTGATAAGCCCAACCGCCATGCAGGGCAGTGCCAACCAGTGATGGTTGCCATGGCGAGAGAATGGCATACCGAGAGGATTTGGAGAAGACCTCGTGTCATGTGATGAAGAACAACAAAGAGAAGCTTTTATGGAGCCATTATAGAATCCCATCTCAGTCACTACAGGGCTATGACTGGATGAACTTCATCTGCCAAGAAGTGATCTGGAGATATGCAACTCTACATTATAAGTTGGACTTCTCTTGAGGTTGATGTAGCCACAAAGGTCAGGCTGACATATTTGGGATACAATTCAGGGTGTGATGATATCACCAATACATTCTTGCATATCTAAGACCTGAAAGGTTTATATTGAGTCAAGCTGTTCTCTTTTGCAATAACGTGTTGTAATTGCTGAGATATATACAGTGTAATGTATTACATTTGGATAACATATATGGCCAGACATAACATACATTATAAGACGGAATTTAGTAGGCCCTACATTACAATGTACTTACAACTGTATCAGTATTCTATTCTTTAAGAAGCCCACAAGCATGGTGGCACAAAATCTGATTCATGGCTTACTTCCAACTTATGGATACCTAAAAGAGCAGTTCTATGCTTGAAGAATATCTGGAAAATACCTTAACCACTTTTTGGAAATAACAGGAGGAGAAAACACAGGTGGTGTGGCTTGTTAACCCGTTGAGGACGGGCTGATTTTGCTACAACAAGCATTTCCCATAGACACTTGCCCGAGTATACTCGGGACTCGTCCTCAATGGGTTAAAAGTGAGATTGACATGTAAGAGGATGTAACATACAAAACTTCTATCAGACATAATGTGGTATGAAAGAGAGAAACATACAAAAGATATAACTCATGTCTCCTGTGCCTCTGCCTTTGTTGTACTTTGGTAAAGTTATGGGCAAGTGTTTTACCATAGATGTAATATTTTTTTTGTTTCCAGAAAGATGGAAATGGTCAGCTGTGTTTAGGAATCTAGACGTATTGTAGAGTGTGAAGTCTACCAGCTTAAGCCATACCCCCTTCATGCTGTTCAGTTCTCTACATGTGTTGAATTTCTCTGCAGTCCGACATTCTTCTCTGGATGAATCCCATGGTAACCTGACTTAAAATCTGAGAAAAAGTTCCCTTCCTCACTCCCAGGTTTAATTCCCAATAGTTCAATAGTAATTCATTGGGCGACTCCAACATGGAAATCTCTCCCTTTTAAAGAACCAATGAATCTCAGCATTCTGACCAGTGGCGTGGGGCATGAACTACTGCACAACTCTGAATGTTGTAATGACGTGTATCGCAGGGCTACCCAATACTGGAAGAGTCCATATTTTCTTCAGAATTTTGCAATTTTCATCAGGACGTCATCGCCTTTCGGTTCGATCCGAAAGGTAGGCGGAGAAGAATTCCCTCCTTGTTGGATCAGAGGTGGCTCAATGGGGAAACTGAGGGAAAAAGTTGGTGGTATGAAAGGGAGCAGTGCCATACTATAGCCTGTGTAGTCCCACCAGGGTAACCCACTGTACTGCCTTCAACTGCCATGGGATATTTGACAGGTTTCCCTATGTGTGATTGATTGGTGTCCTACCGCCCCTCCGTCTACAATGACCATTCTTGAGGGAGTTAAAAAGGGTGAAGTCAAGCGTCCCCTACTTTTTTCCCCTTTAAAATACTAGTCCCCTTGACAAGGCCTATTCAGGGAAATTTTATTTAAAAGTCCAATGACAGTCTTTTCTATTCGTCATATTTCAGCTTTTCCTGCTGAAATTCAGCCAAGGCGAAATCACAAAGTTTAAAGGCCACCAATGCAGAACTAATATGTGTTCTCCAGTGGAGTGCATTGAGGCTCAAAAGCATACACCTTCAGTACACTTTTGATAACTGTTCTGTTTTGTAGAGAATCTAACTAGATTTTGCTCTGCATGAACAGTGTAGATGGCTATAGAAATGTCTGTCATATTTTAAACCGTGCAGAGAAGCAAAATGAAAACAATTCATAAAAACATTCTTGTGGTTTCTTTATGATAACCTTACAGAATGGGCTGAATAGATTGATGAAAATATTTCAGTTTTCAGGATACAAGGAAACTGTTCATACTATAAAGACTGTGAAGCCAAACTTTTTTTTTTTTAGTATTTACCTTTTCTTTTAAAGGAGCAGCATCTTGACCAAATTTTGGTTGACCAAGCAGACAATTTCCCATAACTAAAGCCTTATAGCTTTACAAAAGATATTTGTGTTAGTAGATGAATTGCATGTCAACATGACAATATTTGCAGTCTGTTCAGATTTGAAAGTTTAAATGATTTCATTTTTTGTTTCAATTTATTCCCCATTTTTCCATGACATGAAAAGTTGCTTTGTTGCTAAAGGCAACCAGCTGTGGAAGCTGGTCTCAGAAAGTGCCAAGTGAATTGATTCACAGTCATGGGTTGCAAGCTGCAGTTCCTTGGTAAAGATGAAAACAAAATGACAAACATGTTCTATATTGTAAGTCAGATGGAACAGGTATAAAGTATATAATAACTTTAAGCATCACAATGAATTTGTAAAATATAAAGAAAACATAGACTCTCATCTGATGTTTCTACCATATTTCAACACCCTTGGGAGAAAGTGATAGATCAGTGGGTTGACTAGTTGCTGATATTAAAACAAATTTACTTTGTTCTTGTGAGAGATGAGTATGATTATCATATTTTGCATTTTGTTTTCTGAAAGATATAAATTAAGCCATAAATCAAACACATGAACATGATGGCACATGTTTAAGAGTACCAATAAGCTTTTGTTGTTGTTATTCCATACCCTCTGATACCACTGTGATTGGATTTCTTTCATCTGCTCTTCCACCCATCTGTTGTTCACATGTATTTGATGCATGTTCTGTCAAAAGCATATTAAAAAAGAAGAAGAAGATGATGATTAATATATCCGTAAATTGGTTTAAAAAGAAAAAAAAAGATTTGAAGAGAGAGAGAAAGGGCCATCTATCCTCAGCAATACAAATGTGTTCTCCATGGAGTACCTGTGCATTGTCAAGGAAAATGTAAACTTTTGGCAGGCTAAGAGTTAAACACAATGCTTTTTCAGCTGATAAATGGACACTGTGGCAGTGCCATCTGTGTAATGAGGGTTCTACTTGGATGGGTGGTTGATGAGGTGTGAGGCGTGCAACATAGATCACATGTTTGGAGAATGGCACCCCCAGAGGCCCATGCACTGTAGATTGCTTACAGATAACAAGTCGTAAGAAAATTATGTATCAATGCCATTATGTTATCAATTATTCACACTGCCAGTTCATGTGTAAGGGCCCTTCAAGGCCTGTGGTTCTGAATACACTGCAGAACACTTCCACTTGTGATAGTCTTAATCTCAGCCTTTGCAAGTTTACCACTTTCTATATTACCTGAGCTAGAGGCTTGAGATTATTGTTTTTTACAAATTGCATCAAAAGATGATATTAATAACTGTGATCATTATTATTGGCAGTAATAAAGTAGTAGTGTTAGTGATGATTGTTGAAATATTGTCATTATCATTACATTATTGTTCATATCTCATATATTATATCTTCTAATGACACTGTTATTACTATCAATATTCACATTAATGCTGTGTCATCATTGCTATCATATTTTTCTTATCAATTTTGCAGTTCTACAAGATTTTTTTTTTTAATATATGGCACTTGATGAAATATTCTGTGGATTTTTTTTTTTCTTCAGATGGTTAACAGACGGGAGCGTTACGGCGTCCTTTCATGTCTGTAATGCTGTGTAGGCTTGTGAAAATAAACTTGGTTATCCATGTATTACTCATGATGCTGTCATAGCTGACAAATATGCTTGTCTGTCAGATGCAGTTAGATGGAATGTATCGCCAATTTAGCCTGAAAGCTGGAGACATCCATACATTAATTTGCCCACGAATGAAGGCAGGGAGAGGCGGAATGCTTCTTCTTGTCTCCCGGAAAATCTGCAGTAAGCTGGGGCTGTGAGTTCTTTATCTACCATAGTTTGGGTGAATTTCTTCTCTAGATTCAAGTGATACAATGTATATATTGAAGATAATAGTAATGGTTTAGGACAAATTTTTTTTCAGTAACAGTACATGTGATGTAATCATAAATTTCATAATTGTCAAAAGTTTAGAGGGAAATATTATACTAAATTACAGTAAGTATTGACATGGAATATGCAGTGGTAATATCACTTTAGATTCTAGACTGTTATCCAGTCTTACTTTTTTTTCCTGTGTTTAAGTTGAAGTTTGCTCAACTTGATAAAATTCTGTGGGTACACATAAAAGTTTATTAACATGGATGTAATTTTTCCTAGGGTTGAAATAAGAGATTATTTCTAATAGCAAAAAAAAAATACATGTAGGGCCTATGTCAAGATTAAGGTGATGGAAGAGTATTCATCTTGAACACATCCACTTCATGTATGTACAGTTGTATATAGACACAATTGTTATTTGTGTGAAATGTCTTTTAGATAATAGTGTACAGATAGCAGAAATAAATAAAATTGTTTTCTAATGAGAAATATGCATACATGCACTAAGGGTTGTAAACACGGTGTTGAAATGGAGTCTGTTGAGTTTAGACTACTGGAATGTGATTGGATACCAGGTTTTGCGCATGAGAATATGTTATATTTGTTCGGAGAATCAGCAGGTGTTTATTAGCTCTCACTGCGGTGTAGGCAGCTGGGGCTTTAGACGCATTTCAAAGCGACTTCAGACGCTGGATTAATTTTGTAGAAAGGGTCAGAGATATCTGCTTAGAGCTGACCACCCCACTCAATCCAAGAAGTATTCATTTTAAACCTTTCACGGTCAATGCATCGCTTGGATGGCGAGATGGATAGCTTTATTAAAGTGAAAATTTTCTGGTGAAATGGAGAGAGAAATCTATTGACGACAAGCTGTGGAAAATGCAACAAGGGGAAAAAAGAATGATGGATATTGATTAGAAATTTATCTTAATGTCTCTGTTCTTCATGAAAGCTCAGCAGTAATTGTGGGTTGTTGTTTCTTTTTTTTTTCATCATTTGTTTTGTGACTTTGAGTTGATGCTTGAATAAGTGTGAGCATGCATGTGTTTGTGTGATGTGTTTGTAAAGTATGTGACCTGTATTTGAGTTTTGTCTGCTGTGTGGCTCTCATCTTTCAGGTTCAGAGGTCATTGAGATGGATGGGAGTTGGGAGTCAGATTTTCACTTCTGTGCCGCTAAAAGGGCAACAAAAACACCCTCATAACTGTCAAACAGATTTTGTCATTCTTAAAGGAAAGCACTCCTATAAAACCCCAAACTGCTTATTTATGCATCATAATACATTTAGAGTGAGCTTTTTTTATTGCAGATTCCATCCTATTTCACAAGCAAGTGGGAGGTGAGGATAGAATGCAAATGGTCATATTGATGATTTTTTTGATAGAACGTCAATAATGCGAATAAAATGCAGAAAAGCAGAATAGCGTGAACAAAAGTGGTATAATGGTTCGCGTTGAATAGCAAGTTTTCTACAGTGTAAGTTAATCACCAATGCCCCAGTACCATGGGCCTATAGAAAGGGATGGTACAGTTTAGATGGTCAGGTTTTTAGGGAGACGCTATAATTTTGAATTTGATTGACCCAGGAAGAGGGGAGGGGGCTGGTATTCAAGGAGGTGACTGTTCCATGGCATTCCCTCTTGACCTGAATTGTATATCATTCAGCAGGATTTATTGATAACGGGAGGATGGGCGAAGCCAGGGAGGGCGGGAGGGGGAGAAAAGGAGGATCCAAGAGAGGAAGAGAAGGGGGGATGGTGTAGGGAGGAGTTCACATTGAAGGGATCAGATGAATATAAAGAAAAAAAGAAGCATCAGATGCATATGGGATGAGATGGCAATGTCTGGCAAAGGCTTCTATTTTGATACAAATAATATGACATTTTTGAACTTTCTTTTTGTCTGTAAAAATAATACACATAAAATTGGGAACAATGCAGGAAAGGATGTTTTTCTGTTGAATTGATGGACTTTGATTGAAACATGGCATGCTGGTAATCAAATGGCTTGGGCCTATTCAACAAAATCTGGTATCAAGAGGAATGGAATACCTGGAAGAAAAAAATGTGTGCAATATGATTTCATGTTGCAACCTGTCATTCTGCGATTCAACAAGATGTGAGAGAATGTAGCCCACATGTGGTTAATGAAAAGAATGGGGGGGGGGTAGGGATGAAAGGAAGGGAGGAAAATGGCAGGTAAGTGGAGAGATGAGGAGAGATGAGGGGATGGAGGGAGGAAAGAGATAGCTGGGAGGTAGAGAGGGGGTCATCCATTCATTGATTGAAGCAGCCAGGTATCTAGCCAGGAGTATAGGGGGCATCCTAACAAGAAGTGGCCCAGCTCTGACTCATACACTGGTAACCAGTGTACACAGTTACACCTAGTCTTCTCATTCAGCCCTCTTTTTCAAACCTCTTTGAGCAGTGCTGCCATGGTAATTGATTACACTAGTACTAAGTAGTAAGATAGTTGCATCGCTAATTTTTAAAGTGCATGCTTTACTAGGTAGGTGGCAAGTTATACTTAAATATCACTTGGCTGGTAGATTTGCATATGTTTATCAGTATCAGAAGATTTGCATATGTTTATCATTATCAGACTTTATACTTGATTAAGATGAGACATTTCTTTCATAATTATTTGTTAAATAGGATGAAGTGCATTGTAGTATAGCAGTTTTGTTCATGACACAGATTTAAGAGAAAATGATTGATGCAGGTGAACTTTCAAAGGTGTTCTTGAAAAAGCAAAATTATAGCACAGTTTGAAAAACAAGAAATGAGATGAAAAGGAGAGACTATCTTCTGCAGACCAGCTACAAATGTTTCAAAGGTATGCTACAATATACAGCCATGGGTGATGCCACTCAGAAGATTAGATCAGGGCATAATTTACACCTAGAAATGAATTCAGTGACCAATGTCAATTCCCAAGGGTGGGGGACAGTGATGCACAGGAACACACATGTGTTAATATATACAGTGTACATATAAAACACATTGGTGAGATGTCTGCCATTTGCATGTACCAGTAATCATTCTTGACATTTTAACATGATGCAGTATGCAATGAGAACTGATGTTGTGTAATTGGGATAGATCAAATTGTAGGCTAAAGAAGATTTGTTTTGGTCCAATGCTGTTGTTTTTAATTAGCTGAATATATCCAAAAGAAATCCCAGCCATGACATTAAGCATTCAACAATTGGCTATAATTGATACCACTCAACATGCATGATTTATATAATGAATGTCATTATGGTGATGTCAAAATCTACTTTAATGTCAGCTTTGTGAATATCATACCATATAAGTGTACTATCATACATAATGCTCCTATTAATAAAGGTACAGGCTGTGTGTTTGATCAACCTCAAAATGGTAAAGTGATGAGTGAATGAACAACAGATGATACCACTTGGATATTTGCATGTTGCACATATGACCCACTCTCACCAAACATTCAAATATTGTCAGAGTACACAGCAGTTTGTTCAGATAAAGCTCAATGGTGCAGTTTAAAGCTTCTCTCATGTCATTGGAGAGAGACAAGATCGTATCAAGTGCAGAAAGATCTCCAATTCATTCTGACTCCTGGTTAGTGATATTTTGATATTTTTTTTCCCTAAAAATGAAAAGGGGAAAAAAGAAACCATAATTTACTCTTAATCCCATAAAGATATCCAGAAACAATACTTTATAGTTTTGGCACTTATCATTTTATTATGATATAACTGTGCATTGATAGTGGTTTAACAGGTAGAGTAAAAAGTTATGTTAATCTGAGCAGTTTATTGATAACAAAATAGTTTCTTTTTGACACATAATTTTCAAAAGCCTCTTTATTATCAAATTTATCACAAAATCATAAATTGGTACCATACTTAGGAGATTCAAATTTTTCTCTCTGATTTTAGGAAAATTTTGAAAATTATACTGTTCTTATGCAGATCTTATGAGGTTAGCCAGTTCTCTTTAATCTCTCTCCACAAAAATATGAATTAAAAGTCAGAGGAATGTGGTGATGACAAAGACAACATACTTTGCTGCTATTGCTTCCAATGACTTGATGAATTCATGATGTAGGGACCTACTGAGAAGTTTCCAATGGCAACCCAGCAGTAAAGTCCTAATCAAGTAACTAGTTGGTTTGAGAGTTTAAACAGCAGGATTAATTTACATTTAGACCAAAGAAATTCCTCAGAATATTCAAAGGCAAGATGAGGAACATACAGCTGTACCAAAGAACAGAGACATAAGATAATCTACCCATTGTACCTCATATCTCCTAGTGAATAGTCTGCATGTTTGGGTCTTTTTGAATTTTACAGTTTACATTATTTGTTTATATGTGTGTAAATGATTTCTTAGATGATTTAAATACAAGATGATATGCTGGATGGGGGGAGAGAGAGAGATATAGAAAGGTAAAATCCATTGAAGGACCTCCAAGCAGAGTTGGAAGAGAGCCTATAGTGGGTCATGGAATGAGATCAGCAGTGTGTGTTTTGATTTGTTGTTGTTTTTTTCACGAGATGACCTCTGACCCTACAACTTCCATCGTCTGAAATAAAATCATTTAACAAGATATAATTTTTGCAGTGCAATTGTTGTTCCATTGATAATTATTTACACCACATTGGGATGTAGCATTAGACTATAGGCCCTACCCAGTGAATTGTGCTGGTATTGTATCTCTGCCTTTGAGATTGTCTCTTCTCTGATTGATCATGTGACTTCCTACATGTATCCCATCATTCCTCACTCTGACCAACTTTTCTTGTGCTATGGACACAAGATGGATGACCCCGTCTCTAGACTCCAAGGATCTCATTTTTTGCATTTGATAAAGGTGCGGACACTCTTCCATTTCCTACTAGCACTCTGTGCCTTTATGAGATACATTGTATATTGATCATGGACAGATATTCCATGGCTTTCTGTAGGTTTAAGGGCATGATGACCTTACACAGTCTTATAATGCTGGTGATATCATCAGTGTGAGATAAGAATTACCTCTGCCTCAGAGAATGCTACAATGTGCTCTTTTCCAGGCAGAATTGTAGAGTTGTGACTTGTGTTCAAAAGTGTGTTGATTTTATTTTAGATAGGGCACAAACTGCACAATTCTCTTTTCAGCATTGGTAATTTGATGGTATTTCATATTCATTGTTGAACTTAAACTTGCACGGATTTGACTTGAATATTTGTTTATTGAACATTTCAATTTACAGTGTATATGGATTCAAGTAGTTGTGAAGGAGAAAAAATATTACAGGATGGATCTACAGAGATGTGACTCAACATCACCTCACAGCTACCACCAAAGTGGCATGAAGCTTGCTTGAAATCTCCGTACACACCCAACCCTGATTAACGTCATTTCAAGTTATCATTTTACCCTCAATTTTTGTACTGTGTCTTTACTCATAGCTCCATATCTACAAGTTCATTTGAAATTCCCGTTGTAGTCTTATAAGAAATTTTCAAAAGCATTGACAATTTCTGTTATAAAAATTGTTTTTGCCGTATTTTTCCAAGCATTTTATTCCAGTAGACACTCGTACAACTATCAGAGTTAGAAAAAAAATGATGAAAACAAATTATATCAAGATTTTGTTTGCGCATGTCAAGTTGCTGTACGACAGAAATACACATTTACATACATTTTTGTCTTACTGGAGGTTCACTGTCCCATTAAACTGAAGAGACCACGGTCTCCCGGGCACTGGGTGGTTATAATGACTGTTGCTATAACATCTTAGGGGAAGCCTGCTGGCCGCTGTGGTAATCGGCCAATCAAATCAAGTGGTGACAGTGGCGACGCAACCGACGTTGGCAGACACCCATTCATTCAATTATCCGGGACAGATCCAGGGTGGATCCGCGGCGAGCCCAGTGCCCAGAAAGCCAATTATTGGCCGAGCAGCGACAAATGCACAATTGTTACATTTCATAAATTGGAAACTAGCAGGATTCCTGCACTGCTTATGCGTGCGTTCTTCGTCTTCTTTTAGCCCTCCGATCAACGGATGAGTCGTTCCAATTCGTCCATAATTGGCTGTTTTGTGGGTCTGCTAATTGAAAATGTGATCGTTTATAAAGGATTGCTGGAAAGTTAGCCCCCAGGGCATACTCAACCATACTTAATTGGTTTTATTAACAAACTTGATACAAAATAAACTCTTTATGATACACTCTGCTCCCTGCCCCCACACAAAGAATCGGAGATTGGTTGTCAGAAGTCAAAATGGACTCTTTGCCCTTCCACAGACAAACAATCCTGAAAAGGATGCAAGAATTTGAAATGGATGAAATTAGAGTCAGACTTTATATCAGACACAGAAACCTATCAGTGCTACAAATTCTTCCCAAATTACTTTAAAATAGTGACTCATAGATGGCTGTAAATTCAGCAAGAAAGAGACTTTTTCAGATCATTAGCCTTAGGACAAAAGACAAACATAGAGTAAAAGATACACATAGTCATATTCAGGCTGTATGACCTTGAATTATCACGATGATAGCGAGGACAATAATGGCAGGATAGAGGGTAAGGTGCCCTTTGTGATAGTGCAAACTCCGCTGAGTTTAAGAGTTTTAAGACAAAACATGATGTCACCTTGACTAGTCATTTATAGACACTACTGGCTTTGCACGGTTTCACTTTAGAATGGCGCCAATGAATGAATCAGGTGCTTCATGGTTATTGTATCTCAATTAACGTGAATAATTTCTTTGATATCACACTGACACTGTACTTACATTGTACGTCCAAGGCGAAAGCTTTTATCACTATGTGAGTTTATCATCGATATCAGACATCGTATTTGAGGGTAGGATAACACTTTTATGGGTTTTTTTTTAAACATTGCATTCACATCACTCTTCAGTATGGTCTTCTTCAGTGGTGCAGTCTTGTGAACAGTGCAGCAGGAAGTTGTGAGGTCAGTAAAGGTGCAAATACATCTCCACCTCTCCTCAAACCTTGATATAAACTTGGTTGAGGCTGCCTAGGATGCAAACAAATAGACTGACATATATTTGATTCTTTTCATACAAAACCGCATTCTTGTGATTTTTGGAATAGATTTCATATTTTTCATGCAAAACTGCATTCTTGTGATTTGGGGAATAGATCTTATATTTTTCATGCAAAACTGCATTCTTGTGATTATTGGAAAAGATTTTATATTTTTCTTACTAAATGACTTCCTTGTTACTTTTGGAGAGGATCTCAAGCTGAGGTAACCCATGGGTCACAGAGTGTGAAGTTATCAAATATGATAACCTTCCCTAAGGCAAACAGTGTGGCTGGATACATGTAAAGTATTTCATTGTTTGTATGGCTGTATACATCGTAGGAAGCAACCTCTTTGAGTGAGGAGCACATTTTGCTTCCATGAGGACATCTTTCTTTCCTCTGGACCCAGCCTCCTGGTCCCTGACCCCACCCTATCATCTCTCCTGGCACATGAACTAGTTCTTGTTTGTCACCATGATCTTTGGGAGATCGCCTTTGCTGAGAGGTTTTGACCTTACGACCCTTGCAGCTCATGTAGTTTAACAGTTTTGGTAGTAGTCTCCAGCATCCAGTTGTTTTTCTGTTGTGTGATTTATTACCCGAGCTGTGGATTGATGAGGTTTCTATTCTCTTCATTTTCTTCCCCTTGGGCTTCACCTCCACTATACTCACACTTCTCACATGTGTGTTTCTGTTGCTCTTGGTTGGTGTGTTTGTTTATTTATTTGTCTTTGTTGTTGATATTATTCGTAAAAATGTATGCATATAGAACGCACACACATCAGTACGGGGGCTTACAATCTATAGAGCAGAGCACAAGTTCCAAATTGTTACAGATGTATGATCTGATTAATCAAATATTGTATACTTTCAGGGGCTATCCCAGGTGAATTATGGCTGTTTTTGTGTATTCTAGCTGTGTGGAAATTCAATTTCCAGGGTATTGACCAGTAAACTTTAATAACATTGTAAACTTACAAGCTTCTTTTGTGTAGCAACCTTGTCATTGTGAACTACACAATGACAATTGATAGTGTCACCATTATCTTATTTACCACCATTCTTGATTTTTAACCTTCCCTACATTTCAGTTGGACGTTTCCAGTCTTTTGTGGAAAGCATTGATACTCTGTTAAAATACTTGGTCCTATTTTAAACTCCTTGTGTGACTGGTATTAACTTTGAAAGGAATTCACTCCAAGATTCCTCTATCTTTTCAATCTCAGATTGATATGTTTGACTATTTTGCTTTTATCCGATTGTTAAAACTGAAAATGAAATATTTTCTCATCAAATTTACATAGACCAATTAGATTAGGTACATGTATATTGTACTGCACAAAATTCACAAAGTAATATTTTGTCTGGTTCTCAAGTAGAAATCAGTTTTTGATAACTTTATGTGTTGTGCTTAAGTTTGTAATGATTTTCTTTAACTGACATTTTGAAGCATAAAACTTCAGAATGAATAATAGACTTGAGTTTTTAATCTTTGATATGCTAGTATGAATGATGAAATATCACCTTATGAATAACATTGAACTGAATTGTAATTACCAGATAATTTTGGTGTAGACAGTAATTATGACTGATTCAATAAAACTTCAAGATGCCTCCCGCCTGGCAAAGACCCCTTTTATTTTTCCAAGAAGAATGTGGTGAACCACTCAGTAGACGGCTGAATAATTTAGTGTATGTATTGGGGCCCTGGCTTTGGAGACTACTCTCAACCATCCCACCACCTCTCTATGAACTTATTTCAAACTAAAACCTTGGTTCTCCAGTACCAACACATTGCCAGAAAGTCTGCAAAGAGAAAGCAAAGAAGGCATCCATAAATCTGTGGGAAAAAGCTCATCTTTTATTCGAGGAGCAACCAAGAGTAAAACCCAAAGGTTTTATCCTGGGATGCCGCTCCATGGTTACTTCGTACAGTTCATTGCTCCCATTTTCATCTGAGCATTATGCTGTCATATTGCTGGAATTTGAATTAAAGATACATTTAAAAAAACAGCAAAAAAACCCAAAAAAAAGCAACAGAAGATGGGAAAAATGAAGAGGAAGGAAGAATTAATGTGTCATGTGTACCAGCCTCATCAGATGAGGTGCCTGTTAGCTGACAAGAGCTCATGCCATTAGCTACTTTGTCTCCTCTTGCAAAATGTTATGAGGGACATTGTGGAGATTGAAGAGAACAGATATTTCGAGTGAAAATTTTCAGTTTATTTTAAAGTCCTTTCAGCATTCCTGTTAGTCCTTCCTTGAGAAATCAGAGGAGTGACTCATTTCACCTGGAGGGAAGAGAGAGTTATATGGTTGAGATATCAGTTCATGCTTATGATTGGAATTACTGAAATATTCCATCGTTCCAAGTGTAGTGGTCAAACCACTACATGTGTCCTGCATGTTAAGTATATGATAGTGTTTATCATTTGTGACACTGCACCTCAAAACAAGCAAAAAGTCGCCAGACAGGAATTTTTAGTTAAGACCATATTCTGAAAGAGCAGACTTTAAGCTTTAAAATGATGTATAACTCAAATCAAATGGACTCTCCTACCTATCTAAATATTGGAAAGAAAGCACACTCAGGAAAAGTGTGAACTGAGAAAAGAGGCTCTGAAGTACAGTGTCTATTCAAGCACTTAATCTTTACCAAACCGTGCTGGCTGTGCGATGAATGGGACAAAACACAGGAAGTAAACCACCAGAGTAACAACAATGAAGGGATTATCAAATTGAATTGAAATTAAGCATACCTCATTAACACATTCTGTCCATAATTAACGCCAACTTTCAAAGCAGTAACACCATCCTTTCAAAAGTTATTAGAGTTGAAAGTGAAGAGTGTGGGCAAGGTTTTCAGAAATGAAAAAGGGATTCTAAAGACACACCTAATCACACTATTCTACCAAAAATGTTCGAGATAAACTGCTAAAAAAAAAAACACTTTCCTGCCCGTTATATGATACCAAATTTTAACATCATGTAAAAAAAAGACCCGCATTTTCAGAAAATATGAAAAAGTCAAGTTCGGTTAGGTTGACCCATTTCACTTATTTTCAGTCCTCACGCAAAATCAGTGTGTGCGACTTTATGTTCGTTTTGAGGTGCACGGTCACATTTATTCTTGATCAAGGGCTTGCTGGGCGTAGACTTTTGATATATCTATATCAAATAGGGCTCTTTATCTGCTTAAAAGATTTAAGTTCACCTTAAAACAGTAAATATAAACTAGAGATTGTAATTTGTCATCACTGACAAATTAAGGTGATCCGATTTTTTTTTATCAATGATTCGAGTCCTGATCGCAATAGGCATGACCATACAAGTTTCATCTGTGTTTAGAGACATTGGCCGTGTGATGTTTGCATTCTCATTTAGAAAAGGGAGTCATATCTGCCATCTTTGGTACCAAATTCTGTATACACTGAATAACGAAGATACAGCAATGAATACATATGACATTTGACCCACCTTTGCACTCCCAAGATTGCATCTGATGAAATAGTGGTTATTTTGTGAAATGATTCTCGCGACATCGTCTATACGTGTGAAAAATATGGGAAAGATAGGACAGGTATTCACTAAGATACAAGATGAAACATTTATGACCTTTGACCCTAATTTACATACCCAAGATGTTGTCCGATCTAGTAGTTGTTATTTTATGAAATAATGTACGAGACATGAACTAAACATGTGCAAAATATGGGGGTGATAGGGCGTGGTTTTCTTGAGTTATTGCAAAGAAAGTTGCAGAAAGAAAGAAATATCTCAATACATAGAAGATAAGCTTTAATTTCAACCAATTTTTTATCGTAATCCCGACATCGTATGAAAAAACGAAGGAAACAAAACGATAGCGCAAAGTCTCAGCTAACACATATTAAAATCTGGGAGAAATTCACCGAAAGGTAAGTGAGCTAGTGCTCGATAAAGACAATCATTTCAATTTTCACATTAAAAAAAATTCCCTCCCTTAGAGATAACACGTCATAACGAAGATACAAAAAGAAGTACATATGACCTTTGACCTCAATTTGCACAGACAAGATGGCATCTGAGTAAAAAGTAGTTATTTTGTGAAATGATCCTTGTAACATGGTCTTTGCGTGTGCAAAATATGGGAAAGATAGGACATGTATTCACTAAGATACAGGGTGAAACTCTTATGACCTTTGACCCTAATTGACATACCCAAGATGGTGTCCGATCAAGTAGTTGTTATTTTATGAAATAATTCACGTGACATGAACTAAACATGTGCAAAATATAGAAGTGATAGAGGCCGTTTTTCTTGAGTTATTGCAAAGAAAGTTGCAGAAAGAAAGAAATATCTCAATACATCGAAGATAAGCCTGAATTTCAACCCAATTTTTTGACGTGATTCTGACATCGTATGAAAGAACAAAGGGCACACTAACGGTAGCATAAAGTCTCAGCTACAACATATAAAAATCTGGGAGAAATTTACCGAAGCTTAAGTGAGCTAGTGCTCGATAAAGATAGTCATGCCAATTTTCATTTCCAGAAAAACTGCACTCCCATAGAAATAACACGTAAACTGGTCAAATTTGACAAGATTACTTTCAATCCATTTTTACGAGGTGATACCGTTATCCAATCAAAATATGGTAATTTTATGTTTGAAAGAACATTAAATAAGCTACATCATACTGAAATCTGAGTGAAAATTGACAAAGGACTAGTGAGATATGCACGAATGAACTTGAAATTTGATGACGTCATTTTGAAAATTTACTTTTTTTACTTTATTAAGAAATTTGATATCTTTTAATCATTTTGTCAGCATTGCCACCCCATGAAATGACATGTACAACTCATCAGCTTTCAAAATATGTACAGAAAATGGTTGGTCACCGTCCATCCTGACGAGTAAAATCGGATTTAAAATTGGCAGTTTTTTGGCATAGTTGTACTGTATATCGCCATTGACGCGCGCGCGGAATTTCAACTTTGACGGGCCCGTATGATGTCATATTGAGTCGGATTGACTTGAAACTTGGTAGAAATATTCCTTGACATTTCAGGCAGTCGATAAGTGTGAAAAAACGGGAAATTTCCATTGCATATGAGCTGTGCGTTCGTATATGTGCGCGCGCGTACGCGTCCGTCCATTTTTTTTCAATTTTTCAAAAAATGCTCCAAATGGTCTGAAACGTGTGCAAAAAAAAATTGAGCTCGATTTGAGCATACAAATATTTCAACGCGCGCGTACGCGCACGTTTTAAGATATAGATGAATTTTGAGAATATGAGTAGAATGCGCTTGACCTGAAATATATGTGACGTAAATTTCATTGAAAAACTCCATTCCATTAATGAGATATGATTGAGAATGTGTTTTCATATAATGACGTCATAGTGACGTCACGGTCGACTGATCACCATGATTTTAGTGTGACTGCCGTCTTTGCGACACGATACATATATGGTATAAGTTTGACATTGATAGGCAATGCACTTTCTGAGCTAACCTCTGCACAACTTTTGAGGAGAAATAAAGAAAGAATCAGTACAGATACAGAAGGTGATCCGAAGGATACTCGGATCACCTAATGAGGACTGAGAAAGAAACAATTGTTTGTTATAGATCTCTGATATCCAACTCGACTGTTACATCATTCATGTTCAATTCAAATGATTTAACTGTTTTCTTTAGCGATCATATTAAGATTTTTATTGTTACAGCTGTACATGGTAACTGTTAACCAGCGGTATCTGTGTATAGTAGAATTGCATGACCTCTCATCATGTTTAGAATAATGCTAGTTTCATAGTGTATGATACATTCTGTGTAATATTTAGCTTGTCAGATTATTTAATTTTCTATTAGTAATTAAGAGTCCAAGCATAATGATACAAGCATGTAAACAAGGGAACCTCAATCAACTAGTATAAAGTAAACCGTACTGACAGCCATTACTTACAGTTTGTCAAAATGATTTTTTATCACTTCTGGTGGTTAAGTGTCCGCAATATGGGTCAAAATAGTTCTTATGCAAACCTATGAATCGTGCTTGTAAAATACATAGTCCATATTTTAAATGCATGTATGTTCAAAAGCATTCATAATACCAAGCAAGGCAAGATATTACCTCAAGAAATAAACTGCTGTATAAATATCACATGATAAACTTTTAGCCAAGTTGAAGTGCACAAAATCATTAACAATTTGAGAATTCTACACAGTGACCTTTGTGAAGCATATTTTATACAGGAAAAGTTTGACAACCAGTTCAATCTCCTGCTGCAAATTTGGCTGGATGTGTGTAGGCGACATCCAACATGCACATTGTTTGGTGTGGATGAATTAAGAATTATATGTGTGTATGTGTGTTTGTGCATGTGTGTAAGTTTAAAGGAACTGTACAGTACTGGTTGAGGTGGGGATTCATGTTTTGAACATTCCTAAGTGAGATAATGAGAAACCTCTTATAAAACATGAAAGAGCATGAAATCTTCAGAAGGATTCAACGTTTATTTGATGAAAATTGGTTTTCAAATGGCTGAGATAATAGTGATAATAGTAGTGATAATAAATAAAGGCGACAGGTCACGTCTTTCATGAGGATCTCTTTGTGTCACCTTGTTTTTGGATATCTCAGCCATTTCAAAACCGATTTTCATCAAATAAACTTTGGTACCCCTTAGAATCGCATGCTCTTTGACATCTCATAGAGTGGTTTCTGAATATCTCGCAAAACGTTAAAAGCTAAATCCTCACCTCAACCAGAACTGTACACACCCTTCACCAGTGTGCATTAGAAATAATGTGATTTGGTGTTGCATCATGAGAGGCATATGCTATGAAGTAAAAATGTTAAAGGACAAGTTCACCTTCATAAACATAAGGATTGAGAAAATGCAACAATATTAGTAGAACACATCAGTGAAAGTTTGAGGAAAATTGCACAATCGATGCAAAAGTTATGAATTTTTAAAATTTTTGTGTTGGAACCGCTGGATGAGGAGACTACTACGGCTTGTGAGTCATATGCGTACAACAGTATAAAGAAAATATAAAAGAAAATTCAACATATTTTCACTTTTTTGGCATAATAAAAGTGCACTTGACTTGCCTCTTTCTAAAGGCAGGGGGAATAATATTACCCATAACATTTGTCGGTAACAAGTCAGGGGAATGTGTACTTTTTTCAAAAGATGGAATTTTGTGAAATTCTCTTTATATTTTCCTTATATTGTTGTACGCATGTGACATCTAAGTTATTCATACACTGCAGTAGTCTTCTCATCCAGCGGGTACTGCACAAAAACTTCAAAAATTCATAACTTTTGAACGGATTGTCTGATTTTCCTCAAACTTTCAATGATGTGTTCTTCTAATATTGCTACATTCTCTCAATCCTTATGTTTATGAAGGTGAACTTGTCCTTTAAGCTTCCCCGGCTGGCATCAGACGACATTGTGATTTGTGGCTTAACATCAGACTTCAGTATTAAGTACACATAGAGACAGATATCACTCATCACTCTGATATCAGCATTGGTTTAGAAAAGATGCCATCTAGCCAATTAACCAATCTGATTAATTATGGATTACTCAGAGGCCAGGAAGTGGGTCAGAGGGAGCAATGGAATGCCAAGGATGTTTGTGCCAGCCTCTTGGCTCACCCAGCATCACTGTTTACTCTCACTCACCTTCTACATCACTATCATCCATCTCATCGGCTACTGCATCTCTGGAGTCAACTAGTCTTGGCATCAGACTTTGGTAGTTGTTTTTCCATGATGTTCTCTTTCATTTACAAATCACCTGGTCAGAAGAGATCGTCGGGTGACCGTGCATTGGCCGCTAACGCAATACAATTTGTATTGCGTTAGCGGCCAATGCACGGGCACCCGACGAGATTAAATTGTTGGTTCGTGATACTTGTACATTGTTTCTGATAATTTATTGTTGTTGTTATGCATATAAATCCTAGCACCAGTTGCGGAGGAGCTATAGTATGTGACTCACACCTTCATCCCATGTCTCTGGACACAAGACTGGTATTGAGGAATCGGCTCAAAACTTCTTTTAAGATACACTAGGTGCTAACAGCCATCATAGGCCTGTCTTATGATTTTAATGGATCTGGCCATTACAGTCGGTGGAAACTCTTTCATCATCTAATGTCTAGTTCTGGTCTACCTTAATCTATGGCAGCATTCTCATCTTCTGTGGATATGAAATACTTAAAGTACCTGTGTGCATGTTGGGAGTGCTATAATTGAGTATTGTCTTTGTGCACTATCACCTTACCTCCTACACATTTTTACCAGCTGTCATCAGGTATGGCATTCTAAGAGGCTGTGATTACAGAAAGATGTTGCAGAATTAAATGCAATTCTTTCATATGCCATCCTCATCCTGCCTACTTACTGTACATGTACATTAAGATATTGTATCCCAAACATACCCAGGTACTGACTCTAGGCCTATTCACGTGAAAGAGTTGTCAGGTATTAATTTATTGTTTTTGTTTTTGTTTTTGTTTTTGTTTTTTTTTGGGGGGGGTGCAAAAATCAATGTTATTTGCCACCTTTCTATACATGGCCTAAAACGAAGGCATTTGACTGCAAAGGAGGTGCTTTATCTGAACTCTGCATGCCTAAACAATAGGGACTTTTCAATTGGGTAAACGAGAACGATGTGACGCCGACCGCAAGCGTATATCAAGGTGTCACATCCCCATGTTTAGCCACTGCTGAAAAACATTTCGATTTCAGGCGTCACATCTCATGGCGTCATTTCTCCTGGTGTGTGCAGTAGGCTACCTGTGCCTGTGGAATTTGTGACTTTTTTTTAAACTTTTGATAATTGACTTTGTCTTCGACTATTCTTTTTTCATTTTTTTTAAGGTTAATGATAGGGATGCATGAATAAGATGTGAAATTGCAGCCACAACAAGAAGTGTGCAAAGTTGTACGCAAACGTGTGTTTGTCAGAACTTGAAAACCAAGCTCACACAGCAATGAAAGGTATTCAATGATAATGATTTTTTGATGATATCAATGAAACATCTCCTTCTAGAGTTCAAATGGAAATTGAATTTTAAAAATTCAAATTAAAATGGTAAATTTGTCCATATCAGTTTTTCACAGATGCTGCACAGTATTAATTTGGCTACTGTGGCTAAAAGAGATACTGACTGGTCTCCAGTGGAGAACCCAAAGAAAATCCTCAAGTGGAGTTATTCTTTACAACCTTTCCTTTTTTGATGAATTGAATGCAGAGGAAAAGTATCTTCCAAAATATGTTTCATGAGATATTCCAGTTCATTGCTGAAAATCTGTAACAGTATCTATATAATGTATCATAATGGGATATTACAGTTTTCTGAGGAATATCAGATACTATTAACATATTTGTTTCCATCCGCAGTAAGTGTGTGGTATGGCTAGCTTCATGAATGTCTGCCAGATGGTATCAGTTGCTTGACATCCCCACCCCTCTGTCTTGTGAGGGGAGGGGGGACTGTTTCCTGAATCCCTCTGTCAATGTGGAGACAGTCAAAGCTGTCAGCCATTGTGCTATGTCAGGCAGGAGGAAGCGAAGACTGAAGGCTAACTTCCTGTCGTATCCCATCCAATCTCATTCATACCCACCATGATGAACCCAACCTGTCTGTAACCCCTCGCTCTGCTGATGCCAAACTCCCGACAAATTTGAGCCATCAAATGACAGACCCTACACTGCAGTCAGGAAGACAAGGGACTATCGCAAATTAAACATTTGTATATATATGTATTATGCTGCAACATTGAGGGAGATACAAATGAACAGATAGACAGTGATGAATAGATACGTATAAGTACATAGATAGATACATGTAGATAGATAGACGGACAGACAGACAAACAAACCGATAGATTTAAACAGATATAAATGAATAGATTGTCAATCAGAAAGACAAGAGGTAGATATGAGGAGGTATAGAATAGAAAAGATCATAGAAAGACAGGAAAACATAAAGATTCAGGAGCTGCAGGTACTCAGAGATAGTTATGTTGTGTTATTGTTGTGTGATAAATATTCTATATCAGTTATCATCGCAATTGAGATATAATTCTTCACTTGCATGCTTCTGTGGACAGGTTGATGAGTATCTGCGGAGTAGCAGTCATCTTCTTTGAAGTTAATCTGATAAGAAATGTGTGTGGAAAATGATCTATATCTTTGAACTCACAGACATTTAACAAGGAATGTTTCAATGACAAAAATTTGATGGAGAGTGAGTGTGTATCTTGCTTTGTGGATATTGATAAAGATGGAAAGAGATGAGTAAATCAAATACTGATACAATACTTCTCGACGTATACCTTGGTAGTCTATGCTGAATAGAAAAGTCCTGAAAGATAGGCTCCTATCTATAATCAGTTTGTATTACTCCAAGGAGTACATGGAAATCGTGCAGGTAAGTAAAACACACTGTCTATGCATACCTATTTTACTTCAAGACACCAGTAAAAACACACAAACAAACAAACAAACTTTGACAATGCGGACACAAATACAACTAGTTAAGGCATAGATAGTAACTAGCATACAAGAAATTAAGAGGGTCTTGCATGCAGACTAATTGAGGTTAGTACCGGTATGCCTTGAGTCCAAATCCCCATAAATGCAATCTTGAGAAGAAGCCCCCTCTATATCCCCATGCTAAACCAGATCAATAATGCTGAATAAAGATCTTTCCCCTTATCCTCACTAATACTAGTATGTCAGGTGGAGATACCTCAGGCCCCGCCCACTGGTATCTCAGAGAGGTGTTGAACCCCAAAGCAATTACCCCTCCCTCACCCCAAATCCTGCTAGACAACACACAATGCATGAATGCTCTGTTGCCTTTTCTTCCAGTATACAAACACATAGTGGTGGATTTAAAGAGTTCTGTTACCTGTGTTTGTCAACACCTTTCTAGGTTTTTGCAAGCTTGTTTTTATTTCACAGTATGGGGGGGGGGGGGAATAGAACAGGCAAAATGGAGCATTTAATTTGCACTCAACAAATTTCAGTTACCAGTAGATAAAAGTGTTTGTATAAAAGATGCTGAAAATAACAAAACTGCCAATATTTCCCATTTTAGATTTCTTAAAATCCACTCAGGCTAGAAAACTGTCTTTCTCTAAGATGAAATAGAGTAGTAAAAGTCTGAGCTTATTGGAACACAATGAACTTATATATGATACTTCACATGAGAAAGGATGCATAAAGCTTTATTCTTGGAATTGCAAGACACTTGTATTCTTCAGTATAAATATATCCTCACTCTCCTATCAGACATTGTAGGAAGATGAAATAACCATGACATTTTTTTTTCATCTCATTCCCTTTAGCTCAGGCAGATTCTTGTTGTTTCAGCCCGAGTTGTTCAGTGTGGTCCCTTTGCCCTCAACTTATGCTTCTTTCAGATATCTTTTAGTCCCTTCAAACATGCCAAGCCTGTTTTTAAAAGGAGGTCCAGTAAAGCCCCCTTGAGTCAATGGGTTACTGAATAGTGTCATCTTTTTACAAGTGAGAATAAGTTTCAAGTTTATCCTCATACAAAAGTAGTTATAAGTATATGATTTATCGTTATGTTATGCTCACTTTGTTTGTAATTAATCACTGGACTGTCTGAGCCTATGCTTTAAATTATCCGTTAATGACAATATTTGCACCTGAACAGTTGTGTAGACTCTGGCATTGCATTTTGCACACACAGTCATTAGCATCAATCACACTAATCTGTACACATAATACTGTATAGCCAGGTACAAATTGGAGCCAAATAGCTGTCCTGCCCATGAAACGTGTCCTGTCAGTAGGAAACAGATAATTGTGTAATGGTGGTAATGGTAGAAATATATAAAGAATGGTTGTCTGCTGAGGTGTGTGAGTCAACAGATCTCCACATACCACCCTGTCTGAAAACTGGACATCAGGGTTATTTAACACAGTGGTGAAAGAGGTTACGTACTGACCAGTGGTCTGTCCAGTGGCTGCAGCCTTCTTTCTTCGCCCATCTGAAGAACGGACTGGCAGTGAATGGCTGGACGTTCATTGTACATGGAAAGTAGAAAGGGGCCAGCGAATCTAAATGGAGCGAAAATCCTTGGCAACTTTCCTTGCTTCATTGCCTCCAATGGCGATACTAAAATGCCCAAATCTTTTCTGTCATCCTGTTTTCTCTCACATACATTCCCCCTTCACTTTATAAAGAGGAGGCTTAAAGCAATTTAGCCACATGCTCATGCATGGATACATTTTTGTACTTTTCAGGAAGGAGATAGGAAAGGGCTATTGATGTCCAGACAATAGTTTGTGGTCTACACAGAATGTCCACTGCCGAGGAGCTTCCTTGTATTGTCCATTTCATTGGAACTGCTTTTTACATTGATCAGATCTTCTCTGACTGTACAAGTAGTCATATCTTTTGAACTGTAAGACTTGGAAATGTTGAATGTTAAATGATAGGTGATGATAAAGATGAACAGTGGATGCTTTAAATGGTAACTATTCAACTCTATTTTTTTTCCATTTTCGGTGCGTCTAAATTGTTAGATACTCGAGTTTTTTTAGACTTATTCTGAGAGTGGATTTTGAGACAAATGTCCATTTCATAGTGAATTATCAAGTAAGGAAATATAATGGCGTGATGGTTGTGATGGATAGGAACTTTCCCTGATCTGTAAATATCTTTAAAGATATGTAATTTCAGATAAGGATTCATTCAGTTTGTGTAATAGATGAAATATATATTGTTGTTAGACCCATGTAGGGGAGTTATTATACAATCCATCAAACTAATCACTGGTCTTTAAATTTCTGTAATTGCTGTCTCCTGTCAGTGTGCTCTAAGATAATTA
This sequence comes from Diadema antillarum, assembly GCF_040938485.1. Lineage (NCBI taxonomy): Eukaryota > Metazoa > Echinodermata > Echinoidea > Diadematoida > Diadematidae > Diadema > Diadema antillarum. The sequence goes on from NW_027270964.1 coordinate 5,196,378, forward strand.
GAAAGAGATGAGAGAGACCTGTAATAGCTCTATAATACCAAAATTAGTCCCAACAAACAGTCAATATTGGGACTAATGTAGTTTAGGAAGGCATCAATGAATATTACTGCTGGGTACGTTAAATATTTACTATTTGCCCATGATCCTTGACAAGGGATAAACATTTTCTGATAGGAGAGGTAATTTTCAGATTAGAGGAAGGTTCCAGAAAATAAAAATCTCTGTTGATGTTGGAAATTGGTTCCATCATTTTTTTTTTTGACCAAGTCAATGAGTCCTATATGTCAACATCTTTTGTCACTGAGCAGAAATCATTGTATTGAATGTTAAGGCAGAACGACTATTTTGTATATGTGTGTTTAAACTATTTGAGTTATTTTTTCAATGTTGCACTTTGTGCAGTTCCATGGGTAGGGTACAATGTACATGAATGTGCATACATAGCTGTCATTAGAATATTGATGGATTTGGTTTAGAACTCTGTTTCATCAGAATAAGTTATGTGGGTGAGGTATTAAAAGGGGGATATGATAGATGCATTTAAACTTGAAATGAAAAATAGATAATGTTGATGATTAAATGTTTCAGTTATACAGTACAAGAAAGCTGATGGAAAGCCAGGGTCTAAGGCACTGCAAAATGTAAAGTGTCTTTACAGACTCTCTCATGACCAAATGTTTTACAGATTTGTGGAACCTGGCTGTGATTGGCTGATTGTAGGTTTAACCTCTCTGAATTCTTTACGCATATCATCATGTTTATCTTCTTCAGTTGTCCATTCTGTGCATTTCTTGTAATCTAATTTCTAGCTGTTTTAGTTTTGTCTTTGCTTGCTCGTTATCTCCTCTGCATTTTGTCTGTGTTCCTCATAATGTTTTCAATGATCACTTGGCATCTCAAGCTCTTTTTACACTTGTGTTTCTTAACCCCATACTTTCTCTCACCCAGGACTATCGTTAGTCCCGTACCAATTTTTTCAGCTTTTTACACTCGCCAATTAGTCCCGTACTAAGCTCTTGTCCGGGGCTAAGGAGAAAATTGACCTTTTTACACTCGTATTTCTTAGTCCGGTACTTTCCAAACCACATGAATATTCATGATTACGCTGTGCATTATATACATACACGCATGCACTGGCAGCACTTGATTACCTCGTTTCTGATTGGTCAGTGGGGGTCGGACTTCGTCTCCGTCGCTTAGCCCCGGATTATTTTTTCGTTCTGTTTACACTCACTTGCTTGGCATAATTGCGGTGCTAACCCTGCTATTTTGCAGGGCCAGATAGTACGGGATTATCGGTGGGGCTAGCCCACTTTGACAAAAACGAGTATAAACAGAAAGTGGGCTAAGGATAGTCCCGTACCAATGGTGGGGCTAAGGTCCCCCTCCCCCCCCCCCCCCCCTTAGCCCCACCGTTGGTACGGGACTATGCAAAATTTTACAAGTGTAAAAAGCCCTTCAGTTACCTCTGGGAAGCTGTAAATCCTGCTGTTATTACTCGATGTAAACCCTTTTATAAAATTTAATTGGTGCAGGATGTGTGAGAATGTTTGTTGTGTGTGTGTGTGTGTGTGTTTGGTTGTTTGTTTGTTAATTTCTTTTTTCTTGAAGGCAGTGTTAACACTTGTGCCATTGGAGCTCGCACCTACCAAGGTGCTCCTTGCACCTACAAACCAATTGTGGGTCCTTGTCTGATAGTAGATTGCACTGCAAGAGATATCTTTATAGGGAGAGAGAACCCAGTGTATAGATGTCTCTCTGTGTTTGATGACCACTTCTGGCGGCAGCTTCTGCCCAATTCCTCCCTGACACCTCTCTGCCTCTTTGCATCATCATCCTGGAAGTGGTCTCCATGCAGTCTTCATGACCTCCCAATCAAGCTTCATAGAGTTTCACAGGTTGTGCTGGTCCAGCCTTGAAGGTGCATTCACACTAAGTTGTATTTTCACGATGTCTTTCACGTGCCATTGCAGTACTGTGCGTGTAATGATGTGAAATTTCTTGAAATTAATGAGTGGGTTATTTGGTAGAGGCATTAAGCGAATTGGATACAAATCTTTGTGTGTGAGACTGATTACTGTCTAATGTAGAATATGATAGTATAAGGTAGGTTTGTTTCTGCATTTTGGTAACAAATTATATCTTTTTGGACAATTCTATGTATGATCCATGACAAATAGCTCTTTCTTTCCCAACAATCAGTCTTTACTTGACTTTGGAGGGCAGTAAGAATCATTGAAAAAAAAGAGGATATAAAGATTGTGTTTAACATGTAAGGGAGGGCTGAAGTTTTAGAGAGATATTTCTAGGACAAAGACCTGCAATGAACACAATTCGGCTTTCTTTCTCTAAAATATCACTTTGTCATGTCAAACTGTGTACAGCTACAATGAAGTAAAGCATATGCTCATTTTTCATGCAATCAGCTGAAAGAAAATAGTGAGCAAATCGAGAAGGTTGTGACAATGTAAACAGACCAGTAGCCTAAAGTTTCTCACCCCGGCACAATATTGAACTTTGGAGTGTTTGAGGGGAAATTAAATGTTTTGGGCTCTTTTCAAGCTCTCCGTTGCCGCTCAATCTGGACTTTATTCTCAGCAGCGGAACACAGATTTCCTGGTGTAATCTTGAGAAGCAGATTTTGATTCTCTGTCGGCAGCTGTCTCCCTAGTGTCAGCAGGGAGGTGATTTCCTCTCACCTCCCTGGTGTCAGTCAAGATGTGACTAAGGCTAACGTTATGTCATGTCTTGGGGTATCAATCACCTCAATATATACTTTTCTATAGATCTAAACCAGCTTGGCACTGAAAACTCATTGAACTTGTTACATATGGCAGGATAAAATTGAATTTTGTATGATTGTGATTATTTCTCATTTTTCTATGAAACAAAGACATGAACAGATTACATACTTAAAAAAGGCAAGAAAAAAAACTTGCTCATTGTGCTTTACGAGCCCGGCAGTTCTAATTCATTCATTATTCATTTATTTGTGTGGTATTGCAAGCAAAAGAGGTAGAGGATATATTCATGAAAGCTTTACACCTGATTTCATGGCTGATAGAATACATACATCAAAACATTAATTGAAATCATCACAGGACCGTAGGCTACTTTTATTTGAATTCATTTGTTCAGTGTAAAGAAATATTGAATAGTGACAATGAATAACACACTTTTGACAGAATACATACAGAGTATTGATAATGAAAATATAGAATTCATAGTGTAAGATAACCTGTTGGGAAACATCCAAATAAGAAATAAAATTTCCTTAAAATCAGATCGACCCATGTAAGCTGTGAAAAATGAATGCATTAACTATAACCATATTGATAGTTTTCCTTATTAGAAAAAAGAAGAAATTTACCAAAAATATAGAAAAAAAACCATACAATATTGTAACTGGGAAAGAATACTATTTACATGACAAAGACAATACAATCTTTATAATGGTTGATGACATTGGATGCTTGGTTTGAGAGTTCAGTCAACTTACGTGACCAGGTCATATGACCCTTTTGTTTGTTCTCTCTCTCACTTCCTGACATCACTACAACTTGCCTTGCTCCCTCGGTAGTCAAGGGAGGGGGACACGGGATGAGGTGGAGGTGGGGGTGGGGGGAGGGGTGAGGGGGATGGGAGGGTTGATGAGTGAGTCAGTTGATGAACAAATCATGTTAAGTGGTCCAGCATTCATCCCAGCATACTGATAACACCAGATGATACTGCCCGAGGGCCTTGGGCTCGCCATCAAGAATGCATGCATGTCAATTAATGAGCGCTTTACCGATGTATTATTCAAGTTAAGATGTAAAACTAATTGCTAAATTGACGATCAATCTCTGCATCTAATGTGCATTACAAAGCCGATAATCCTATTCATGGGACACAGCTGAATATATAACCTTGCCAGTAAAGCACTTTATTTGACTAATGATCATAGATGTTTCAAGTACAGGGGTGCATGTAAGATCAGACTGTGGATTCTTAAAGTATTCTCCCTCTTGTTATATCACTGTGATTCCATTAGATACTGATTAGTCTGGTTTGAGTTAGCCTTATGCTTTCCCAAAAATTTGTGAAGGAAACTGAAAATACCTGTATTGAAGTTGATAGTGTCTTGTTATATAGCCTTCTTGATATATGTGTTGTTGGTTTTTTTTTCAAGCCATGCCAACCAACCCCAAGTACACTGTACATGTATAGTTTAGCAACAGCTTCTGGTCTGACAATAGCATTGAAGTTTACTGAAAGTACTTGTATGGATGTGGGGGGGGGGGGCAAAGGAAGTTTTCTTAGAACTGCTTTTATTTCCTTTAATTATTTTCATAGTTCATTTTCCTGTAGCCCTAAGATGAAATGAGGCATAATGTATTACATCAGCAGCATGAATGGAATGTATAGTGATATCTAATTACATTGAATATGCATGTTATTAGATGTCAGTACAATGACACCAATTTTGTGCAGGATCATCCCTCACTGCCCTTATCTGGAATTTAAGACCTACCACTATGTACGCCCAGTAAGGTTGTAGATTTTGATAATTGAATTTTTTTTTTATAAACCTACAGAAAAGTAATGAAGAACAATTTTTATTCCCTTCATTACCATGTTCAAGACATCTTCATGGAATTTGTCAGCACATAAGGCAAATGCCTGCATTATAGTTATAGAAAAAAACACCAAAAACAAAAACAAAGAAAAGTAATAAACATGATACACACTACATGCCTTCAATGTTACAGGGAAAGAGCAAACAGGAGCAGAAGGTCTAAAACCTTAATCATGGGTGAACCTACCAGTATTCATGACACATTTGTTGTTGTTGTTTTTTTTGTTACAGTACTGCACACATAATGTAGAATGGAATAATTAGTCAATCACACTCACAAAGTAGCCTAGTTAATCTGAAAGAAAAAAAAATGAATTCTTATGCCAAAAATTGAACTGGAGCTTCCCATACAGCAAAAGAAATAGCTTTTTCCATCATTATACCAGGCAGCTTTTCCTTTTTTATCACTAATTCATGGTACAGTATGAAAATTCTAGCCATTTCTGGATGACGAAGCATTGCCAATATGGCTAGAATTTCTCAGAAAAAAAGTGCCTTGGATTCATTGAGTGATTACTGCTTTGCAAGGGATGTGCTGAAAATGGGGGAAATGGGGAAAATGGGGGAGTATGGGCTGCCATACAGCTGTGAAAACAAGACTGGCTTTTGTCTGGGGGACATTCTCCTCTGGTGGGATGCTTTTAACTGACTCGTGTCAACTGTGAAGATATGTACTAATAGGGCAGGCATTTGCTATACGATAGGACAGTTTTATTCCATTTCATTCTCCACTGTCAATGACTGGTAATATAACTGTGAATCAGTCATCTTGCACTGGATCGTGTGGTCCTTTGGCACTTTTTTTTTTCCAAAGGGTTGGCAAAATGGGGAAAATGGGGAAAATTTAAAAATAGTCTTTTTGTGAGCCACCTGTTACAAGAAAGAAAGCATTGTTTTTTTTTCAACCTACCTCCCAGCTATATAATCATAGTTAATATATTCTTTCTTTGCCCGAATAATTGAATGAATGAACAATTTCTCTATAACTTAAAAATCACAATTTATTGCTGTAATGTTGTATTTTGTAGAGCTGTGACTGTCTCTCTCTCGTAAAGGTTGAAATGTCATTGTGATGGTCTGGAAAACAGCGTTGAAAGTGTTGCCTTGTTGATTATGTCAAATTAAGGCGAGGGAATAGCATGAAATGTCACGAAATGTACCATGGTACGTCTTCTCTCTGCCGGGCTGTGAAATTTGACGGGACCAGTGAGGAGAAAATGTTTGCACCAATTGGCTACTTCTAGTCTGATGGGAATTCTCGGTCAAGTGTGACAGAGAGTCTCAGCACACAGCCCTGTTGACCGTCCCTCCGTTTGGCCAGGCTTGGATGGCGCACCGGAGAGTTTCTTCAGTCGTGATGAATTATTCACCGTGTGAACATGGCTAGAAGTGGTATGAAATGTACCAATGACACCGGATCAAAGTACATCCAGCACTGCTTGCACTTTTGGTGTTGAGAGTTGTCAAATACAGTTACTCTTCATGTATCAATCTTCAGGGAGGAGGTGCAGTTGTAGTGTATAAACAAATAAAATGGAAGTTGATCAGATTTCTTCCTTTTGTAGGCAGGAAAAGAATTTTGAATTGCTTTGAGTACAGAAATAGGTTTCAAATACATTTCTTATCAAAATTGTCATTCCAAGGCAACATGGCTGGAATGAACCATTCAAACAGGAAAGGTAGCAGAAAGGATGATGGAGAAAGGCGTTGCAAAATGACATGTAGTAGGGTTTAGCCTTGAACAATCAAATGATGAAAATGTCTTATTATTTGGGCAAAGCAAACACTGGTCCTGTCAAATGAGTAAGACTTTTTTTTACAGTATGAAAGTATAATCACTAATAAAAAGGTTGGATAAGGTAAATCATCACTCTGGGAATTCCTACATTGGTCATACAGTGATTTTAAAATGAGGTTTAAGTAGCGGAAAAAACAAACTGTGGAAGGAAGTAAACCTTTCTTCTAATCGTTCATTTTATTGTAATAAAACTTTCTGCGTACATTTTTCCATTGGTGAGGCGCATTTGACTTGATTTTTTTTCAGAATATATAGATGGTTTCAGAGGTTTTGTAAAATCTAATTTCCTTTATCGTGCTGTACTTCTAAAGTCACACAATGACTCCTGGTCTTGGATTTGGTATGTAAACAGTTATCCTTTATAGCTTTCTAGGAGTTGCTTTGGAGTAATTGGGTCTGAAAAGTAGAAAAAATAACAAACTTCAATGGGTGAGGCTGTAAGGCAGCAGCACTAATTTGACATCTTGCAGCAATAATTTGACATCTCGTCATATTGTGTGTCTCTCGCTCCTGATGCAATCATTACATATCACCCTGTATAGAAATATGATTTGTCAATACACACATCTCAGTGTGCTTGACAGCTGGCAGTGCCTGCAGGAGTGTGTTCACACTGGTTCTCTCCATCTGATAAGAGGATCGGGGCAAACTGAAACTAAAATTAATCCACATCGCAATCCAAACCATTGGAGAATTTGGACATTGGACATCTCATACGTTGGTTATATCACCCTGTATAGAAATATGATTTGTCAATACACACATACCTCAGTGCTCAACAGCTGACAGTGCCTCCATGGGTGCGTTCACACTTGTTCTCTAGATCTGATTTGTAAGATGATCGGCTCGAACTCAAACTAAAATTAATCCAGATCTCAATTCAAACCGTTGGAGAATTCTCCCTATCGCATGTAGCCGATATCAAGCAATATCACCTTGCGATACCAATATCTGATCGATCGCTCTTGGGACGTGCACTTCCGGTTTTGTGGTTTACCCACGTCACGTCTGTCATCTATAGGTCACCTAGATATTTTCCATAATTTCGTTGTTTTGCATCATTGGCCCAGCATTCATGGGCCGTTTTGCAGAAGAATCCCATTCATCAAAAAGTAACAGATTAGAAAATAACTCTATTATTCGACAGATTATAAGACAGAATTTAATACAAACTGTGCATACTATTACTTCGGCATTCAATGTGAATAAAAGCGTACATTTACACATTGCGAGTTCATAACCGGAAGTTTATATCCCAAGAATTAAAGGTAAAAATATTAGAGCGCCACACGCGTTCAGATTCGGAGAGCTATATGCGATAGGGAGAAATTCTCATATGTATGTTGAGGTCAGTGTACAGCCACTGCTGTGTGTTCACTTTTGTATTTTTATCTCTTCCTGTGTTCATAAACAGTTCATGTTACACTGTATGCTAACTGTGATGTCGGGGTCAGTGACATTTGTGCAAATAATGCAGATTGGCTTGAAGTTCTAGAAAAGAAACTAAATCATATATTTGTACTTGTAAGGAATTTGCCCCATGATGAAGAGTAACCTGTGTTGTTCTTTCTGGTGATGAATCATTTGGTGTCTTTCATTTTCATGGTCTAGAAACTTGCCTCAGAAAGTCACAAATATTATGCCAAGCTATAAAGTATTTGACTCACACAATGTAACAGGGACTTTACTGAATAGGTAGCCAAGTTTATTGGTAATTACTATGTATCTACAGTGGAGTGGCCTGTAAATGAACCTGGACTATGCAAAAATACTGGATTACCCTTGATGAAATGCTGTGCAGAGTTTTTTACAGCTTTCCAAAATGCCAATCTACAAGTATAATACCTTAGTTGAGACATGCAGCAAAATTGCTCAAGAAGAGGAGGTTTAGTACTAGCAATGTGCAAATGATGCCAAAGTACAGATATAAACTACCTATCCCATGTATTTTTGTATTTTTTTTTCATTCACTGACCCATACCATTAATCTTCATTCAAAAGATGTTTCATATTTCCTTGATTCAGAATAGAAATGAATTCATCCTCCAAATGTTCCTTTAAAATGCTGCCCGGATCACTGGCTGACTCATTTGCTAAAACATCCTTCCAATCCATTCTTTGCTACATTGTACATGCTTTGCAGCATGTATAGTAACATCACAAGAGATTTTACTTTGCCTCTTCTCTAGGTTGTATGATTTCTGGTCAGAAATAGGATTGTAGCTGTTCATACTTTTCATTTTCAGTCACTTAATAGTTTCTTGTTGAGTGAAATGATAAGAGATTACCTTGTACGGGTCACGTAGTAATCATGAATTTGTTCTCAAGTAAACTCCAGTCCACATTCAAAAGAAAGATATCAAAAAATCCAATAATTCCTTTACTGCTAAACCCATAAACCTCTGCTAAAGATGAGGATAAAAAGAATGGACGGGTAACAAGAGATGATTTATGACTAGATTGATGAAAAGAGAGGTCCAAAATACTTTGATGAGGGTAGCGTAAGCTGGTTAGCGTCCCTCGCTTTCAGCTAATATCATTGGTTTTGTCTGGCTACACAAACATTGACATTCACATTTCACCTGTTCCTATTCACAGCCACAGAAGTGGAACACCCTTAGGAATTCACCCATCAGGACCGACCCTGCCTTTTTTTTCGCTGCCGTCTCCATTTTTCCCCCTTTCCCACCCATCTAAAAAAATGCACGAAAAACACGAATCTGGATGATCTAAATGATGAGTCATGCATTTTGCCATCGGAAATATTCTTTTCATTTATGCCATATTGTATTTAGATAGCTGAATAAATGGATGAAAAACCCAGGTTGTGGGACCCACCGGGATTTGAGATATTACTGCATCAGCATTACCTGAGGATGTTTGAAAGGATGTTGAGTGATGGAGTCTTATGGAGTGGGACGTGAGAGATGGAGAAGAAAGATAGAGGGAGATATATTGAGAGATGGGATGAAATTCAAGACAGTACAATGATGAAACACATCCAAACAAGGGAGATTAACAAATTACTTGATGAAGGAAGAGGGAGGCAACCAATATTTACAAAAATCTATCATAATATATACATATATATATATATATATATATATATATATATATATATATATATATATATATATGGTTTAGGTGATTGGCATAACTCACATGTTACTCATGTATGGTAACTATAGTAACGTCAGATCATTGATCAAATGAGTCTCGAAAACATCAATGTTGATATATCATATTACTCTTTGAGGCAAAATTCTATTGGGGGCTGCAAGTAGAAACTTTTTAAAGAGGGGGGTTAACCCCACTCATTATTACAAAGCAGCAAGTCGGGAAGTAAATGTACAACAACATGAATATATTGTAGATTACGGGTTAGGTCAACTTTTACTTCAGAAGTTCTTTTGTCTGCCTTTACCAGCAGAAAAAGAAAACTGAACATACAGGAAATTGACATTCATAAACTTTTTTTTTTTTTATTTATGTTTTATTGAAAAATTATACAGAATCACAATATTTACAGCAATCAACTTGATTAGAATTACGTAATCACTGAACAACGTTGAGGAATTGTAAAAAAAGAACAAAAAAACTTTGTATTTAATAATGTATTATAAATTCATTGGTTAAAACTCCTTCACTGCCAAGAAGTAAAGTAGTTGAGGTGATACTATTAATGAAAATAACTGAAAACATTGGGTACAGTTGTAAAAGACAAAGAAAGTTCTTCTCATGCCAGACATTTGATTGTCCAATCGAGGAAATGATTTACAATTCGAGAGCACTTTATGATTTGTCGTAAAAATTGCAGAATTTACTTTCATCGCCAACACTGACTGACTCAAAGTGAAAAGCGTTCCACAGTCAATGTGGCCCTGACATACTCTTTGAATTATCTCCCTCAAATTAATGAAGTCCATTCTGTCCCATAATTGGAGTATCCTTCTTTGAATGCCACACCCAGCTGTGGATTCACCAAGATTCTACCAAGAGGTCATTCTTTGGTTTTTATGACCAGACCCAAAATGACCCATTACCAAATCATCACATCAATCTCTATTTATGGTTTGAAGATTCAAATCAAAAGGATATCCATGCCAACTGATGAAGTCTCTCTGAATTTGGGAGATAGGGAACAGGCTACTCTGTCTCAAATCTATTGATGTCATAAAATTACTCTCCTTTGTTAGTTTTGTCATAAATTGCTGAGCTAAATGATTTGCTATTTTCTGGTTCATCAACATGTCCTAGCTATTTCCAGGGTTTGATATTTGATATCTGTTACATATAAGTGGTGGAATATTATCACAGGATACGATTATCATGCAAACAACACAATGAAATAGAAGATAAAGACAAATTCCGTAAAAGTAATAAAACAAAACACATTATGATAATGTAAGGAATATGATGTGATTGTTAAAGTATTTTAGGACAAGAAATAGAACAGATTCCAACCAAATGAATGCACTACTTGGGAACAATCTCACTTTGACAAATGATGTAAAAGACAAGAACAAGAAAGAACTTGATAGGTTGTACAGTGATCTAGATGTTGGTCTTTTGATTATGTAGGTGTATACTGCAATGATTGTACCTGAGGAGGTGGGATAAAGAAAGACTGAGTTGTAAAATATCTAGGCAAAAAAAAGAAGTGAAAATTAAGGGAACATGATATCAAAACAAGAGCGAAACAGTGTATTTAGAAGATACTGCAGTATGGGTTGTCCTATCTTTATATGGAGGGGGGGGGGGGGGTAAAGAGGCCAGATGAACTCAACTGAAATGAGAAAGTAGTGAGAGATAAGATTAGATAGAAGATAGATAAAACTGGACAGAGAGAGGACAATGTCATGAAAGATGAGATCTAATGAAGCTTGATACCAAAGAGCAACAACTGTGGAGGGAAACAGGAGGAAAGGGGACAAAATGTATGTCATGCGGAGAGGAGAAGTCCAAGAGAAAAGGGAGAGAAAGGGAGAGATGGTATGGGGGAGAGGGATAGATTGGTGAGGGGAGATGATATATGGGTCTCCTTCTGCATGGCAAGGCAGCAGTTTGTCATGCATGGCTGCATTTTGTGGCTGCGGCCCATCCAATGATATGATTCGTCAAAACAAACTTTAGTGGGAAGACTAAGACTTGTTTTTCAAATGCTATCATATTGGAAAGGACATCTGCACTCCATTTACGGTACCATTCTCTTCTTAACTGAAGGAAAAGTTGTTTTGCTCAAATAATGTGGCATGTAACTAGTCATTCCACTCATGTGTCTCCATCCGTTAATTTTTGCAGATACAACAAATTAAACATATAGCTATTTGTTTGGTTTTTTTTATCATGGGTGATTTAAAACAAGCTGCATGTGCAAATTAAGTATTGATATTCAAATTATTTAGTTTATGGTATTCTCTTGTTCAATGAAGGAAAAGTTGTTTTGCTCAAATAACGTGGCCTGTAACTAGGCATCCCACTCACGTGTCCTCATCCATGAATTTTTGTAGATACAATAAATAAAACATAAATAGCTATTTGGGTTTTTTTTTATCATGGATGATATAGAACAGGCTGCATGTGCAAATTAAGTATTGATATCCAAATTATTTAGTATTAATGAGAAATTTGTGTACATAGCCTTCATGAATGTAAAGCACATGACAGACACTTGGTCGTCTGGGGAAATAGCCAGAAGACATTTCATCAGTTCTCCCCTGCGGGTGTGAGAGAAGATAATCAAGAAATATGATCGTGAAAGAGGATGTTGTTATGAGGAGCCGATTTCAATGTTTGAGAGATTGTCCATCAAATATTTCCTCCCCTACCCCTACCCCTCCCCCTTTCCCCTCCTATATCATAAGTTTTTCAGTGGCACCTGTTCTATGTTACCATCTTCTTTAGATTTCAGTGAAATGTTTGACTGGAAGAAAGAGAGCCCCCAACACTGTGCAGGGCCAGAGTCACAGGAACCCTAGCCTCCTCCTACCAGCCATTCTAATTGACTGCTCACCGCCGGCACTCCGTGACTTATTGGCTCCTCGCACACACCGGCTATCGCATAACACCCGGTTACATTTTATTGATCATCACATCGTGTCGGGATTCAATTTTCACATCTCCCTTGCAATGGGGTGAAATTCTCCACCTATTGATTCAGTGTCTCTGGTCTGGGCGCTGAAGGAGATTGACTCGCCTCCTAAAGGAATGAGGGAGAGAGAGAAAAACATATAAAAGAAGAGGGAGAGAGGGGGAGAGAGATGGCTCACAGGAGAAAAAAAAAAGGCATCTACAGGAAGAAAGGGAAAAACTTAATTTGTTTCAAAGAACATTGTTTCCTTGTTTATGCAGCATTTAGCTGATGTCATTGAAATTGGCAATCACAACACAATGGCACGTGGTGAAAGAAAACCAGGGGTGAGATGTTATAAATCAGAAATTTGATTTTTGTAATTATCTTTTTAATGCCATAATGAAAGTTGTCACTTCGACCTGTGCTATCAAAAGTGTGGGAAAAGCAATATCCAATGAGAATAGCAAGTGGTATATATAATCAGGATATGTACTATGGGTCAGCTATTGAAAGTATACATGATGCAGTGGAAGCAGATATACACGTGTATAGTGAGTAAAACCTAGTGACAGAAGGAAAAGAAGAAAAACAAAGAGATTGATCAGATTGAAAGATCAGTTGATTAGAGTGAATGGAAAGAAAAAGATTAAAGAAAAGAGTATATTTCTTTATGTTTGTGTATGCTTATTTTTGTTAGTGTAGACGACGAACAGAGAAAGAGTGCATGCAATATACCTCAGTACACATTTGATGCAATACTTCACCTTTGCCAGTCTCTACCTTATTGTCATGGTGCCAATTTTCAGCCCACTGTAATGGAAGTCACACCTACACTAATCATATAGCGGGATTCAAATCTCCAAGATCTGCGTCATGATCCAGATATTAAGATTTTTGCGTGGTCAACAAGTCATTGCAATCGGCAAAGTAGCTGGATATTTCTGTCAGTCTGAATTGGCATTCAAACAAATCTTGGTATCTGGATTGCGATCGACATCCGGTTGTTTTTTGTGGAAGAATAACACTTTTGAGTGTAAGGGAGAATGCAGTGGATGATGTGTGCAGTGGAACATGCTGTGATGTAACCTACAAAATTTACCCCCAAAGCACATTAACTCCTGGATGTATCCACAGACTGTGAAGGCAACCTTGATGTTTACAGCTTTGTCAAACTCTGCTATCACTGAAATATTGGCTTAGCAATATAGTACAATTGCACTCAGGCAGCTACATAAAGTGCACTTTTGTTCTGTTGCCATGGCAATGGAGTATGACACATCATGGATCATCAGCGACACAGAAGACGGAGAACACTGCGGGGAAAACTACAGCAATAGAGGGAGTGACAAAAGATCTTGAATGCTGCATTGTTGTTACCTTTTGTTTAGATTTGCCTGGCAGGGTAAGCAATAGAACCTTTCTGAGCTTGAGACATGGTCACTTTGTCATTCATTTGGTGTAAATGTTCACAAAGCTTTTTTAAAATGAGACAAGACAGAGGAGAAAATGGCTACTTTTTTCAGGGATTGCAAAAGAAAAAAAACCAACCCAAAACAGGAAGATGTTAATTTTTGGATTTAAACTGTCTACCATGGGGCCTCAATGCGCAGACAAACACACACTCATACACACAAATACACACAAATCTTTTCATCTATCCACCAAAGACTGAGGCCAAAATACGTACTTGATCGTTTTAGTGCTCCGGTAGGTTAGATCTAATGATGTACGGTATTGGCTTAAGAAGCCATTGTTTTAGACTGTAGTTGAAGCTACTACTCTTTCTATTTCTCTGCACCTTAGTTTGTGCTTAGGTGCTACCATAGGCCACCTCCACTCGCCAGCATTCCTTTGACCAAGATGCCCTCATCAGTGAAACCGGAGGACACCTTTCTCCTCCGGTCAAGTCTACATGGTGTGGTCTTGGCCTGCATGTTAATCACCGAATCTCTACGAGATGGTTAGATGGTAAACGGAGAACGCACCTTGATGGGCGGTGTCTTTTGGGCAAGGTGATCAGTGTATCGTATGGAATGATCAGATTATCAGCAGTCCAGCTTTTAAAGGAATACATCACCACACTTTATAGTCATGTGTTGATTTTTGTTTTACTCATCTTATAGTGTTACCAATGCTATCAGAGCTCTGGATACGCTTCTAGAACAGGAATGGACTACACCAGGATACTACTAGAAGGACTTTCAATGAAGGGCAAATCTTTCTCAGACAGGCTTTTAAAATAACAACAAAAAAATTGATTCGTTTTGTTTTTTGTTTTTGTTTGTTTGTTTTTTGTTTTTGTTTGTTTTTGTTTTTTGAATGCTGCAGTGAAAAAAACTCATGTTACTGCAAGTTTGTACAGTGTTTTGGCTTGTGTAGGAAAAAGTAACATTTTAACCACCTCTTACTCATGTACATCTATCTACCTTTTATTTGGAGTAATGTTTCTTTCATATGACTCACTGCTTAGAAGGGTGGAGACATAGAGAGAGGTAGAGAAATCAAAAACTCCACTGTTAGAGAAAGGAAAAGGTCCTTGAAAATTAAATCGATATGACAAAGAGAAGAAGAAAGAGTGGGAAAAATGTATAAAAGTTCAAGGGCAAGCAAGGTAAATCCTGTTTTAACATCCCATCTTGATGTGGTCTTTGTTTGTATGTTTTTAGATAATGGATGCTGTTGTAGAGGGTTCAAGCTAAAGGTAAAACATTACAGGAACAAACAAAAAATGATGCCTTTAAGCCTGAATTGTTGCCTAGTCTCTGCATGCAGACCTTTCTGACAATATTCTCACAGCTGAGCTGCTTGGTATCAATGCTTTTCACACATCACATAGGTTTTCTCTCAGAAATGCTGAAATTGAAGTTCAATTCTAGGGAAATCACTCAGAAACAATCTCAATCTTAAAGTTCAAGCATGTTCACTCCCTACAAGTGCACATGTATGGAAGGCGATACCCAAATTCCCAGAGTCTTGGTACAAAATATCATTGTAAGTATGCAGGTAACTTGATAAAAAGTGCGAAGACAGAGTACTCATTGGTCTTGAAG
Source organism: Diadema antillarum (assembly GCF_040938485.1). Lineage (NCBI taxonomy): Eukaryota > Metazoa > Echinodermata > Echinoidea > Diadematoida > Diadematidae > Diadema > Diadema antillarum. The sequence continues at coordinate 5,211,917 of NW_027270964.1, forward strand.
CAGATTTTATTTCAGATGGAGAAATTCAAGAACAAATCAATGCAGGATATGGGCTGATTTTTTTTTTTTTTAATGCTTGTCAGGGTATATGGATATATGTGTATTTCTTTTGTGAATCCTTTAGTCCAAGGAAATGGCAAAATGGATGAAAAATGTAGCTAAAGTGTACAATCTTGAAAATTGACAGAATTTGGCTGATCTGATTATGAGGGAGATTTGACTCATCAAATGAAGATGGTTATCATGCTTTTATCCAAAAATATGTAGGCCTATCAATAATGTTGGCAAATGATCTTGAAGTCAAATACAGTACATCTACAACCTGTACAATACAATATGCTGTTGAAATGACCAAGACCAGTATGGATAGGAAAGTGTGCAGGACAATTAGTCTCATTTCAGTCATTTGCTGTATTGATATACTGGTCTTTTATAACCCATTCAGGTGATTGTGGATGCAGATGATAGGAGAACAAGGTCGTTAAAAAACAAAAAATGATTGCATGAACATTGGGGATCCAACATTGTTCACATTATTCTTGTATTGTTATTATCCTGATAAGGGCAATGTAGTAATAAAATATCTTTAATTTTCAGCTTATGCATCTAAATTCATTTTATTACTTGTGTAGATAAACCCACAGACAGAACAAAGACTGCTCTTGTGTGTGTCTTAGCAAGCTGCTGGTTGTGTTCCTTTGTCTGTGTGTTTGTAGTCTGTCTGTTGGTTGTGTTCGTCTGTATGTCATGCAAGTTTGTATCATGTGTGTGTGTGTATATGTGTGAGTGTTTGTTTGTAGCTGCCCAGACTGTACATGCCCCAGAGGAAAGCATGAGAACAATAGGTCATGATGGAGGCTTCGGCAATGAACTTGAGTACTGTAAAAATGGAATATGTCATGATGTGGAAATGTTCACACTTTTCTCATGACATGAAACTAACACAAACATAAAAGCATACATGTATCTTTAGCTTGTTGTGTGTAATAGCATTTTATATTTTGATTCAGCATATTTGAAAACCTGCATAATTTATCTTACCCGATCAAGTATGAAATAATTACTTGTACAAAAAATTTATACATTTACAGCACTCAAAGCCTTGGCACTCCAAGCTGCTTTTTTTTCTTCAATCCAATATGAATACTAGTATTAGTTGTTAGATTACCCCAAGTAACAGTGCAGTTCAAACTTTGGAACTTGTAAGGAGTGTTCTATGATCTTTTTAAGGTAATGGTAATACAGCTGTAGAAAGGTTAGTTGTAGGCATTAGGCATTTTTAAGTGGCATTTTCAGATTTTGTGGTCAGCTTCTGCATTGTGGCATACTAGACAGTACAGAGCTACCAAGTCTCCCCGATTCTGCAGGAGTCGTCCTGAAAATGTCCAAATCTGTTCATGTCTGAATAAGAGAAAATTAAAATCTCCCTGATTTGGGAATTATTTTTGCCCATTGAAATGCATGTAACACACAGATATATCTCCCTGATTGCTGTGTGGAATCTCCCTGATATGGATGTGGGAATGTTGGCAGTAGATGGGATCAGAGATAGTGAGCATGAAGCGCAATAACTTAACAAGAGTTGATTTCATGATGACAAGGCTCAAACTCCTAGAGTCATGATTGATGGGTGCAAATGGGACAGATGTTATCGGTCATGGATTCAGGAGCATGTTGCTATGGTGATGGCTGGTGCTACATGTCTGATAAAGAGTGCAAACATTAGTGTTGGCCTACAAGTATGGGTTTATCATTGTGTGTAGAGATGGTTGTGGAACATTGTGAATTTTGATGAAACAATTCCTAAATATTATTTATATTAGTGCAGAAGTGGTGAAGATAACATTTATCATATTAGACATACAGTGTACTGAGTCTACCAACAAATATTTCATTCACCCAAATTATATTGTGGCCTGGCAATATAATTCTTGATATGTAAAATTTGTCCATATCTCATCTGATGCAGGATCACTGGTACTTTGTTGTCATAAAAGCATTTACAGGACATGCCCATGAAAAATGTTTCGGTAAAAGTAATTGAATGACTTCATAAACTTGTTTTATTCAGTGTTTTGACACAGTTTAATGGTGTTGAGCTTTGTATCTCACCTGAATTATATGTAAGAGGAGTTTAAAGATTAGGTTAGTGGGCAGCTCTTTTTACCTTTACTGTTTTAGCACTTATGTAATATTTTGATTAAATTTTAAACATGACTTGGGATTGCCCTCCTGGTGTGAAAAAGTTCTCCCTGTCAGTGTCAACGTACTTGCTATGTGTGATGTACGATGTCATGAATAATGGGGTCTCCGTGGCAACAGACTATTGCCGTCTGCATCAATCTCCCTTCAGTAACTCGCCCGCAAACATTTGAAGCAGCAGCCAGTGGGGCAGTAAATGCTGCGGTCACCTCTACTCTTCCCTCCAGCCAAGCATATGAAGCCAGACCCAGCTCAGGACAGAGGTGTTTGCTGGAATGCCTGTTGGGAAAAAAAAAGGGGGGGAGGGGAGGGTTGGAATACATTGATATAGAAGACAACTTTTAAGGAAATTATCAAAGATACCATACCGCAATATATGTTCATTATATTCAAAGCTAAGCAGAATTGTGTTTTGTGCTGTGCATTAGCTGTTCATTGAAGGGTTTCCTAGGCAAATTTGGCAATATCTGTAAGTTCTTGAATAATTTGTTGATTACTTGAAGCCCCATCATATCATGTTGAACTTGTTTCTTTTTTTTTCAGACAATAATCCTGTCAAATTGTTAGTCCATTATTCCATTTATTTCTCATTTCAATACTTCATGAAACTATGTCCACCTGTTGTTGATGATAGGAAACTCATGGTTTCATGCCTTGTGCAAAAACAGTATCTATCTGTCACCATACAAAGTGTTATCAAAATTGACTAATGTCGTTTTCACTTTGTGTACACCTGTGTGAAACTTTCCTCGTGGGTTATGTGGTCATTAAACTCCAAAGAACTAGTCCAGTCATAGCTATTCTCTGGCTTTCATCGAGTAGTATTCTCAAGTCACAAAGTGGTTCCCATCAGACTCTTTAACAAACTCGGTGTATTTTCAAAGATGACAACTTGACCAGATGCTGATACATACTGGGATCTTTGATATTAAGGGTGCATTTATCAACTCGATTCTGGGATAGAATTAAGGTTTACAAAAACTTTCAGAGAGATTTGGGCAGTTAATGTATGCAAAGTTGTTTTGATTACATGTGTAGGGTTAGGAACCTGTTTCTGAAATGTCATAAAAAAAAAGTGTGATCACAAATGTATTTTTGCCAGATATGTGTTTCTGTGGAGATGATGAATGCAAAGTTGTTTTGAAATGCATTAATAGCTCAGGTCTGCCCAAGCCAACCACTGCCACCTACCAGAACACGATCTTGGCTCCTCGGGTCAAACTGCGCGATGGAGCTGTGCAGTGACAAGGCCTCTTTCTCAACTCTCGATAGAGATGATAAAAGCAACAACTCGAGAAACATGATTCGAAAGGCCTTTGCAAATGGGATTTGATGTATTGAAATGTGTTTCAAACATGTAAAGATATCAATGCAGCCATACGATATTCCTTATCTTTCAATACTTAGATGTCTGAGTGGAGAAATCGTAATCAAAGAAGAGGTTTCACATGAGAATTTGTTTCTTTTAACACCATCCTTTTGTTCTTGAGTACAGCCCCCACTGTTTTGACCTGCCTTGCTGGAGCAATGACTGAAATGGATGCCTCCAATAAAGTAGCAGAAGTCTTGGAGTGTTGAGCATTTCACTTGAACTAGATCAGTGCTTACTGGCAAAGTCTCATCAATCTTCATATGACAGCGACAACTCTAGAGGGAGGGCTTTTCTGCCTTAAAGGGATTCCGTCTTGTTTGGCGTCCCGAAAAAAAAGTGAAAGGTTATCGAAATATTCCAGAGTCTTGTGTCCATAACTGGGTGCTGCTACAGTGTCACAAAAATCTAGGTTATTAGACACTTCTCAATGTTAATCAGGGGTGTGCAGTTGTGTGCCTCGATGTTAAAGGACCATCTGCCCTGAAAAGAAAAAGTGACATTTGAGAAAATCAGAACATCAGAAATTTAAATTCAATGAAATTATGGGCATATCAACCAATGATGGTAGTCCATGACAATTTGAACAGAGCTGCCTTAATTATGTAGTACAAGTGGCTGATAGCATCATAATAGGATTTATTCTCAATGGATTGGAAGAGGTTCATCGTGGTGAAGAATGAATGAAGAAAGCAATCAGTTGTCTCAAGATGTGCAAACGTTTGCACATCGTGAGACAACTGATTGCTTTCTTCATTCAAGATTTATTCTGTAAATACAATGTCAATAAGACTCCACAACTTCTTTAAAAAACAAATGTTCTCTTTTTGCTGTTGGATATTTTCTTGGAGAAATACTTTTTTTTTCAAGTTAAGCTTTGATGACACCAAGAAAACTCAGCTCAGCATTAATATCATGCTCACATGAAAAATACACCTTTTTTAATGTTTTCATTTGATACCATGGTAAGCATTCTGATGTCACTCCATCCTAGAGTATTGGTTGGTGCTTTTTAGCAGAAATTGTTGGCCTCACAAAGTCCTTGAGTACACTGGAAATGGTCAGGCCATATTTAATGGTACAAAAATCAGCATCATGGCACTGATCCTTCCCACTTTTCCTTTACCAGTCTGCCTTCATTAAATCCCTGCAATGAATTCTGTCATCAGCGACTCTTGTGTCTTAAAGCCGTGGTTTTCGCCTCGAGTAGAGCCAGGTATAATCCGCTGTGGTCATAATCCATTGTGGACATGGAAGCAGATAGAGCATGCGTTAGTTCTCTTGATGGCGCAAGTCTCCCTGAAGTGATTTGCCCTCCGTATGAACTTGCCAAAGTCGTCTGGCTGTCGTGCAAGCCCGGCAACACCTGATGAAGCGTGCAGAATTCAGCCAGACATCTCCAAAACTCTGCGGCGCCACCGTAAATGCTCTAGTAGAAATCGCTTGTTTCCATGGCACTGACTAATTTGCAAAGATGACTCTCTTTCCTTCCCCCACCATCGAGAGTGATGTAAAAAGTTGGTGTTGATTGCTGGGAAGAACTGACTGCAAGGCAGCAATGGGAATAGTACACATGTATCTGACAAGGCTACAGCTATTTGCAAACATTCTGAATATATCAGACAGTATTTGAACATACCTTAAATCCATCTAGAAGGTTGGCTATTAAATCTACTCTTTACCTCTTACTTCATTGTGACTTACATGTATGAACAAACTTGCATACAATGTAAAAAAGCCAGGCGAAGACAGATATAAAACTTTATGTGATTAAATTAAACCAAATCATAATACATTTTTTTTTTGGTAAGGGATTATGATGTTTTTGCTTTCTAAAATCCTTCTTTCAAAGAAGGTTAATGAATCTTGTCAAAATACAAGGATGGGAGTTATGTAATATAGTATAAAAAGTGATGATTTGGCATAACTTTGAACTCTTAAACACTTGGTTGATTTTTACTATGCTTTGTCTGCTAATTGGCACAGATTTGTTGAAGAGGTCCAAACAAAAACATACACGCTAATGCATATACCTAAATGGTAGAGGAGTAAAATTAAGTTTTGAAGAAACTGTGATGTTATCAATTTAGATTGACATTGAGGAGTGGGTACTGCAAGAAGAAGAAGTAGGAGGAATGGGGTTTGTGGAGACAGGAAGTATCAAGAATGGAGCAGAGATCTGAGGAATTTGATAGAGCTGTGAAGAGTATGAAGACATATGGACAGACATCGGGGGATGAGTTCAAGGGGAAACCAAAACTCCAGGGGCATTCACACACTAAAGTTGGATATCTGATATCACTTTACATTGTTCAGTAGAACAATTTCTATCAGTTATTCTTTTACAAATAGTATACAGGTTTTAGTATATGAATTTACCCCAGTTATGAAAGCGAGCCTGATCTAGCGTGATAAGCTTCAATTGAGAAATCTACTTGATTATAAATGTCTGATAGTGGGCTGGAGTTCCTATTGTATGGGAATGGTCTTGAGGTATAGGTGTATATCGATTTCTGTATTTCTCCACATGTCTGTTTATATCTACAGTAGAAGAGAGCAGCTATATGGCAGTTTATATTTGTCATGTGAACAGACCCCAAAATGACAGGTATAGATGAGGACCATAATTCAGCTTGTCAGATGCCAGTCTTAAGGAGAGGGAGGTAGGGCAAGCGGATGATGATGATGTAGCTCATCAAAACAGAATTGGGCCTGCTGGAGGAGGAGGAGGTGAGCTGTGAGGATGCGAGGTGAGACTGGTAGAGATGGTGGGGTTGACATCAGAAATTGGAATGACGTAAATTGAGATTTTGATGGAAAATGCATTGCAGGACACGGACCAGGTTTGGAATGGATGGTGGAGGGGGGTGGGGCTTTCATAATGAGGGAATAGAGAGAATAACTGTTCAGTCATCGAACAAGATCGATCTATCCAATGTGCTTTACATCAGTGAATATAAGACTATGCAGCTTTCAGTATTTTGATAGTTTTGCAAGAAATAGCAAGAAAGATGTCTGAAATGAGAAATGATCAATATACATTAGGCTTCAACTGGGGTGAAGATCATTAGTTGGCCTCATATCGTATTCATTAACTAATGATAATTTGATCTCAAAGTTTTTTCTCCAACCCATAATGGTATACTGTAATTACTGTTAGCCAGGTATGCAGCAGATTGCTCAAACCGAGGGGGAAGCATGTGGGCCTACACATTGTGAGAAAAATTGATCTCTTTGTTTAAGATTTACAAGTTCGTTCATTTCTCTTAGCCATATGAAGGCTTTGTTGCATTGGTAGTATCTCAAACCCGATTCTCACTGCATTTGTGGAGTAATTTCACCCCATCATATTTGTGGTTATGGCAGTAAGCTGTTTGGATCCAAGCTATGAGCAACTCGAGTCCTGTAAATGCTTGTTATGTGGAGTCACAGATGCAACGAGGGGGGAAATGAACGAGAATTTTGAGCTTAGTTGTCACATGACATGGAGCCAGCATGGCTGGGAGAAGGAGTGAGAACCACACCACAAATGACACAAGTCCAGCCCGGAAGATTGCTGCGTTATTTGGCAAGCATTTCGATCATACCATTCTGGCTAGAGCTGTTGACTTGACCTTAGCCTCTTTCCAGCCACCTGGGATTATTTCAGGATGTAAATCATGGTGTGACGGGACTGATGGCTGTAGTCTGCAGTCAAGGCCGTGCTGACGTCATGAGGCATGGATATACTTGCTGTCTATCACTCTTAGGCTGCGTTCATGCGGAACTAGAATTGCGTTTCTAAACACGTTTAGTCGCTAAACGTGTTTAGTTGCGTTGCGTTCATGCGATTTTTCCATTTAAACGCGTTTCAAAACGCCGATCTGAAACGCGGAAAAAAGGGCGTTTTGAATCATGATTCTGCCAGAATCACGATCGCAGAAGCCGCATGAACGCAACCGTGATTTCAATCATGATTCTATGACGTCATTGTGCGCTGTGCGCATGCGTATCTCATGGGGTATCCCCAGTATCCCACAGCTTCTTGTTCTGTTCGCGCGCTTGTGTACGTCTTATGAATCGTGTGTTTCGGTACCATACTTGCATTTGTTGGTTTACATCAACGCCATACACCGATTCTATGATAGTATCTAGCTGTTTAATAAAATAATACATGTAATTACTCTCCGATTGAGTTGATAATAGTAATGGCTGCAGTGATGTGTCTAAACCAAGGGAAACAATTGGAGAGACGAAAAATTAAGATTTTTCGATCTGTGGGCAGAGCCTGAATGCCACAGCTTATTGGAAAGTATTCACCGAAATATAAACGTAAAGGCCTATAATAAACTGACTGATACAGTTGGCATACTGCCATAAGGTGGTCTGGCTCAAGCTGTGTAGCAGAGACAAGGTCAAACTGCGCAGTATGCTGCGCAATGGCAAAGAATGAGCAGAGCCAGAATCAGCGTTGCGAAAGCCCGCATGAACGCTCTTCCGCTGAGACCGTGATTTGAAACGCCGTCTTGAATCATGATTCATGTTTGTGATTCTGGCTACGAAATCCGCATGAACGCGGCCTTATACTACTGTTGCTGATTTGGACAATAAAGAGCAATTTTATAACTGTTCAAGTCCTTTTTTTTTTTCACGTTCACTTTTCCCTGTCTTTATGCATCAGCAGATTCATAAGGAAACTATATCCAGATATATATTGTGTTGCTTTAATTTTCTTTTTTTTTCTATTCTTTTTCTTGGACAAAGACTCTACGAGTTATTTTAAACCTAGGGTGTGTTTTCATTTAAATCTTCCAATTGAATGTAATCAGACATGTAGTGGACTCAGAATTTGATAAGTAATTTATGTTTTTCTTGATACCAGTTTCTAAATCATCTTCTGAGGTGTTGAAACTGACATACAGTGTGCAGTTTTGATCAAGTTAAAATTCAAGGTTGTGTCAAATGGTACGGATGACAAATATATATGTGAAATCTTACTAATGTATATCTCAACAGAAATGCCAGCTCTTACTTTCTTCCAGTAATGTGTACTTTTTTTGCCAAAAATATTGCAGGTTTCATGGAATATACCGTTTTTCTCAATGTCTATTGCAGGAAAGTTGAAAATACTGTTTTTCCACCAAAATGCATCTTTTCGGCCCTCAGAATACTGCACTGCTGTTTGTAAGGTTGGCATCCCTGCTTTAACTCTCTGTTAATAGGGAACCACACGTTCAACGTGATTCAGAATCTTATAGGGTGTGCAATGTCTTTCTTCTAAAGATTCAGTGATTAATAACTGTTGTAGTAATCCCTTTAGGAGTGATTAGATTGAAGAAAAGATAATCACATCAGATTTCTTTGTGGAGAGTGTGCTATAGCGTCACCTCATCTCTTCTGTCAAGCGAGGGAGCCTCAGCTTTCAGCTCACTCCATTTCCATCCCTAGACTTCCCAGACTAGCGGCCACCCTTTGTTGAGATGTAATCTTTGTGGGAAAATCTGTGGGCTCAGTGATTGTGATTTTGTGCTGTGATTAGATTCCCATTCAGACAAATAACTTACAATCCCGAGCTCCTGTAATGGATTGACCTCTGCCAACATTTAAGCGTCTTGGAAATGCTGAGATATTCATCACCTTTGAGTCTCAGAATTCTCAGATAGAAATAATCTGTATTTGCCAGGAAATTAATTTTAGAAGGTTTAAGAGAACCTGATGGATGTATAGATAGAAAAGATTATGAATTGATGTTGAGGGTGAGGACATTTCAGCTTTAAAAAAAAAAAAAAGAACATGAAATGATGAAGTAAGTACCTGTAGAGCATAATTGTGTGTATGTATTATGAGAAATCTCTCACTGTACCAGATGTGGAGAATGCCATAACTCCTGATTTTGTTGTTGTTGTTGCTGTTAAGATGGCAAAACAATTTTCTCAACAAAATATGACATGGCAAGGAGTCACATGTGTATTCCTTCTGCTTCTATTTCAAGCAGATCAAAATCTAAACAAAGATGTGCCAAATATATACTCCCCAAAATACTTAAATTGAAGTGTTTTCCTCTCAATCAGACTCTATTAACTTCACCTATTGTCTGCAAGACTTTTTCATCTTCTGTGGCTTAAGTTGATATTACTTACAAAAACATAAGAAGAAGGTACTTCCAAGGAAATAACTACCTAGAGTGCCAAATAAAGTGAAAGAATAAAGGATCTTGATAAATTTAGGGATACTGTTTTAGATATCACATATCACAGATATTTTAGATATACCTTTTAGCAGAAAATCCTTGTAGTGTTGGCCACAAGCATAGAGCATGTTAAACACAGCGGCCTTTAATCCATTTAGAAAATTGCGTTTTGGAGAACGGCTGCTTAGAAAAATTGTATCCTGAATCATGCTCAATCGGAAGATCCGTGGTTATTTTGGGGGCGTGTCCATGACGTCATGGGATGAAAGGCAAACCCAGAAGTATCACACAACAGCCTAAGCTTACCTATGTACAGTGTATGCTCTCGATGAGAGCGTGATGTCGAGGCTCATACCCCGAAATCCCAAGACATTTTTTATCAGAATGTCACAAAAAATGAAATAAAATTGTTTTCTACTTCAAGTCTCCTGTGAAATCACACATTTCCTCGTTTAAATAGAGTCTGTTACGTGTTATTTAGGCCACGAATACAGAAGCTGTCAGGCCTAGTGCCTGTACGATGGTGCTTCGTTGTCGATCAGTCACATGCATGCGCCCATCACCGGCAGCGTATGTCGCAGTGCAGTAGCCTCCGTGTATCAAAGAGCGGAGAAGCCTGAGCTTCGTACCTCTTTGGTACGTACCGGTACAATGTATTATATCGGCAGTTCCTCGGTAGTACTACAGCTGTGTACGCCATATACATGTATTTAGCGAGTCTATTTTTTCGTGAATCGGGACTTGCCAATAATTTCGCGAGTGCTTAAATTCATGGTTGTGGAGTACAACCACGGAAGGGGGAATTATATACGGAAAGAGAGTTAATATTTTCTCGTGTTTTTAAATTCGCAAAAAGCACCAGGTTATCGACATTGGCGAAAATAATTAGAAAAAAAAACTCGTGAAACATTCGGCGTACTTTTTACGTGGATCGCTAATGCTAGATACCACGCAATCAATGCGCGGGCATCGGCTAAGTCGAAGTCTTGACTAGGCCGGCCGGCCTATCTGGAGATAAACCAATAAACGATACAGAGCACTGCGATTTTCATCGATAGTGATAAAACTTTGATGGACTCGGTGAAGTAATGAATGGATCGTGCAGTACCTAGCTCTTGCTAGATAGAATGCTGATGAGCTGTGAACGGGAGTACAGAGGAGTTAGCCCGACCAGACGCTGTAAGTATGCTGTGCGAATACCTGTCGCAACGTACCTGGGCTGGGCTGTGTAAAGTTAGGAGTGAGTGTGATGTGATTGATAATACGTAGCCCGATCAGACGCTGCGCTACTTACAGCGACTGGGCTGTGTTCAGTTAGGCCTACTGCTGCTCTGAAGTACGAGATCAAGTCAGCACTAAGCTCGGTTCATTTTCAGTTTAGAATTTAAAAAAAACTCTTACCCATCTAAATTTTGAAGTCTGCCTGGCATTGGTCCTGCGTCACCAACATTGTCCCCTGGCCTGCCGTGTGGCAAAGGCTCGTACTGCCAATCTCCACTAAGTCCGTCCGCTTCAACCGGACCGCCCTGGGCCTTCCCCAGTAGCTCGCCCGTAGCGTCTCCCTCCTGCGCCCTGCCGTGCGGCTCGTCAGCAACATCTATCTCTCCAACTTCACCAGGGTCATCATCACTAGTTTCATCATCGTTATCATCACTAGTGCGTACTGTATCACTCAGTTCATCATCGCTCCCACATTCAAATTCCACCAAGAAATCATCCTGATCATCACTGCATGGCCTTAACGTACGATGTCGTGCATTATCGAAAAACAAACTTTTAAACGTTGTATGCAAATACTATCTACAACAACTTGAATTGTATGCGCGCGGGGGCCTGCGGCGCTCGAGACCTTGCGCGATTCCTTTCATCCCATGACGTCATCGGCAAAGCCTCGAAATTTACGCTGTGACCTAGATTTCAGAGGGGTGACAGGTGTAAATTTTCAAAATCCTCTAACTCCACTTCAAAAAGGCCATTTTAAACGATGTAAACGACAAATTGTTCTATGTGTCCCACTCTTTCACTTCATGTATAATTCTATTTCTTCAGTATTCCCCTTTAAAGAGGAAATCCAGTCCAAATATAATAAGAAAGAGTAAAATGTTATGAGTTTAACAGTAAAATTTTGATTGAAATGGGATGAAAATAAGGAAGTTATGACATTTTGAAGTTTCACTAATTTTTCAGGAAACAGTTCTTGAACGGTCAATATGAATATGCAATTGGCAAAGTGAGCATGTCATCCCCTCACAACTTGCCATATATAGTTTGTACATAAGACTGTGAAATTTCAGTTTTTCATTCAAACGCAATTATGCCCGAGGCTCAAATCCTGGTATATCTTACTGATCACTATTCTGAAGTTATTCAACCATGAATAACATCATGTTTCAGACTTCAATGACAGAAACATTGAGTTTTCGTCATTTTTTTTTGTACATGATCAATGGAAAATTGTGAGGTTATGACATGGTTAGCTCACTCATTTGCATATTCATATCCACTGTACAAGAACTATTTTGCAGAAATTAGCAAAACTGCAAAATGTCATAACTTCCTTAATTTTCATCCAATTTCGATCAAAATTTAACTATTGAACTCGTAATATTTTATTCTTTCTTATCAGACTAACTTATATTTGGACTGGATTTCTCCTTTAAACAGTGAGAAGATTCAAGAGCCAAATGTGTGTACTGTGTGTCTGCAATACTTTTTTTCTTTGATAGAACACGGGTGCTAAAATACCTAAACCTGCTTTTAAGGGTCATTCAAGATATCAATTTAGGGAAATAACACACATATTCAACTCATTGAAAACACTCGTGTGATCAGGTTACAATGACCTTTTTGAAACTTAGGATATGAATTGTTGGGAAGCTCCTGATGCAAAAAGACAGCAGACGTTAAGATTAGATGGAAATTTGATGCTGGAACAAATAATCTTTCATATTTGTGAGTTTATGGATTCATGGGGGGGGGGGGGGGATGGATTCGGAGAATTCCTTCTTACCATACTGTGTAGACATCCAGTGTCTCCCAAATGCCAGTGAACTGCTGGGGGAGGCATTCTTTGGGCATTTCACCCACTTTTTGCCCCCTCATGAAAGTCTGAGTTTGTAACCTTCATCACTCATGATTCATCATGTGTTGAAGTGAAATAGCCTCTCATACGTGGTAATATGAAGAGACGTACACGATGTATTATCTGCCATCGTATGGTGTGAATTGCACACACACTTCAGTAAAGACTGTATAAGTGTACGATTTACTGACAATGGATAGATAACAAAATAATGAAACTTGATCACCATGCATTTAGTTGAGATGTATGGAGTGTTCAGACTTAATCACACTATTTGATATAGTGGTGGCTCAATTTCAGAAATCGCCAAATTATGCTGGCTGTTTGATGTTCAAGTGCATGAAAAGGCACTCAAAAATTGTTTGTAGAATGGCTTATTCTAACCATTAATGTCTGTAGGGAAATATTGAGTAAAGCAAACCATTCACTCAGATTTTCATGCTTTTTAAAACATATTTGGCATTTACTTTCAGCACTAATATTTTCATAGCTTCATCTTTACATAATATCAGAAATGCAAGGTGAATGACTCATGAAGTATGAGTTTTCATTGGATGAAGACCATCAGAAAGTGTTGGCTGGAGATTGGACATCCTTCCTGATGTACAGACTTATTCAAGCAGAACTTCTGAATGTCAAATTCAGAGATCTGTAATCTCCTTCATCACTGATGCTTATCTATTCAGTGTTAGTATTCTAACTAGTCTTTTCCTCCTTTAAGAAATATATATGCTACTTTTTAAAAAAAAAGAAGAAGAAATTAAAGTTATCCTAACCTCAACTCTCTTTCAGAAATTACCAAATTTAAGGTTACTCTGAACTTTTCCATACTTATAAAGACTGGCAGTCATTGCTAAAGAGGGAAGAATAAGAAATAAAAAAATATAAAGATAATCCTGGAAGGGAGACTATATGAGCACATCTGCAGATGAGCCCAAGGAATCAAGGATGGGATTCCTCCTCTCTAATTTCAGCATCTTGGTGTCATTCTCCATCACCAACTGATGATGACTTGGCTGTGTCAAGTTTAAAGGACCACCACCTGGTCGCACATCCGAGGCCATCCGTCACTGTACTCTAGACCCTCCTGGTTTAGAAGTTCGATTTGTGAACCATAAGGTGGCAAATCTCAGCTCATCACTAAATGGCATTAGCTGCCTTTTACTTATAACCTGATCATCATTTTTCTTTTTTGTTTGCAGATTATATGTGAAATTTAGCTTTATTTGTGTTTATAGTTTTGAACTAGTATAGGAAGACATTGCTCCATCAAGTCATTATAGACATATATTTTGATAGAGAGTACAGTCGTATGTGAACACCACTAATACCAGTCAATTGTATCTGGAGGAAGTCTGCCTCATAAGTCACTCTAATGTTGAAATATATCATCTTGTTGGTATAGTAGTCCAAGATTGGTTTATGACTTATCATACAAGTTCTAGCTTCTCCAGACAGAAGGGAAGAGAAAGAGAAGTTACTGCTTTGATTCCTATAGGATACAATCCAGAAAAGGAAAATATTGCAGTGTGCTGTGTGGAAGTAATGATTGCACACTGTGAATTAGTCTATGCTTTAATAACCTTCTTCATAGGAGAATTGTGTCCTTGTGTCCAATTAACTCACTAGATGAGGTTACCATGGCAACAAAGAGAAGGTAGACAAAATATTTTTATGTGGCAAGGACAGCATCTTCCTGATCCTTCAAGATCCTCAAAGGTTTACAGCCAAGTTTACTGTTGCAGGAGACCTGTACCAGCAAGACTGTGATTTATGGCTCTAAACGTGCTGGTGCTCACTCTGCCATGATAGTCTCTTCTCTGGTCACTCTGGAATCTTACCAAAAAAATGGTTCAGGAAGTTTCGGACCTCATCATGGTTTGCAAGTTTGGTTGTTGTATTCATAGAAGGTATCTTGCAGTCCATGGACTCAAACCTGGTTCTGAGAGTGTCATTGACCCTTTTTGAAACTGAACCCACAGACGTGTTAGCGCTCACGTACCCAGATTAGCCTCTCATTAAGGACACAATAATGAATTCTGATGAGATTTTGAGAGAGAAGGCTTCACTTGCCAGATCCACACCTCAGTTTTGACTCTCTGTTTATTTCCGAAGAGAAAAAGCCGGAAGCGTGTCTTGACCCCTTCTGACCCCACCCTTTAAGAAGCTAATCTGGAGGCAAGGGGGCAGGGGAGACCCAAAGCCTCTTTTTGGTTCCCCTGCCCTAAGCTTCATCTGGGCCCAGGTGATGATGGAGAGTGTAGGGAGGGATCAAGCAAACCCAGACCCTCCCAAGCTACCAGTTACCTTTTACCGATTTAAAGGGAGGGATGTAACATCTCATTACATCCTTACCACCTATACCCGGGGAGGTTCACCTCCCTGCCTATACCGGTACCATGTTTGTAACATTTCTTCGTCATACATTGAAGTCATTACAGTGTCGGAATTTTGCATTTGATCAATCTGTAGCTTACCTAGTACTATAGATTTTGTCCTAGCACAGATCAAATTTTAAAATGCTTTTAATCTTCTCTTTTTATAAGCTATGTTCAGACAGTGATCCTTCAGCTCATCATTAAGTATGGGGCACCAAGTGTTGCATAGTCTCTTTTGTCATGAAATGACAATTTTATGACAAAGTTATTTTTTCGTTAACAAGTGACAACATCAATTACGTCACAAAATGACGATTTTGTCAAGAAAATGACAATTTCATCACAAAATTGTCATTTTGTTGATGAAATTGATGTTGTCACTTGTCAACCAAGAAACAATTTTGTGACAAAAGAGACCATGCAACACTTGGCACCCTATACTTAACTACTAAGGAGCGCAAATTATCATTTAACACATTCCCTCCGAGATTCTGATACCCCTCTTAACATTGTACCGAAACCACACATTAGGCCCAACTAGTGGCCAGGGTGTTAACCCGTTGAGGACTGGCTGATTTTGCTATAACACACATTTCCCATAGACACCTGCCCAAGTATATTCAAGACTAGTCTTCCAGGGGTTAAGGAGACCCAAGGCAGCTCAAGACGCCAGCCGACCCTCGTCGCTGTGTGCATGTATTCATATTGTAACCACTGCTGTGCCGATCTGCACAGACATCCTGTCTGCCATCTCTCTTGAATTCAGCCACATCTTGTATTTGGATAAGATGCTTTGTTTTGGCTGAATATTCACTCAATCTATAATCACTTCCAATTTCAAAACCACACATGTTTTGCTAGCAGCTGATATGAAATAATGTTGATATTTTTCTGGCAGTCACTTGAGTCCTTTTGCTGCACTTAAGGTTCAATGTTCAGCTCCTCTAATTCCAAAAAAAAAAAGAGAGAAAAAAGTAAAAAGAAGTGAGTCATATATCTGTATTGTTGTTGATTCAAGTAAGTCTATATTAAAATACTCTGATTACACAATATACACATGTATGTGATATGACCTTACATCGATAGTCACTTCATATCATTATCAGAAAAGGAAATTCTTCTCCCCCCCCCCCCCCCCCCCACTGGTTTCATAAATACCGGTAAATGCTTTTAAAACACTGAATTTACTTATTGTCGCCTGCCAGGCAGAAGGGCTCTTAGGCTTGAGGGCCAAAAAACATTGCCAAAAAAATGATGGTTGCATCATATGAAAGAGCTTTCAAAACTCAATCTACGTATGTCATGAACAAAATTCAAATTATATAGGTGAAATTTCATGATACTGTAGGTCCCTGGAGTAAATATGAATTTAAAGCAGGCAAGTGACCACTCATTTTACACTAGAGGCAGTTACCTGGGCATGTAGAATAGTACCCTATGTTCATTGTCACAGGGTTAGACTCCACCTATTGGTCCCTGGCCCGGTGGTCACATGGTCTTTCTCTAGACTCCGATTCAAACTTTTACAAAATGACACTTGTACAGTACAGCCAGCTGCCTGCTGTGAAATCTACACACTCTTTTACTTGAAGTGTATAATACCACATTCATTCTCATCTCAGCAGGAGAAAAATCCAACAATGTCTGTGGTGGGTTGACACATGTGTATTTAGGTCGTTGCCATGGATACATCGAGGTAATGATCTAATACCTCTTTGCTTTTCTATGTCCTCAAATGGCATTTCAGGCTATTTCTAAGTGCATTTTCCAATGAGTCATATTTATTTCCTATTTTCTTCCCCATTAGAAATAGTCATCCATTTGATGAGGCTGTTGAAAAGAGTTCATAGCTGCAGCAGGCATTTAATTTGGTCGTTTCATTCTCCGTCACTGTCAGCTCCTTCAGTGAAGACATAAATCAAGCTCACTGCCATGGTTGATGTGACAGGAGTCCTTTAGTGCCCAGGCAAAGCTGTCTGTGCTTTTGACAGCAAATATTGACTGTTTGGTGAAAAATCACCATGTTTTCATACAACACTCTTCTTTACACTATTTGGGCTCCTAGGGGGTTTTGCTAGTCTTCGTTTACAGTCGTTTTGAAATGATAGGCTCTTGTTCTGTCACACAACAACTGAGATTCAGTGCAGATGATGTAGTGAATGTTTCAAAGTTGGATACAGAGGGAATTCAATACTCGTATAACACCTCTCAAGGCCATCTTTTATATTTCGTGATTTTATTTTGCGGATTTGTGTTTACACCCAAACTTTGGGGTCTGGGAATTCAGACAAGGGTGGCTGTCAAGAGAATCCTTTTGATGTTATTATTCCTCAACACAGTCACTACAGACTCAGAGAAATTTATGGCACAGTATTTTCTCTTTTCAGAAAGAAGATCCACAGACAGAAAATGAAATCCTGGCTTTGGAATGAGAGAGGAAAAAAAAAAGAAACAACCAAGCAGACAGGAAGTTTTGCTCCTGGCTATAAGAGGAAGAAAAAAAAAGAATCTGAATACAAGTGTTACAAAGAGATGTGTCTTCAAGTGGGAAATTGCTTTTTCACTGTTTACACTGTGCTTGTAGCTGTGGATCAGTGCCCACAACCAATCTAAATAGAATTGTCAAGCAAGAATGATGTTGTGTGTTCAGGGATAGGCTTGTGCCACTGTGGAGGCGGTGCATTTTGTCTATTCGGATCACATGTAATCAGTCAGAAATGTGAGACTGCTTTTGAAGAAAGAATAATGAGGGGAGAACATCTCTTATCAAGTGATCGAGTCAGTAGGACTAATCTCTGTTGCTTCTATTCTATTCTTCTTCATTTTTTGTGCCATGATTAAAAACTGGGCATCCACCTAAGTTGCAGAGAGTGCAAACTGAGTACATCTGTCTAATAAACGTGAGGTGCCCACGTTGTACAAGCATAGTCTTTTGAGTGGGTACCTCCACTTTTTTTTCGCAGAATGTATAAATATGTCTATATGAAAAATGCCTAATTTTGTAATGATTATTGACAAATGTTATTCTTTGCTATCTATACATGTATCATTCCTTCAAACGCATGTCGAATCTATACTTTTTGTACATTCTGTTGAAAGAAGTGAAAATAAAACCTTTGAATTGAATTGAATTGATTAACAAATCGAGAAAGTGCTGAATTATCAAAGAGGCCCTGTGATCCACTTTCTTTTCTTTTCTTACGACCAAATAAAGGGACCTATCTGTCAGACTGCAGCAAGATGTAATTTGGACTGCTTTTTAGGGATTTTTTTGGTGTCCCAAATGAGGATCACACTTCACAGAGTAATCCTTATGTGGGACACCTGAAAAGAGTCATTTCAAAAATTCCAGGGTAATTGGCATTTACACTTTACACGAGTCAAAACCAAATACAGTTGAACCTCTCGTATCTGGACAAGTCGGGACCGGGGCTCATCCGGATAAGGGATTTGGCCGGATACGGGAGACTCAATGCTTTATACATGTACATATACACATGTACTGATGTAGCCCATTGTAGTACCACATGTAGTAATGTGTATACTGTAACCTTTTCATTGTTACATTTGGGGATGTTTGGGGATGTTAAAATATCTGAAGGTACCCAGTGGTAAGCAATTTGGAAGGAAATTTGATGTAATGTATGTCAATCATGTTGGAAGTAATATGTAATTCATGTGTGTTTGTGTAGGAGTTCTCAAGAAGTTGGGAATCCCCCTTTCCTCCCGTAATTATTTTAAAAAAATCACGGCGAGATTGCGTCCGTATAATAGAGAGATCCGGATAAAGGGAGGCCGGATAAGAGAGGTTCAACTGTAGATGCAAACCAAGAATCACAAAAAACATTTCATGACATGGGCAGCTGTGATTTCATGTCATGCCTTCTGGTAAATAACCACCTTTTGATTTTGAAAGTAAAGAATGAATTTTATCTTGAAGACAAGAATGTAACAAGGCAAAAATTGATTTACTTGTTCATAGCTAACTACTTTGGAATGGACCAATGATGCTACCACTACCAGAATGGAGGAAAAATCATTCAGTTTTGATCATTAATTTTTGAAGGGGTACATTAGAAAGTGGACTAAAAGGTGTACTAGGGAAAAAGAGACAGGTTAGGAACTTCTTGATCCCTTCATTCAACCTTACTTCATTTGATCTCACCATTTGAAAGGTATCTTTTATAAGGGGCAAAATCCTGAACAGAGAAAGCTCCGCTAGAAGGAACATATCAGTCAATTTTCAGAACCAGATGGTTTGCTGTGTACAAGGTATGAGTTAGGTATATCTGTGATACCTTTTCTCATTGCAGAATACACCAACTCTGAAATAAAGAATAAGAAAAAGACAGTCATCATTTCCTATCTGTGATTATATTGGTCCAAACTACTGGTAATGCTAGTCCTGCCTAAAAAGTATTTTCTTCTACAGAGTCTGAAATGCAATATGTTTGCGTACAATGAGTTGTCGCAACAGGTTAGAGAGAATCTCCGAGACATGTCTCACAACAGAAGGTTAGTGCATTCAGTGTGAATGATTTTCCAGTCTCCACGTCCCCAAGCGGTGACAGGCTGTACGTGTAGGTCATCAGAGGTAGGCATTTTACAAGAAGATGAAAAACTTTTTTGCAACTGTGATAAATATTTGAATGCGTGGTGTTCAGAGAGCTGTACAGTCCTGACTGGCATTCCAAAGTCTCTTCTTCAAACTTGATGTAATTGTTGTTGTTTTTTATAGAAGATTTCAATCAGCTCTTTGCAGACATTCACATGGGATGATCTAAGAGCTGGTTTCATGCCTCAATACTGTAAAACATGATATATTCGCGGCACAAAATTTTTACGAATTGGAGCTGATGGCCTTTTTCGTGGCATGAAATTTTTGCGAATTGCCACTGGCGTTCAATGCATATAGTGTAGACAAGAAATTTTGCATGCATTTTAATTTTGCGAATCTTGGCGCTTGCAAAATTCACGAAATTAAAATGCACGTGAACATTCCTCGTTTTACAGTATCCAAGATGTCTCACAGACAACATACTACATGTACACATCACAATCAAAACACAAAATCCAAACAAGTGTCATATAGCACTAATTCACAACTCAAGCATATGAATAGAGATCTCTTGACAAAGCTTTGATGTCATCTAGTTATAATGTCTATAACCAGACTAATCGAGCAAAAAAAGACAACCATCACTTGATGAGTTCCTGTCCTATTTTTCTGAATGTCAGACACTTTAAAGTTTGACACTTGTACACAAGAGGTTTGCTGTTTAGTAATTAGGTTATTCACCTGTTTTATCTTCACAGATTTTACAAGACAACTGATATCAACAACTTCATAGCAACTCACAAAATTATAGCATCTGATAAACAGAAATGCAGTGTGTTGCATTTTCAGTTTGCATGTGACCTAATTCTGTCACTGTAGTACATGATTGCAAAATTCAAGTCCAAATTGGTGAAATTATGTGGGATGTAAAATACTTCAACATTTTGGATTTAGCAGACTTACCTGTGGTTATAGACCTGCTTATATGGCCCTTCATGAATCAAACGAACACATTTCTACTTCCAGTGCTTCCATTTTTGAAAGTGTATTTTTATGTATCATTGTGCATTATATTGGTGCATTATTGGTCTGCACTACACTTCACACATGCACACACATAACTTTGTGTCACATTTATTGCTCTAGGCAAATGTGAATTTAAAGAATTAAAGCAAACATTGGGTATGGTCCCTCTTACTTTCCATCAATAAAATGTTATGTCATCATAAGCTATATTCCAAAGAGTCATTAAAAACAACCACTGGAGATTAAATGAAACAATTGATTAATTTCTTGACTGGTAGGCAGTCTTTTCTTAAACTTTAAGCTTTTGATTTTATGGTTATTGAAATCATTCAGCCAAAAAGCGAGTCCTCGTATTAACGTGCGACTGAGGTGCCTCAGTGGGATGCAGGGAAAGTGTTTAAAATTCAAATGCCAACTCTGATGAGATGAAGGCCTGAGTGCTGATGTTGTTGAAATTGGAGCTTGGCAAACAAGTCAGAAGATCTCCCTTACAGTCTCCTTCTAGGTGAGGACGTCTAGAAGTGGGAGGTGTGTGCAAACTTGGAAGGGAACGAAGATTTGTAATGGTAGAGAAGAAAAAAACAACAACAACTTTCCCTGCACAGGAAGTACCTTTATGATGAACCTTTCACAATGCCCATTTGCTCACATGAACAGAGGTACATTTGCCTCTTCTTTCTGTAATGTGGCTGATAAATTAGAGGACTGAAAGTGTTGGTCATCAAGATAGCTTCCTAATTGGAGAATCACACTGATATTGTGCCTGTAATTCTGCGTTTTCATTACTCTGTGGCCATGGTATCGGACTATCTGACAGTCCGATATTCATCATACAGCTCCCCTCTATGGAACAGCCACCTGCTTAACAATAATGACAAAGATGTAAGATTTGAGATCTACCCTTAACCCTTTCTGTGCAAGGGACTTTGAGCAATGTGTACAATGCTATGGGGCTCTTCACACAAAGGGTTAAGTAGAACTTTATACATTACATTACTCAGCCTGTCTCAGTGTCCTGGCTGCAGTGTTCACTTTGCCATTTTACCTTTTCTCTTTGTTCTTACCAGCCATTTCAATTTGATAGAAAAAACTCCATCAAAAATAGGTGTTTTTCTTGACTTTGTGATCACATACTGACACTTTCTCATTTCTTTAGCAGTTGTCATAAAATTAGATGGTCTTCTGTATTGTGTTAGGACTGAGTACTGTTTGCATTTTGCACATGTATTTTACTTATCTCATGGTGAAGATGTCTTAGAAAACTTGCTAGAATTGTAACACGCACTAATACTTTGTGGACGTATCCGGGCAATTACCCCCCCCCCCCCCCCCCAACTAAATACTGGTTAGTGGTAAGGTTAGAGTAAAGATTAGATTAGGTTTAGGTTTAGGATTAGGATTAAGGCCAGGGGAAGGGTCTGAGGTAATTGCCCAGGGGGTAATTGCCCTAGACCCCTTTGTGGAATATGTATGACATTGATAATTTGGATAATTTGTGCTTTTAGATAATATGCTTGCAATTATTGCACATTGTGGGGATCACAGCACACAGCCAAATGATAAACTGTGTACAATATCAAAGTTTGGTGTTTTCAGATTGTAACCATGAAAGAGTTACTTTTTGCCATAGCACTAGGAAAGAGGCTCAAACACAAAACTTCTTAATATGTGGGGGAAATATTTAATATCTAGAAAATATGTTACGACTGATATCAGACAAGGATGGAGTTTACAGAAAAGTTCATTATTACACAATGTCCATTTGTGTGATAACTTACTTTGATTATCAAATGGGGCAGTTTGCAATTCCTAGTATACATGAATTCTCTGTGGTATTTATTGGTCCTAACGTTATGGTCCATTGAACCTTGAATTCATGCAAAGTTTAGGTTTTAATTCAGCATTAAGTTCATATCGTTATATAAATTTTGTAAGATGTATTTCACAAGCTCTAAAAAAAAGGCCTTGAGATTTAATGAATGCATATATATCAAAGCATGCATACTAATACATGGCTGCTGTTTAAAACTGAAAGCATCTTTTGTTGTTCAAGACTGTTACATTTGTGTTAACCAAATTAACTCTAAATGACCTTTCAATTCTGACCATTGTGTTCCAACTATGTAACAGCTGATAATCTATGTAGATTTTAAACCCTGATTTTGTGATTTAATGAATTTCAAACTTTATCTGTGTAAAAAAGTTTTCATTAAAATCTCATTTCTTTGTAATTGACCCTACTTATCAAGATGATATCAAGGATATTTTTTTTCCTCATGAACATGGAAGAACAGCATGTCTTCGTATTCATTTTTTCTTTAATTCGAGTTTTCACCTATATTTTCCTTTCATTTCACTCTTGCTCCTAAAGAATCTTCTCAGTTGGATAAATTTCTAGCCCTCAGTCAGGAAGATGGAGGTCATTACAGGCTTTCAGCTGGCCAGGGGTGGTAGTGGTTTGCATCGATCAGTTATATCAGATTTTATAAGAGTTTTCTGAAAGTTTGCAGGTATTTATTTCAAGTTGGGGCCAGATCTGACCCACTGATATGTCATAGATTGCAGTGACTCATGAAGTGTTAGCTGCCAACAAATAGAATTCAGCCACATTACGCCCGAACCCTGTCAAATATTTTCTGTTCACTTGAGAATATATCTCTGGCAACGTAGCCCCAGCAGTGTACCCAAGATAGCCTTTTTCCAGGCATTCACCATTAAAGGAGAGTAAGTATCACTATGATAGTGGATTAAGGTATTGCTTCAGTATTTGCCACTGTGATGTCATATTGATAAAAGATATGGCAAACAATGTGTGCTTCAAAAGCTATTCTCTCCTTTACTTGAGACTAATAACTACAATGACTGTTGGCCATTGCTCGATGTGTTACTTGCAACAGATGCACTTCCTGTCGGTACCTACAGCTAAACATATACAATGTATTCCTTCATCCCAAGTCTGAATTGTTTCCATGCACAATATAAACATTATGTTTTGGTCATTAAGGTAGCCTAGTGAACCAATGGGTTTGCCATTCAGTGGCCTGTACTACCAAAAAGAATAAAGATGCGGCCATCTGATCGATTCATTGATTTTTTTTTTTTTCTGATAGGTATATTGCTGCAGTCTTGAGAAGAAGCTAGCATCCCTCCTCCCAATGACAAAGGTTTGCTAAGACCGGTTCCCTAATGGTATCGATGAGGGATGAGCACACGATCAGGTTTCCCATCCCTCCTCCCTCTTCCCTCCTCACCTCTCCCTCTCCTCCTCTTCCTCCTCTAGTCTTAATTTCCAAACCTCACTTGTAGAATAAAAATGGCAATTGATTGTATCCTGTAAGAATGACTTTCACTATGTCCTGATGGCCCACACTTTTGGTTTCTTTCTGGTAAAATTTTGATATTCAAGATGTGAATATTGTGTGCATCGTGTTAATATGACACAGTACATTACAAATTCAGTGATATTTGTGCTACTTCTAAAACTTATTATTAGTAGTACGAAGTTTTTTTTTACAAGGGAAATATTTCATCAATATGTCACATTATGTTTACCTCATATCACAATAATCTGATGATGATGATGATAAAGACATTTCAATGTGACTTTAATTCTGGTTTTGGTTACACATCGAGATATCCCAAAGGGTTTGCAGTATAGGTCTGATCCTAAAAATTGAAAATGAGTGATGTGTACTAGATGCAAAAGAAGTAGATGTTATCCCCAAAGGAAAACTCCCAGCAAAACAGTCTGAATAAAGGCTATCGTAGTCGCTCCAAAAAGAAGCAATGATTTTATGTCTTCGTGGATTCTTACCCAGAGTTCCTTGGATTGCGTGTGTGAAAATCTAGACACATCTCTCAAAGAGTAGTGGTCAAATTGTTGAATATTTGTGCAGAGCATGGATCAGGCCATAGCAACTCAGCTGAAAGATTCTGGATATCTTTCCAAATCTCAATTCCTATCGAATATCAAAAATGCAAATTTTACAAGTTGCCAAAAACAAGCAGGAAAAAATAATGAGAATGTGACTACAAGCTGTAACATAGCATACAAACTACAGGAAACATATGGCTGGAAAAAAAAAGAGACAAATTTAAAACATAAAGTAAATGCTATACATTTTGACACAATGACATATTTTAGACCAATGAAATTTGGTGATCAGTGTAGACATTTGAAAAAATAGTGAAATCAAGTGATGTGTTCATTGTTGTTTTTGTCCAGATGGATATTATAGTGGTTTTACATGCCTGCAAATTTTGTGCCAAATACAAAGTGTATGTCTCACAGATTAACAAGCATATGATACTGGGCAATGGATGTTACAATATGATTGTATAACAGTAGAATGAATCATGCATTATCATCCTGTCTCAAACCATGCAATATTATCAGATAAGTTTCCCCACAGATTATTAATATGTCACAGATTCTCAGATAAGGTGGAGCAGATAGCAATATGTGACAAAAAGTGAGATCTTGTTTTAAGAGGAGTGAGATGTTGTTTGAAGAGCACTGCAACCTGCAGAACATCCTTTCTCTTCAAGCTGGGGGCAGACCCTGAGGGGTGGTAGCCCAGTAAGAGATGGCCTCGTCTCCACCACTGTGATGGAGGAAGGTGGAGTGATGCGGACGATGTATGGAGGATGACTAGTGTCATCCACCGCTCCGTCACTCAGCCTGGGGAGACTGGTAATGCCCCCGGACAGGGAATCTGCATGAATTGAACATTGGAGTAATAAACGAGAGGGGGTTTATTGGGACGCTCAATGTGCCCACACCTCATCTCGTCCGAATTGGCTGCTTGGCAGACCATTAATACCCATTAGCCAAGTGGAGAGGTAATCTAAGTCAAATATTCAGTCTGAAAGGCAGAAAAAAAAATCCTTTAAGTGCCTGCATCGTACAATCTATGCTATTTGCCTCAGTGGAATAATAATATTTGTAAGCCACTGGTGTCCTATTGTGTTACTAATTGACTGCATCGTTCATTCCCTGGACAAGTCTTTCCCACTATTCCCTGTACTATTGGCTTCTACATTCCCTCACTATTTGTTATTTGTTTCATTTGCTGTTTATTTTCTGTTGTTGCCATCATCAAGTGAATGATACATGCAAGGATGATATTACCTAGATCTATTACTAATGGATGTGAAGATTGCAGCATTTATTTGTACATGACTAACAACTTCTCAAGAAAGTGGCGGGTTGAGTGATGAATTTGATTGCCCAACAAAGACACTATCAATATACTCAGAATACAAATGTGTAATGGGGCCAGTATTATGATTTTATATCAAGAAATAAAGGGTCAGCTGATAGTGCAACGTATGGGAGAAACTCTTTCTCATATGGACCTTTTTGAAGCCAAGATTCATGAGTGAAACATTTTTTTTTTATTTTTTCAGGCATTGATATGGCCTACATCAAAGCTTAATGTCAGATTTTCAAAAGTTTTCTTCTTTGCTGTAATATATAGGAGCATTATTTCTGTAGGTGCAGTATTTGTGTTATGAAATTTGCTATATTATACAATTATAACTCAATGCAATTTATCAGCATGAGTTTGGTGTGAATCTTTTGAAAGCCAAGTCAAAGTAAATATCTTAGATTTATTGACTTATAATGAATGAAGAGCATTCTACTAAATTGAATTTGAATGTGATCCATCTATAAACTTAATCTGAGCAATTTAGTTGTAAATTCACTAGTCTTTGACTGAGATCAGGGGTCAGCCTGTCAATGCAAACAGTCTAGGATTACTGTAAGTATAATATATTTAAAGAACTTTAATGAACCTGGGTGTAGAGACAAATGACAATGAATTGAATAATTCATTAATTTCCACATAAAAAGTGCAAGCAACCTTTCTCTTGTCATTTACTCAATAAAACTCTGAATTTTACGTAATACCATATGTGTGTGTATGTGTGTGTGCACACTCATTGAGAAATGCAGTCTTAGCCACTATAATATGTCCTGGGTTGATTACAGGGTGTTTTGCAGACAGAAGCATAAATTGACATCCTGGTGAGGAATGTTTTCTCGTCTACTGATGATGGTCACTTATCCCCTTGATTGGATAGAATGATAAATCTGGTATTGTTATCACTCTTTACGAATAAAATACTCCTGAGGCTTGAAATGAGACTGCTTCTCAATTTCTCTCTCTCCTAATGTATTATTTTTTTTCACTCTCTCCATCTTCCTTTTATCTCCTCCTCCTTCTCCTCCTCCTCCTTCTCCTCCCATATTTCTAGCCCATCCAGTCCCATCATTATCTATCTGTCTCAGTGAGACTTTGATTTGAGCCATTGCCACGGTCCACTAAACCGTGGCTACATCAGGCAGCAGAATTCAGACCACATCTGTTATCCCCTTGTCCCATATGGAGGATTCTATCTCAACGCTGTGCTGCACAGTGCATGCCTCTCAGATCTTGAAGAACAGGCACAGACACACACACACACACACACACACACACACATACACACAGATACACACATACACCTACACACATATCTGGTTGCAGTATTAGTTGATTTACCTCCATATGACAATGAAAATGAGCAGACATTCCATCGTATGCTTTCGAAATATTTATTCAAATTATTTCAATGATTGTAATTTGTTTACAATGATTTTTATGTTGGATTCCTTATTTTATGGCTGATGCAGAAACTGTCAGATTTCAGAAAATTACTCAGGACTTGTGTGAAAAGATGGCATAGCATATAAAAAGAAAATATCACCCAAATTCACTTTCCTAAAAATTATGAATAGATGCTCTGGAGAGTTAAAACAAAGAGCAGAGTACTTCTGAATCCATATTTTCTTTTTCTCCTGTCTGAATATATAGCACATTTCCTGCTTGAAGGAGGCATAGATTTGACTATCACAAAATTGGCCTAGAGGGAACCCTCAAGCGAGAATTATCTTGAGTTACAGTTAATGGCGGTATCGGGTTGTGAAATAAGGAGGTTATTGTGGTGGATATTGATTGAAAAGTGCTGAGACTGTCCCTTGCAAAGTGTTTTGGCATTAGTTGCAATCTTGTCATTACAATGTAATCCATATTATAGCTTGAGGTTCTGCACCCCTGCATTTCAAGAAACAATAAATATCTCAGCATTTTGTTACACCTAGTCAAGTCGATTCAATCCAGCAATATTTCCAACTCTGATGCTATGTTGTGAACAAAAAGTAAAGAAATCATACTTTTATTATTTTTAATTGTGCAGCTATGCCTTTTTACAGAATGAATCAGAATTTTAAAAAATGAATGTTTTTTTCAGCTGTTATTGACTGAGGATGAAAACATATAAAAAGTAATTTCATGATAAATTTGCTATGAGAAAGTTGTAAATGTATGATTGAAGGAATTTCTTCTTTAGTATTAGGTTCACTAGCAACTGTTGAGCTGTAACGGTTTGAAATTGTTAATCTACATTCTATAGTACACAATAAATTGTCTGTCTCAGGTAGTAGTCACAAGGCAGAGATGAAGGCAATAATGCAGTAAGTACTGAAAGTAACCTGAAGTCATGTTTAACCAAGATTTTTTTTCAAATGTATATACAAATTATAACCACTGTGTGAAACCATTTAAATTCATAATGGCTAATGGTACCAGGTACTATATTCTATATAGGCATATGATGGATAGGTGGCGTACTCATTTGATACACTGATCCAGCTTTTCCATCATCACATAGATTTGAGGTTTTCAGTCAACTGCATGGCTAAAGGCTTGTACAAAATGTATGATACAGGTAATATTTATGTCTGACTAAAGAATACATTTGGTTTTTATGAAGTTATGACCTTATGATTTAATCTTTGCTTTCAATTACATCTATATGTTTATGTTACTATTTGACGGTAGTTATAGATGCAACATTCCATTACGCAAAGACACAATTCTATTGCACACATTAGCTTTCACATAGGAGGCAAGATGAGATGATCCCGTAGTTATAGAATGCCAGTGGATTGTTTAATAGAGATTATAATTTTACCAACAGAAAAAAAAAGGGTTTCGAAGATGCTCCAAAGCCTGAAGTCATTTCGTCATGGTTAATACATCATCCATACCCCTTTTGTGTTGAAATATTCAACCATGAACGATGGCCTGTGTGAATTATAGATCTGATGCTGAATGAGCACACCCTTGGTAATGCCAGCCCCAGTTAATGCCTTGGAGTGTCCTCCATCTCTCCTACATGAATCAACCTGCATAAGGTGACCTACACATGATTAACCCTTTTAGTGCTGGGCCTGCAATATCCAACATGAGATGAGTGGGCAATCAAGTATATGTATGTGTGAAGGAGATAGTTTTTCGTTCAGCTTCTGTAGACTGAAGTCAAAGATTACTTACAGAGAAATGTGCTATAATACCAGAAACATTCGTGGCATAAAATTTGTGCAAGTTGTAGTCAGCAGCCTTTTGCGTGGCATGAAATTTTCACAAATTGCCACTGGCATTCAATGCATATTGTGTAGACAAAAACTTTTGCATGCATTTTAATTTTGCGAATTGTGGCTCTCATGAAATTAGCAAAATTGAAATGCACATGAAAATTTCTGGTTTTACAGTAAGTTGATTGACCCTGTCTACTTCCATGGCTGGGAGAGCAGTGAACGCATTGAAGGACTCAAAATCTCTCTTTGGATGTTTGTTGCCAATTTTAGGGGTAAGTTATGTTAGCTGGTATGAATCCCATGTGTTCAAGAACGTAAAGTGTGAAACAATCCAGCACTGAAGCCAGACATGTTTGCTGCCAAATGCCTGCTTAAAACCAAACCACACATTGTGAAGATTTAGGCATGAATAGGGCAAGAGTTTTACGGTGGTCAGTTTGAAAGCAGATGCTTTTTGTCTTAATTAGCCAGTTTTTCGTGTATTGTATACACACAATTGTGAGATGAGACTCTTCTGTGATTTAAACAGTGATTTCCCCAGTCTTTCTAGGCCTAGGCTTACAGACAGCTTACTGTGCGTGGTGACTTGAAAACAGAATAAGAACCTTTTAACGGGAGTTAGCTGGTGAATTTATCAGGTCTCCTAAGTTATCTCTAAAAGGGGACACCCATTTGAAGTAACCTTCACTTTCAGTTGTTTGCAAAGAAGGGCTTTTAGCAACGTTTTGCCAGTAGTTGTTTTTCTCATCATGTTGATGATATATTCACAGTCTTTGCTGTGGCTGCAAAGAATACACTCTGTTATGGTGGCATGCATCATGCAGCCTGAAGTTTAGGAGGTCAATGTTTCCTTGTGGTGCTGGAAATTTGTCACTCAGCTTTAAAAAAAAATCAATTTTTGTCTTTCAACATCATGAAATGAAGTTCATCTTTCAAAATACGTCTCCTATTGACAAGTGTTACTTAATTCTCCAACTTTCTTGCAATGAAAACATTTTATTGAATCATTGTAAATAGTGAGTGCCAAATAATGATAATTGTCTGACCATTTGATATTCTCTTGGAATTCCACAGATATTAAAAAAGATTAATTTTAAAGTACAAACACACTAAACGTGGGACATACAATTGAATAGACCCAATCCAATGTAAGTGATCAGATTCTGTAATAAGCCGGATGATAGATCCTAACATAATCTTACTGATGGATCAGTTCCTTTCAGGCTGATTATTATTCAGTGTACATCTTGAATAACAACAAAATTGAATAGGAGATTGTACCTTAGAGAGATATAGAATTCTGTGCATGACAATTTCTTCTATGGATGTACCATTTTTTCCTCGAATTCTCACCCGTAATGATGCTTCGTCAACTCCTTTTCGTTCCTAAGCGAATTAAACTGAAAGGTCAAAATGTTATTCCATTGAATGTGAAAGTGTTGTTTACCTCCAGAATGTTTACCACAACTCCTTCACACATGTACCCCCTAATGCAATGAGAGGGGCTTCATCTTACCCCTGTTTCTTTAATACTCCAAGAGGAACCAGAAGGAATTCCATGCTTATTCATGGAGCAAATTGTAATCTGTGTAATGGGGAATTAAGACTTGGTGGCATATCGGTTAAAGACCAAAGGGTTTTCAGACCCGTGCCTATTGTGAAAAGCAGCAGTGGTCTGTAAGACTGGTGATAAAGTACAAGTCAGACTTACCTTATGTAGCCCACTCAGGTCAGGAGGTGGCTTCGTTTACACCGGTTTCATTTCATCAGCATTTCATTCTGTCAACATTTCATTCTCATACTTCCCACCAGTAAAATCACATCCAATAGATATGTGATAGATTGTACAAGAGCAGTGTGGATGATGTCTTCTTCTTCTTCTTCTTCATCATCTTCTTCTTCTTCATCTCCTTCTTCTTCTTCTTCTTCTTCCTCTTCTTTGTCTTTTCCTCTTCTCATCCTTCTGTTTGTTCATTTTTTCTTCTTCCTCTTCGTCTTCTTTTTCTTCCTTTTCTTCTTCTCTTAATTCTAAGACCAAAAAGCCTGAAAGACCTGAAAATGCTTTCTCTCCACATTTCTTTTCCACACCAAAACTCATTTATGTTCCTAGTTATCAGTTAAACCTGCCTTTATGAATTCATTCATAGAAATGTTTTCTGGCTTTCAAATCAACTAAATGGGCAGGATATGGGAAATCATAATGATTAACTGAGATAGGAGTGCCAACATATAGCACTTAGATATGATATCAGAGTTTGATTACAGATCTTGACACTGGAGATGGTAGCAGTCATAGTGATATAGCGATAGGAAAGGGACACCAGTGTTAACACACCAGCTTGTGATCTTCTTTCCAAGCTAAAGTATCTCTTTCTTCTTCTTTTTTAAAGCATTGCTGCCAAGCTTTTTATGAAGCTTAATGCTCACAAATGCCCCATTTTATGGGCTTTCATTGTTGGTGAGCACCAGGCCATGCCAAGATCTGAATGGACACTGCTATTGTAGGATGGGCATGTCATGCAAAGACGTTTCTGTACATCAAATTGAAGCTCGATTACTTCCTTTAAATCAGTGAGCTTAAAGCCTGGCATACATTCAACAGAAATCTATAGGAAAGGGCTGCATGTAAATTGCTCTCAATGAATGAGACAAGAAAAAAAATTGTTTGTATATGTGTGATGTCTTTGCATTAGTGCCTGCTTTTTTGAAGAGAACAAAAATTGTTCCAGGCCACTTGATGTGAAGACATTTCACCACTCTGTCATGTGATTCAGAGTTTGCGCACAATAGTAATCTTCATGACACGTCTTCTACTCGTTTGTTTGTTCATTTTTGTTTTATGTTGTTTTTGGAAGCAGGGTGGTCAGATTGTGTCTTTCTTTTCGTAATTATAGAAGTTAGAAACCATAAAGGATAGTCTTTACCTGTTTTGAATTATCTCTACCTAGCACTGTTGGTATTGTGCTAATATTTTTCCCTCCCGAAAAGTGCTTGAGGATGTCACATAACAGTTAATTAGGAATTGTATGGTGCATTTTGTACGTCAGAGTTTGTATTTATTTCTTGAGTGCAGTTCAGAAGTTGAGTGCAGATTAGAACAAGTATTTCTGTTGTAAAGGACAGAGAAATACTAGATGTGAACTGCACTTGAACTCATCATTGAGACAAGTTATTGTAGATGTTATGCAGGATGCAATAATTGCCACTGATGATGATATTCTTTGAAAATGGGGAATCACAAATCAAAGCAGAGCGTTTAGAAAAAGCATGCTTTAACAGAATAAACACAATCAGACCATTTCATGCATCAGTTTTGACTCTCATTTGCATGACCAAGAGAATGACATATAGACCTGAAGTTATCTTGAGATATGTCTGTCTGGTCAAGTTCTATAATACACACAAACTTTAGGCACATTTGGACAAACAGTTCCTGAGATACAAAACAAGGGGATGTGCATACTGGCTGTATGCAGGATGCGATTGACTCTTGAAATTAAGTTTAATGCCTTCCAAACTTTATTCAAAAATTGTGATCAATATACCTTTACTTCATCAAAAAAAAAAGAGTGGCATGTAGATTACATTGTGCATGATTAAATGCAATGAAAAGCTTAACAATAATGTTAATTGCCATTATGAAAAATGATCAGGGAAATCTTAATGTCAGATGGTCATGTCATTTAGTACTTACTACTTACAAAGTAGTAAGTACTGATGATTTTGATGTTTAAGGACAAGGACCTTCATAAACATAAGGATTGAGAGAATGTAGCAATATTAGTAGAACCAGGGAGGTACTAGGCTTTGCCTAGTACCTCCTTGGTAGAACACATCATTGAAAGTTTGAGGAAAATCAGACAATCCGTTCAAAAATTATAAATTTTTGAAGTTTTTGTGCAGTCACTGCTGGATGAGAAGACTACTGCAGCGTATGATGTCACATGAGTACAACAATATAAGGAAAATATAAAGAGAATTTCACAAAATTTCATCTTTTGAAAAAAGTACACATTCCCTTGACTCGTTACTGACATATGTTATGGGTAATATTATTCCCCCTGCCTTTAGAAAGAGGCAAGTCAAGTGCTCTTTTATTATGCGAAAAAAGTGAAAATATGTTGAATTTTCTTTATACTGTTGTACGCATATGACATCACAAGCTGTAGTAGTCTCCTCATCCAGCAGTTCCAACACAAAAATTTGAAAAATTAATAACTTTTGCATCGATTTTCTAATTTTCCTCAAACTTTCACTGATGTGTTCTACTAATATTGCTGCATTCTCTCAATCCTTTGTTTATGAAGGTGAACTTGTCCTTTAAGACTGCTGATTTTAAAATTCCAGTTGTTAGTTTTACCAAATTTCTTGGAGATATCCTAGGTGCAATCAATAGTATACTGTAAAAGTGGAAATTTTCGTGGTGTTGAAATTTTTGCGCTTTTCGCGCAACTAGAAACTAGCACAAAAATAAAAGCATGTGAATATTTTTGCGTGCTATATGTTCCAGTAGTTATGGTCTTCATTCCGCGTAATTCAAAACACGCAAAACTCTTCTTACCCTGCCGAGCGCGAAAAATTAGTCACGCGAAAGTATTCACTTTTACAGTAGACCATTTTTTAGTCACACAGGTCCTTTATTCAAAGAAGAAAACTTATTGACTATTTTTGATATGAACATATTCTTACTCATTGTTTTCATGTACACATATATGAACAACATTTTGCCAAAGT
Organism: Diadema antillarum; assembly: GCF_040938485.1. Taxonomy (NCBI): domain Eukaryota; kingdom Metazoa; phylum Echinodermata; class Echinoidea; order Diadematoida; family Diadematidae; genus Diadema; species Diadema antillarum. The sequence continues at coordinate 5,245,860 of NW_027270964.1, forward strand.
TTCTTGATATTTCCTTCATCCAAAATAAGAACAATTACAATACTACACAGATGGACAGATTGTATATCCCCAATTTTAAATACTGCATTTCAAGATTCACTTTCAAATATACGGGACCTGTTTTATGGAATGATTTGCCAAATGTAATAAAGTTGTCTAACAGAATTTCAATATTCAAAAGAAGTTACAAATTCTTTCTTGTTCAAAAAGATATACCATAAATTTCAAGTTTTATTCAGTGTATAAGCACCTCACTTTGATGGCTCTTGCCTTCTTATAGGCCTATGTATTTTGTTCTTTCTGTAGTATAGTTTTCTAGTGTTTTGTATTGCATTAATGTAACTATTTTAGCTGTAATACTAGGGATCAGCCATAGAAAGACCAACGGTCTATGTTGATCCCCCCACAAACTGAAATAAGTGTTTTCATGTTGTGTTTGTCTATTGTGAAGTTCTTTTAAGTTGAATATTTTTCCTGTATTGTTCCAATGCTCAATGTATCATTCCTGAATTCTTTGTAAATGCTTTTATCAGGATGTGGAAATAAATGAAATGAAAATGATTTTTTTTTTTAACGTGTAGATAATTCACTTCAGAAATTGGACAGAAAGATAAAAGGATAGAGAAACTAAAATTCTTACAATTATAGTAGTTGATATGCCACTACAAGTACAGGGTATCACATTATAAGAAATCATTGGACAGCCAAAACAGTAAATGGTTTTTTGTATTTGTTTTTTTGTTGAGCTTGAAGTCAGTGGAAAGTGCACAAAGGTATACTTTTGTTTTGAAACTTTGGTTTCTTTATATAGTGTCAATGATTTGAGCCATGTTGTTTTCGTAGGGGACTTTCTGAAAAAAAAAAAGATAGCTGGTCAGAGTTCAACATAGTCAAGAAATTCTTGTCGATGCTGTGCAAGTATATTTCTTCTAACATAAAAACATGCAGTGTTTTGTTCATGCCATTAAAGGATTTTTGCTATTACTTCAAATATAAGCCTTTTACAGACCATAAATCTAATCTTTTTATGGCCTCTCACCGCCAGTCAAAGGCTAGGAACTATATCATGATGTCATGCCGGGAGTGTTAAACTCTAGTTTATTTTTCCCTTTTGACTTTATGGCCATTTTTCGCACCAGAAGTGGTGGTCATGATATAGTTGTTACCCGGCGGCCGGCGTGTAAACTCCACAGTGTATTTTCATTCGAGCCATGACTAGTAATAAATGTCAGGACCTTTAAACACTTGCTTGGGCAGCGAAGGGTGTGCCAAGTACACCACAGATTGTCATTTATGGGTCTAAGGAGACCGGGGTGCCATAAAACTGAGGCTACTGAACAGCAGCGGAAAAAACTGCCGACTAGTTGAGCTAGATAAGATTCACTGAGTTTGTGTATCAGCATGTACATGTTCTGTAGATGTATTGGAGAAAAATTTTAATGTGATTTCCACAGTTTCAGTAGTGATAGTTTTTCAGTAATTTTATGAAATCAAATCATAGTTTAATATTTCATAAAATGTGAAATTCATGAAGTGCAGTCCCTTATATATGATGGATGCATTGAATCCCTTGTTAGTTCATAAAAGAGCATATACTGAAGAGATACCCAGATAGCATTGGTATTTTGATAATGTCCATGTTCTGACTGATTATTCATTACCTTGAAAATTTTTCACGTTACCTTGACAATTATTCGCATTTGCTCTTACTTCCTTTTTCTTTTTCAAAAAAAAAAGTAGTGGATGTATTTGGTAAAAAGTAATATTGTCTTTTGATACCACAATGATAAAGTAAACACACACACACAATATATATAAATATTTATAGTTATATGAATATGTTACATTGATGGATCCTAAATAAAGGTCAATGCACTATTTAGCACATAGTATGTAACTGCACTGGAAGAGGGGCTTTTGTTGTCCAAAATCACATTGTCTTGTATAGAGTGTTTCATCTGTTTTCCTAATAAGGAGTTGATTCCTTCCCCATGTGTTGGCAATATGACTCTGTTTAGTCCCTCTCACTACAGGTATGTGGTCAAATTAATATCAAAGTAGGAATAGAATCTTTTCATTCCTGGGAGTTGGATGAGAGTTAAAGCCCTGCTATTGTCCCAAAGTAAAACCACAAGTTGTAACCACCGTTGGCCGGTCATGACTTCAGTCCGCTGGCTGCCGCTCGTTTGATTTGGAAGCAAATGTGGCCGAATGATACCAGGTGGGAATGAATCGTCACGTCCGCTCAATTCACCTGAATGGATCCTCCGTGGAATCACATCCGAGTTGCCAATTTACTGCTCTGACAGTCTTAGAGAACAATAAGTGCCTGCCATTATACCCCCAAATTACATCTGCTATGGTTATCATTTCGTGCTGATTTAAAGTGTAAGGGGGGTAAAGCCACATTGCTGTCACAACCAATCTCACCCAAAATCCAATCAAAAAAACTTCATGCCTGGGTGCCGACATGGATTAATATCCGTACAGTTTATTTTCTCCACCCTTTTGCAACCTTGATTGCGCAGTGTTCAGTCAGTGCACTTCATCTCAACTCAGGCAAAAAATAGACTTGAGGAAAAAGGCAAATTAGAGTGAGATCCATTTCATCCTAAATTCCAGGGCTGCTTATTCACTGCCAAGAGCTATTAGGCAACCTGAGTACAGTAACCTCAAAATGTGCCAGAAATGTGTTGGTATGGAAAAACAGAAAAAGAAAAAAGAGAGCCATTATGAGCAAAGTGATGAAACTTGTACAATTTTGGTGTATCATTGTGTAGAAAGGATCATGGGGGGATGAAAAGATATGCTATCATTTTTCAGAGTGATATGCTTCAATCAACAGCAAAATTTGACTGAAGTCATGAGCGTAGTGATGATGATATTCATAATAATGCTAATGGTAAAATTGCTCAAAGCAGTTTAAAAGAAAAAACAGTTATGTGATGATTAAAAAACAGATGAAAATTGAGCAAAGTAAATGGGGTTCCATTTGGCCTGGAACACCATTTTCTTTGCTCAGTTTTCATCTGTATTATAGGCCTTTCTTTCTCATCAGTTCCTCTCTATTTGTTTTGATTAAAAAACATGAAAATATTATGCAATACAAGGTTGCCACCTTTGGCATACATTATCAAATTGTTGAGCATTACCACTTTGATCACGATATCTCAATAATGACCTTTCATGATGATGCTTAGTACTTCATTCCACTATGCAATTATTTTTGTACTGTATCACAACATTAAGGAACTTTTCCGTGCGTCATCAAAGTTGTTTATTTTGTGTTCTTCTTCCTCTGCAGTATCCTCCACTCCGTCCCTGCGCTCAACATCGAGACCAGCCTCACCTCCTGTTACCGGGGAAACCTCAGAACTCCAAAGATTAGGGTGAGCCTCTAGAAAGTCGATACGTTTGCTCTCCCGTGTAGTTTTATGGAAATTGTTGGCATGGATAATGATGTCATGTGATTTTATCTCTCATTCCTACAGAGGAATATCAAATAGTTGTCTTAAATTCTGTAATTGTATCCTTGTTCTTATTGTTGAAAGATTTTCGAGTGTGATATCGAATAATAAGCAATATACAGTGTATACTATATATAATGAAATGAATAAAAGTGAATGATGAGATATAATACATCACTTAAAATTGGAAGACTTTTCTGTCTTTCTGAGATTTTTGTATGAATGAGCGTTACTGCCTTGATAACAAAAAAAGAGACCTCTGTGCAATTTTAAAGCCGTGTGCCTGCCACAGAATCTCTTTCCTCAAAGAATCCCCGACTCTTGTCACAGTCAACATTGAAGGCAGCAGCCTCACGTTTCACACCAAACCCTCAATACTCGGACCAATTAGAAACCAATTAAAGCAATGGCTCTAGTTTCCTGCAGTGTCTCTATGATGTTGTGGAAGCTATCACCCAGCCAGAAATCAGGTGTGACATGTGTACAGTTTCACACTGGTATCTAGTTTTCTTTCATTTTGTGTCATCAAGACATTCCAGCAAACACATCTCTCTCTCTCTATACACTGTCCCCCACATGGGTGTCTGTTGTGGCCTTTTAAAGTTCACATAGTTTAGTAGGTCCCGGGTGAAATAGGGGGTAAAAAAGAAAAGTACAGCCGTTGACTCCTAACAAAGCTGTTATTATACCGTCATGTTTGGTAGAAAAAAAAAAAGAAACAATTTTTGACTATGAACGTTTCATAGCCATGTGATAATTGAATGTGTGCAATAAATGTACGGCTTGAATGGGAAACTCTTTACTGGCTCATCAGTTTGAGAGTTTGGACCACTGCCTTGGTCTGTAAATTTGGCAAAAATATATAATGATATATTTGCCATTATGTCTACAAGAAGAAAGATATTGCACTAGTTTTAAGAGCCTACAGCTGGATATCATGCCATGTGCTCACAGGACAATGTTAGAGCATTCAAAAGAGACCCGTGCACTGATTCAGTAAGTCTAGAATTTATTCAGAATGTACACTGTATTATCATTTGATGACTTGTGTGTATGTGATATCTGTCTGTATGTGTGTTTGTTTGTTTTGTTTTTTTGTTTTAGTCTTGTTTTGTGTTGCTTTGTTGTTGTTGTTGTTGTTGTTGTTGTTGTTATTTAGGGGGTTGCAGAAGACAAAAAGAAAAAAACATTTCATCAGTGCTTAGGAGCTCAAGGCATGATGCACTTTTATACACTATCCATGTCTCTCTGCCAAGATGACATTGGGTGGGAAGACCTATCGATGAAAGATCTAAACCCGTTGAGGATGGACTGATTTTGCTACAACACGCATTTCCCATAGACACCTGACCGAGTATACTCAGGACTCATCCTCAACGGGTTAACAAAAGCTCTGTAGAGCAGGCGAGGAATACTGCATTATATGGGAGATGGTGTACATTACTGAGATGGATTACTACATACCTAGTGATCAGGACATTGATCTCTTCTCATGAATGATGGTCCCATGTGTAGTAGAGTTACTGATTGTTCTTTTCTTCTTTGCCATAATTGAGAAGGAGTGAAATGAGAGAGATTGCTATTGGTTTGCCAGAGATTCCTAACGAATGGATCCAAGTCAAAAGTGTCACCCATCCAGATCTCTCCACAAATCTGCGGGGGTGACACTCTCACCTGACAGCCTGCCCTCACTTGCCCCAGAGACATGTATCATTTTTCTGCAGACAGCATTGCAAATGAGTCAAGGGCCAGTGGTGTCAAGGACAGCGTAGAAGAGAACAAACACCAGTCTGAAAGCGATAAAAATCAACCAAGAGTTTTAGATTTCCACACTGGTGGAGGCAATTATGGGTCATCTACTTAGATCCATTGCCGAGACAAATGACTCATTTTGATTGTCAGAAGCAGCTCTTTTTATGATAAATATCTACTTACAAATCTTCATTCTGAGTGTCTCTCATAACCATTTATTCATATCCCCTTATCCTTGAAGTAATGGTTATGTTCGCACTGCTACACATGGAAGTGTCTTCATTGCTGTGGTTATAAACATGGGAGCACATAATTGGAAAGGAAATATGCTGATTTGCAGCAAATTGCCGAGATATGGGGATCACCACATTAAGAGTGAACAAAAATGCACAGATGAAGTTGAAAATGATAGATCGCACATTTCAACCGTACTTTCAGAATATTACAGGCACCCTAGGGATATGGTTTCTACAAATTTCCTCATAGAGATATAATAGGTCAATTGGTTGAGACAAGCTGATTACTGCAGAAAACTGGAGGAATGGGACTAATGATTAGAAGAGAAAAGTGCTTGTCAGTGTGGCCCTCATTCAGTGCACAGTGTTACATTAAAAGAATTAGTCTAAATTAGGACATTGGGGTCATTTTCTTGGCAGGTTTTGCAGGAAGATTGCCGGCTTAGTATTCAAATCGAGTGTGCTCAAAATAAGCCAAAGTGTGTTTGTGTGTGTGTGTGTGTGTTTGTTTCTTGAATTCCAATTATCCTAACTCGCCCAATGGAGTGGAGAGCTCATCAAAATTTGGGTCAGAAAATTGACACAAAGTAGATGGGAAGCTGGGACGCAGGCTTTTCATTGATTTAGAAGCACTCTCTTTACTGCCTCAGCCTTTTTTCCCCTTCTTCATTTGCACCATGCAGCCACTCTACCTGTCTACACCCATTCACTCTCAGCTCAGTAAATGACAAGTACATCATTAAATTGTCTGCTGAGCTGCTGTCAGTGTTCTTCAATGAACTCTCTCCCTTTTCCCTCCCTTGACCTTTAACCCCTCACACTGTGCCTCTTTCAGGGCTTCCTGGGTATGTCTCTTGTAATAATTTCAAGATCTTTATGCTGTGTTTGAAAATAATGTAAGGTAGCAGGGTTCTCGCCAGGAATGTCTTCACGCTTGTCGGCATTTATGCGCGCTGTTCTGGGGGTGGGTACGGGAGGGGGGTTCCCCCTCCCGCGCGAAGCGCGGAAGCCTTCGCTAATGCTCAAAACAACACAGATGAATCGCCGCTAAAATGCCACTAAATGCGACATTTTCACGGAGATGTAATGAACGTTGTGAGGGGCATATTCTCACAGACACAATGCAGAAACTCCATACATTTTGTTAGCGGCAGTTCCTAAATAAAAATGAAAGAGAAGTAGGTGCCGATGGTGGAGGTTCCGATTTCTTTTAACTGTTAGGCCTTTCCTGTTTCACTGTTGCAATAATTAGCCGTCTCTGCATCGCAACTACGCGCGCCGTGTTGCTTTCTCGCCGTCTGCTCGACCACATGGTAGGCCTATTGCATGCAGATGCGCGAGAAGCGATCGAGAACTTTCGGGACATGGTTGCACTTTCCTTTCTGGGTATACTGCGGTAGTTTGGCCGTGACATCAAAGAGATATCATACAAAAATGTAATGATGGTCATTATTCCGAAGGTTTGTTTAATCATAAAATGAAACGATTCATGAGTACTTCGAAGGTTTGTAATCGAAAACAACAACAACACCAAAGGTCGGTACTACAGATGAATGTTCAAAATAAAACTGATTTCGTTCGAAGATTAACAAACATTTTTTCGTTTTTATTTTCCGATCAACGAACCTTCAGAAAGGAATCTATCATCTATCATCGTGATTGCTTCAGAATAAGAAAACACCCTTTTGGGGCCGTTGTTGTATTCCGAAATTATACTGGCAGAACATTCGAAATAACAAAACTGATTTCGTTTGGATATAAACGAATATTTTCTCCTTTATAATTTTTCTATTAACGGTCATTCAGAATTAAGAATGTAGAGTATTATTTTGCCATTATTCTTTCGGAGTAACGAACCCTGAGGGTAACTTAGAAAACTGTAACCGTTTTCATTTCTTCTTTATCGTTTTCCGATTAACGATCGTTCAGAATTAAGAATCTAAAGTATTATATCGTTATTCTTTCGCAGTAACGAACCTTCAGAGTAAAAGAAAACTGTAACCGTTTTGGGGCCGTCGTTTTATTCTGAAATTTCACTGACGGAAACGTTCGAAATAACAAAACTGATTTCGTTGTGAAATGAACGGACATTTTTTAAAATCATTTTTGGATTAACGAACCTTCAGAATAAGGAATATAGCATTATTTTTTCATTTATCTGTCGGAGTAACGAACCCTAAGAGTAAGAAAAGTGCAACTGTTTTTTGGGCAGTTTTATTCCAAATTTCACTGGCAAAACGTTTGAAATGACGTACTGATTTCGTTTTGAAATTTACGGACATTTTTCTTTATTCAATTTTCGGTTAACAAACCTTCAGAATAAAGAATCTATTATTATTTCATCATTACTACTTCTATCGGAATAACAGACCCTTATAGAGTACGAAAACACGCTGTTTTGTGCCGTCGTTTTATTCCGAAATTTCACTGACAGAAACGTTCGAAATAACAAAACTGATTTCGTTGTGAAATGAACGGACATTTTTTCTTAATCATTTTTTGGATTAACGAACCTTCAGAATAGGGAATCTAGCATTATTTTATCATTAATCTGTCGGAGTAACGAACCCTCAGAGTAAGAAAACTGCAACTGAGTGTTTTGGGGCAGTCGTTTTATTCCCAAATTTCACTGGCAAAACGTTTGAAATGACGTACTGATTTCGTTTTGAAATTTACGGACATTTTTCTTTATTCAATTTTCGGTTAACGAACCTTCAGAATAAAGAATCTACTATTTATTATTTCATCATTACTACTTCTGTCGGAATAACAGACCCTTAGAGTACGAAAACACGCTGTTTTGTGCCGTCGTTTTATTCCGAAATTTCACTGGCAGAACGTTCGAAATAACAAAACTGATTTCGTCGTGAAATGAACGGACATTTTTTCTTAATCATTTTTGGATTAACGAACCTTCAGAATAAAGAATCTAGCATCATTTTATCATTAATCTGTCGGAGTAACGAAAAAAAAATGAATCTTGGTGGCGATAACTGATGCTGGTGTAGAGAAAAACAAAGACAGCTCGCTCAAAAGATGCTTCCTTCTTTCAGTTTATTTTCTCCCCAGTCATTCCTATCGTTCTCCTCCCATGAACCCCTGCCATGCAGGGACGATGAACAAAACAAAATGTTACCGATGCTGCAATGAAAAAAAAAAAAAGAAGAAGAAAGAAACACGTCCTCAAAGCAAATTATCTACACTTTTCAAGTTGAACAAATTGATGTTCGTAATGAAGAATAAAAAAAAGCACGACCTCAAGCAGTGGGGAAACTTGATATCATGGCTTGTGGAAATTTCCATGAAATTCCCACGAAAGCCAGGTGTCAGATAAAGAATGTCGCGCGTACTGCCACCTTGCTTCAGTGGTCGTAAACAGCGTGTACATAGCATGTAAACCAACTGGGAACATTGATGAATGATCATCATTTATTTTCTGCCCGTGAAGGCCCCCTAACCCACCTTTTAACAAACCCAAGCCAGAAGCACGTGGAGCATTACGTATACGTTGAACTTGAAAGACCATCATGACAGAATTACTATAAATTTCGGCCCGGAGAAGGAAAATGGAATATTCACGAATGACGTTTACAAATCCATAGAAATTGAAAAGGCTAAAATGGAACGCATGGCTTTTTAGATTAAAAAAAAAAATAACCCACTGAAACTACCAAAACCTAAATAACAATTTGCATTTGCTTACTCCATCGCAAGTTCTTTTTTCTTTTCTTTTTTTAACGAAAAATGGAGTTAATTTTCTCTCTGCGGCAATGCTTTGAACGCATCTAATTTTGCGTCATTGCCGATGGCCAGCTTCCTAAAGAATTGATACGAATCCTTTCAAATATACGAAACAAAGTCTAAAGATCCTGGATCCTGGCGGTGAATTTCGGTGGTATTATAAATCCTGCTCACTATCAAAATTTAATCATCTGTTCATTGCGCCATTTTACCAACCAACTGTTCCTGAAAATTTCATCCTAATCTGTTCCCAAATTTTGACTTATTTTGCGAAAAAAGAGACAGACAGGCAGACAAACTAACAAACAAACCAAAGCAGCCAAAAAAAAAAAAAATACAACCTTTGGCGGAGGGGGGCATGCATTTCATATCGTTTGTTTTTGCGTAACCCGACAACAAGCGTGACAATAAGCGAGCACGTGTCAGCCTTCCTCAGCCTCCTTCGGCCTCCAACCCTCTCTTTCCGTCCTCTCTCTCCCTCTCACAATACACTGTACCGTTGTACACGCACAGGCGGCTGTAAGTGGCCGGCTGGGTGCTTGTGCATGTGTGTGTGGATCCCAAATCAGAGCGCATGTGAGTGAGCAAGTGTGTGATATGGTGTGTATCAGCAGGGAGGTGGGACCTCCCTGGTATCAGCTCAGTTCGGGAAACCCACTCACAAGGGGGGCCCCTCCTTATAAGTAACCCGTCCCCCTTATAAGTAACCCCGTCCCCCTTATAAGTAACCCCCGGGGCACCCCTTATAAGGAGTCTCCACGCTTTTTTGCAATGCAACGCGAAAATGAAAGGACTGCGGCAATTCGCTTGATTATGTCCATAAAGCTTCACAAGTTTCCTAGTTACTCACGAAATTTGAGCAAAATCGGTTTGAGGCATCATATCTAAAATCATGGATTTAAATGCGATGTCAAACGACCCATGCGAATGCTGAAATGCGAGCGATTACTGGCGTGAGTTTCGCCAGGCGCGGCGGCGCGGCAATGCTTTAGTGCAGACGTGGCGACTGAGTACTCAGTCGCCACGTCTGCACTCAAGCATTGCCGCGCCGCCGCGCCTGGCGACACTCACGCCAGTAATCGCTCGCATTTCAGCATTCGTATGGGTCGTTTGACATCGCATTTAAATCCATGATTTTAGATATGATGCCTCAAACCGATTTTGCTCAAATTTCGTGAGTAACTAGGAAACTTGTGAAGCTTTATGGACATAATCAAGCGAATTGCCGCAGTCCTTTCATTTTCGCGTTGCATTGCAAAAAAGCGTGGAGACTCCTTATAAGGGGTGCCCCGGGGGTTACTTACCTTATAAGGGGTGCCCCGGGGGTTACTTATAAGGGGGACAGGGTTACTTATAAGGGGGACGGGTTACTTATAAGGAGGGGCCCCCCTTGTGAGTGGGTTTCCCGAACTGAGCTAGTACGTCGCTCTGTTGAGCCGCGTTGTTGTGATAGGTGCGATGACTGCGTGGGTAAATTTTTGCACTTGTATAAGTATGTAAACTGCTGCTGCTTTCAACATCTAGCTTCTTTTCTAGCCAGATAATAAAGACTGAAAAAGACGAGAAATTGGTCCGAACCTAGCTCGTCAAGCAAGTTACCCTTGTCGGCAAGTTCACGCGTGGTGTTACCCTTGTCGGCAAGTTTTACCCTTGTCGGCAATTGCTTCTTCAAACCGCACGCTTGTCGGGGCCGACAAGGGTGATATACGCTGGCGAGATCCCTGGGTAGTGTAGAGGAATATGAGATGCCATTTGAGTTAGATTTTGTAAAGGGATGGACAAAGGTATGTCTGTAATTTGTTAGTATTTGGATTGAGAAGATGAGTTTAAGGGAAATGCTAATAGTCAAGTATATAACCAGTTGATCAAGAGGGAAGTGATGATGGTGATGATGGTGATGGTGATGATGGTGATGATGATGATGATGATGATGATGGTGATCATGATGATGATAATGATAAACAGCATTTATGTAGTGCCATTTATTTGTAGAACAGTAACAGCGTCCATGTAGTTCCCACAATATGCCACACATTATTCACAAAGTCGCAACAGCTATATCACCTAATACCCATTTACCTTTTTTTTTTTTAGTATATCCCATAATGAGCCCTCCATTCCATGTTGGTTTTATTTACAGTCAATGAGAAGTGAATATGTAGAATATTATAGAATGTGCTTCCTTCTGTGAGGCAGCTATGAGTTGATCACATGACTCGGGTGAGAAATCTTGGAACCATGTCATAGACAAGGCCATTATTAAAGGGATGATATAGTTTTGGTTGACATAGGGCTTCAGGTTTCCAACATTTTAGAGAGAGAGATAATAAGAAACCTCTTCTGAAATATGACAAAGCATACTATTCGAAGGGAAATTCAAAGTTTATTTTCAAGATGAAGATTAATTTTGAAATGGATGAAATATCCCAAACAAAGTGATCGTATGATGAAAGGTGGGACCCATGTTTTATTAGAACCGCTTTGTTTTGATTTGCCTTTGGATATCTCAGCCATTTAAAAACTGATTTCCATCAAATAGACTTTGAATTCCTCTCAGAATTGTATGCTCTCTTGGATTTCCTAATCATCTTTTCTAATTTTCTAATCATCTCACAAAAAGCTAAAAGCTGAATCCCAATCTCAACCAAAAACAACCCCTCCCTTTAATCTAAACACACCAAGCAAGCACTAATGGCTGCGTGCATCGGTAGAATGATGGTGGTGATAACCCACTTATCACTCACTATCATACTCTAGGGACAGTTTAGTCATGCATGCATGTAGCAATGATGATTATTTAATCTCCTGTTCTATCTACTGAAGATAGAAAGTAAGTGTGTGAATAATAGAACAATTTCCTGCCCTGCTGTACAAATCGGCTGCTGCAACAGGGTCAGTGAACCAACATGAGGAAGTTTCAGGATTCAGGCATTATTTCCCTTTTCCTGCCATGTTTTCACACCAAATAGCCCAATCCAGAGACCCACATGGCAGTGTTGATGGTTCCAGTCTGCCTTGCTACCAGTGTTTGAATAGGATCCCTCTCTATCCAAACTCTGCAGGGGTCAAAGGTCAGACATTGTCAGTGATATATGCATTGCAATGAAAATATTTTTGAAAAACAAAACCCATCAATCATTTGATAGAGGTTGGAGGTAACAGCTGTTTATCATATATCTGCTGGGGAAATTAAATAATGATAGTCACAAAACTACATACTGCACTGCTCTCCATAGACTGTGCTTATAAATGCTATGATAGCTATCTGTTGAAATATACATTGAGTAGGCCTGTATTCTGTCCCTTTGTGGATGCTTGTTGAAACAGGGGATTCCTTGGGGCAAAATATTCTTTGAAATCTCTGCATCTTGGACCATGTTTGGTGATTAAGGCTTAATAGAGGAATGAAAATGACACGGTCAAGACAGTGACTGTTCTCCCATCACTTAACCCAATATTGATTCTATTATCAGCCCCTTTGCTCATTAAAAAATCAATTTCATTTCAGAATAGCCAATATTGCTCATAACTGTCGGAATGCACGTCTGAGTCTAGTTCTCTGATCAGACCATACAGTGTATCTTTGAAATGATTTCACAGAAGGATGTTGTTACTGAAGTAACTGAACTGATTTGGTATTTATCCTGAGTGGTAGGCCTATTGAAATATGCCAGGATGTTCTCTATGAGATAGTTGCCTCCGGTTAGATGATCAGTCTACTTTTTGTTTGAAAATACTTGTTCTTATGTTATTTAGGTTCTTTTACAAGCTTTTTTTTACATGTTTTATATGAGGTATGAGGTAGACACAATATTTCAGTTGTTTTTTAGTCTTCCTCTGTGGAAAGTATGTAGAAGTAGGGCAGGTTTTAGTGGTGGGGGTTTGTTTACTTTTTCCTCTCACCTGCTGTCCAAGAATATGAACTTCTTTAGGGTTACTTCTTTGACATTGAAAGAGATTGTCACTGCATTTGAAGTAAGAAACATGTAGAATTATCATATTCCTTTGAGATAGGAGTAGATTTGGGGGGAAATGTAGTCTGTGTGGACAGACTACAGACATGTCATACAAGGCAGAGATGGTGCTAGATACGGGATGACGATTGTATCTGACGATTTGCCGCGGGGTCTGGGAATGGGGCAGCTTCCACTAATTACCAGCCGTGGCAGGGGCTGTGATGGTTTGGTATAATTGAGGAAAGCGTGATGGTGTCGGAGGAAAAGTGTGTCAAAACTCTCAGCTCGTCCAGTTTTCTGCCCCATCAGAGGCTATTAATCTTAACTGACCACTCTGCTCGTGATGTCCTGTAAACCCCTCCAGCTTTTGGCCAGTGGTCAATCTTTGCTACATGTAGCTAAAGCCACGTGTGACCAAGTCCTGTTGCCCCAGTCAAGGCTGAAGCAATCCAAAAATTATTTTTACATCTTCACTTTCTCCAGAGGATCAGATTGACTTGAGTTATACCAGAATCTGACAACCAGTTCAGTATTTTGCTATGTTCACTTTCTAGCATTAAAACAATTTCCTAATCCTTGAATCCTGTTTCTCATGTTTATCGAGGGAAGAAAATGTGATGTTATCTTATGTTGTATTAGATTACTGAAATTGTGATAAAGAGAGGGCAACATACATAATAAAAAGTAAAAAAATGGTAGAAAGAGATGAAGATGGGCAGAGAAGAAGTTGAGAGTTATATATTTTTTTTATTCTGCATTTTAATTTGATTATTGCACTGTTTTCAGTATAGAAGCTAAAAGACTTGACTAAATTGTTAGGCCAAGACATTTTTTTTTCCAAGTCTGAATCATCCTACTAGGGACTCTCTTGAACTTACAAATAGGCCTACTGCTCCACCTGACTCATTGCTCTTCATCCTTCGACACAACCAAAGGTTGAAGTATTCTAACCTTCTGTGGTGTCAAAGAAAGTGGCCCGAGTTTATTTCTACAATGTACTTTGTGTTTGCCTTCATAGAAACAAAAAAAAAAAAAAATAAAACCAAGATTACAAAGATAATATTCAAGGGGAAAGTAATCTTTACTTTTTCCCTTTGATTTGTCGCAATGTGAGCATGGCATAGCTCTCTCCCTTTCCTAAAATAAGCTATGAATACAGTCTTGTATAATCATTTTGATTGTTTTTGACAGTGGGGTGATTTTTTATGATAACAAATAAAATACGACTACATTCCTTTGGCAAAGGAGAATGAATACACCACACATGAACTCAGAGATGGAATACCAAGCCACCCTCCTAGACTCCTCCCAGTCTTAGTCTATTTTAATTGTTTGTAGTTCTGTCTCTTGATGAATGGCATACATACTGATTTCTTTTAAATGTCTTTTACATGGTTTCCCTTCTGAGACTTGGTCTTAGCTCCATTATCACTGATTTAACTTGAGTGGGAACATTTCAAGAATTGCAAGTTATTCTTTTGTATTTAGTGAGCTAAGCTACTGTATAACATGATTATATTGGCGGCATGAATTTTTCACGAATTGGACCTAACGGCCTTTTTTGTGGCATGAAATTTTCGCGAACTGCCACTGGCATTCGATGCATGTAGTGTAGACAAGAACTTTCGCATGCATTTTAATTTCGCGAATCTTGCCGCTCGCGAAATTCACGAAATTAAAATGCACGCGAACATCCCTCGTTTTACAGTAACCCTGACAATTAATGTAACATCCCCTTGGTTATCCTCAACAATAGATTCTAGTGATCAAGCAAAAAAATTCTTTAGACTGCACAGGCTGAATCAAGGCTAAAATTCCCAGAAGACATAGTTGTCAGTCGGTCTCGTGACAACTTTGCTCCCAGAACAGTTAGTGAACCAGGAGGAGTGTCTGATTTCTGGTCGTCACGGGAACAAGGGAGAGCATCCAGACATGGGAGACATCTCATCCAATCACATCATCCGGCGTCATGACAAATCTTTGTCTCTCCCTCTCTCCTTACATCCTGAGTTTCCCTTACACTTTGAAAGTTTTCACTTTAGTATCATTCTGCAAACTAGCATCTTGTTAAGATTGTAACAGAAGGCATGTTTCCTTTGATAAAACTGAGCATTTAAACAGAACACATTTGTCATCTAATACTTCCAATCACATACAAACATACACACACACCCACACACATGTACATAGTACACACACACAAACACATCTCACTAGCACAGTAATCATTGACATATTGAGAATGTCAAATGAATGTGTCAAATATTCTGTTTGTAGCTTTGAAGACATGCTGATATTAAACTATGATTGATTTTCCTTTCATGGAATGAGGTTTTACTGTCACTGTATCCATATTATCAGAACATATATTAAAAGAGAAAAATGAAATCACAAATGAACAAAGAAGGAGTAGTCTTTTAGCAGAGACATACTAGACCCAATCTTTTCAAATATAAATAGGGTTGAAGAAAAAAAAAATCTTGAAAAAGACATTCTTCTGAAAGGCAGGCTTGGTGGCCTGTAGTGGCCCGGTCTAACCCCAAACCAAGCCGTCTGACTTTGGGGCGCCTAGGGACGACAAGTCACGACATCTTCCCCCAGTCATGTGACAGCTGGCGGGGTCTCCAATGCTGCATCTTGTTTTGTGTACCAATAAACATCGCAAACATTAGGCCAGCTAATCAGTCAAGTACACGGGGACACCATGTCAGTCTTAGTGGCTTTCTTTGACACACCCTCATCATATCTGATTCTCTTCAAAAAAAAAAAAGTCCATGAAGTAGTTACTTCCCCCCTCTTTGTCCGTCTGCTTTGACAACTCAAGAGTTCAAAGGAAAATACGGAGCCTTTATGGTATCCAAACTCAGCCGCAGTTCCTCTTAGAGTTAATCAATGATATAGTACCGCACGGAAGTCATCCTGTACTTTTTAATGTTTCTTTAACAAATCCGTTGACAAGTAACAATAATTGTGTGTGTTTTGTTGATTAAAGATCGCATGTTTGCACAGCAAGGCTGCAGTGAGTGATCGAAATGTTATGAAAACAATTTAAGATTTTCTCAAAGTTTAGTGCCATTAGAAATGAATGACATGAGGACATGTTAAAGAATGACCCTTAGCCTCCAGCATGGCAGATTGGGTCTATCTATGCAGCCTGTGGTCACTTGCAAGATGAAAAAAGATAGGTATAATCATGATAATGATGATGATGATGATGATGATAATAATAATCATCATCATCATCATCATCATCATCATCATCATCATCATAATAATAATAATAATAATAATAATAATAATAATAATAGCAATTATAATCATATTAATAATGATAATAAACATTGTTGAGGTTGTGGTAAAAATAGCAATATCTTGAGAGTATGTATGCATTAGTCTGTTTCAGAGTAAAGTGAAATTCATTGATATCTGTATCAATTTTAGGAGACAGGTGATAACTATATATACCCCCAGTTCGCTTGTTACAAGCAGTGTTTTTGCTAGAATGCCAGCTGTATCAAATGTACAATTTTGTTATTTTGTGAACACCCTGAACATCTCCTTACATCTTCTGAAGATGATATAGGAGTGCCTAACAATAATAAAAAAAGAAACTTCAATTTTTAAAAGCCATTAATGACAGACTTATTTCTAATGACTTGTAGGCCAAACTAATTGCAAAATGTATTTTATATTAGACAAACATGTTCAATTTGCAGAAATACTCTAGAAATTTTGTTACTATTTAATACTGAAGCAGCTTTGTTCTGTACGTGCACATCCGTTGAGACATAAAGCTAATTTTTTGTTATCTGCATTTCTTTTTTTTCATGATAGAGTTGTCTAAATAAGTGATAGGGGAAGTAATAAACTTTCATTTCCACCATTTCTACCAGTGAGTAAATCATGTGTGTTTACTATACACATTGTCAAGAGAGTGAATGGTAGTATATGAAGAATTCTTAGACTGATGGGATAAGGAAAGACATGAATGTGTAGCAACGCTGCAGCGGTATGTCTAGAATGCCAGGTGCCCTACCCCAGCTAGTCGCTGCCTTTCCGCAAAACACATATTTTTGTCATTTTGACAACTAAATCTCATTGCCGGCAGACCTGTTCCTGTGTGTCCAGTGCCCGTGGAGCAGCGTACACAAACCCGATCTCTCTCCGAGCCATCTTATAAATTCTGGGGAGTGGCAGGACGTGAATAAACTTTAGGTTCAATAACTATTAAATCAAAGTGAAGAATGCCAGGGAGGGGTAAAATATACTGCACTTCCAAGTGTATGAAATTGATCTGCTTTGTTTAGATTTTGCAGAGATTGATTTTCAGTGATAATATATAGCGGGGAAGCCTCGGGGATCCTTCAGTTTGTTTGCCGCTTATGCCAATTTAGACATCTCAAAATCCCTTGACGACGAGAGAATTTGGGGGTTAAAGTGACCGGGGATGACAGAGGGAGGGTAAGTCGAGCCACTGACCATTCACCCTTGAGCCGTTTAGGTCAATGTTAAAGAAACCCAACATTTCACGGTCACTGGTTAGCAATCTCTGGCTATTTCTTGAGCTGCCATCCTTGTGTCAAACTCCCACTCCCCCAATCTGTCTACTCACCCCTTTCTATATCCGTCTCTTCTCCTTTTTTTCAGATATGTCTCTCTCCATTCCTGGTTCTCAGTGATTTTGATTATTTCAGCTCTAAAAGGAGGAAGAAACAAAGTGGTTCACCTCAAAAGAGATGTTTGTCATCAGTCAATGAAAAAAGTTAATCGCATATACTGTTTTCATCTTGTCATTGATAGATATATTAGAGAATTTATATAGGAGTTATTATATCAGACAACTATCTGTACCTCGCTCGTTTGTGTGTATGTTTTTTGTGTATGTGTGTTTGCATATATATGTTTGTGAGTGCATGATGTACTCTTTTAGCTTTTGTTTTCAATCACATGCTACAGCTGATTTTCCATTTCTTTTGAATGCATTTGAGTGCATATTGAGGTGTATTGATGTGATATGATTTTGTGTGAAATGAAATTAGAAAATACATACTTTTATTTCAGAAAGAGAACATATTCAATTGTATTCACTTGTACACAATGTCGCATTTTGATTTGATTTTTTTTTTTCGATTAATGCACTTAGAAACATCAGTATTAAGCGCTATTTATTCATTATTATTATTATTATTATCATATTATTGTTATTATTATTATTATTATCATCATTATCATTATTATTATTATTATCATTATTATTATTATTATTATTGTTATTATTATCATCATCGTTATCATTATTATCATTATTATTATTTCAAATTGAGGGATGCACCGATGATAAACTATGTGCACATCAATCCTACAAATGTATGTTTTCCTAGTGGGTAGTGAAATAATATGGTCGTCAGTCTTTGTTTGTCTGTACTAGTATGTTTCTCATATCTGTTTCTTTCCTCTGTTTGCTACCAAAATACAATATAACATCATTGTTGTAATTGTCGTGTATATCATCAACTGATTTGTAATCATAATCATATTAATTTCCTTATTCACAATATAAGATATATAATGGAGAAAAAAATCTAGGATGATGTAAATTCCGTCATTTTATGTTCATCTTTTCTATATGATTGTGGATGCCTATCAAAGATGAAATGTCCACATCATGAAGGGAGATACAATGTAGTTGTGAAAGCAAGATTATTCCATTATGCTGGGCATTTCAGCTTCTCATTCATGGGAATTGTTATGGCAGTCAGCTGCAAAGGTCTGACTGCTGAAATCGAGGTTTGTTTCCTAAATCTGGTTCACTTTGTAGCTTTCTCAACCCATTGAAGGATTCAGTTCTCTCTGCCAGGCAGTCAAAAAAAAAGTGATTTAAATGTGGCTCACTTGCCTCAAGTTCAAAGCCACCAGACATGGACCCTGGTGCCTCAAATAATTGCTTGGCATACCATCTGCCTTTTTTTTTCTGTCTGTCCAGTGAGGTCTTGAGGTCCTGAATCCCTCCCGCTTTCGGTATGCCAGGAAATTAGCAATATGCCTTATTGATTGATTGAGGTAAACCTAGTGATGACAATACATTTCAAATATTTTCATGTTTGAATCGGACCACAGGAGGTTTAACCCTGTGTCTGCCATGGAGATTTAGAGTGCCTAATTTCTGGATCAGTCTTTGTCTCCAGAAGTGGAGGGCTTAATGAATAGATTTGTGTGTCATGAACAATTAGTGTACTGGTCATTTCCATATTGTCTTCCATACCAACTGTGTGAACGTTCTGATCACAGAGGTGGAACGACATTACTATCTCGCTTTGTTTTTAATTCTATCTGCTATCATACATGTATCTCAATGCATCTATCTCTGTTCCTTGATCTGTGTAATTTTTCCCTTTCTAATCTTATGAGCATCTATCTACCATAAAACTAGAAATAATCACAGCATGAGACTTTCACAAATTGGAGCTGACACACTTTTTCATGACATGAAACTTTCACAAATTTGCCTACCATGTCTGCATGTAGCTATCTCATACACACTGTACCTCTATCAGTCTTTATTTTTTTGTCACCTACATATTTTCTATTCACTTTTTCTTTTAACAGTTATTTCATTATTTACATTTATAAAAGATAATTTTGACATAAAACAACATATCACATTGTGTAATTCACTTTGGCACATGCTGTAGTTCAAAATATGTGAAGACAAATTGCATTGGAGGTATTTGCACATAAAATGTAATTGGAATAACAAGAAAGAGTAGACACATTCTTTTTTTCTTTTTTTTTTTTTTGCTGTATTCACATGCCATAGATATAAAGAATAAAGTGATCATCTAAAAGAGAGCAAATATGCATGTAGGGCCTTTATATATGATATATCAGATAAGGATTTAAAGGAATTATTTACCATTTGCAGATGAAACAAAAACCCAGCTTTAGCGCTTCAAAATAGTTTTAAAATGTGAGTTAGGGATAGAAACAACCAATGTAAAAATATTAATGAGTTCAATTGATGTTAACTATTGCTAAATATACAAAATGCGATCAATTGTTATGATAAAATCAATTCTAGTCTGAATTGCCTACAGTTATGGTTTATTGAGAAAACTAGTGATATCTTGTAATATTTTAGGCTTTATTGCAAAATTTTTACATGGTATGTTTTGTGATACAACTGACCTGCAGATATGATGCATCAAATGTTATAACTCAAACATTTTCAAATTACTGCTCCCAATTGTAAACAGTACCTTTAATCACTTAAGATTTAAGTGTCATACCTTTTCTCATTTTCTTTTCATCTGTCCTTGTATTCTATAGCACACCCTGAGCTCTGTGGCTGTCATGTGCCTTCTATGTAGCCTATTATGAATGATATTGTCCGTATCTTGCCTGCCATTAATACTACAATTCGTCAAATGTTTCATCAGCTGCAACGACTCTTAGAACTATGTGTAGAAACTGTTATCTTGGCTTGTGACTTTAATTCCAATGACAGAACTCTAATGAATTTCTTCCCTAATGGATCTTTCACAAACCAGATCTGCAGTCTTACATTATGAGAGTATTCATTCAGTAGTAGATATAATGAGAAAGATATCCTTGTGATGTGTAGCCAATGATGTTTGTGAAAGGATTAATTTTGTCTTGCAAATTTCACACCATTTTCTGAACTGTCTGCGGATTAATGCCGTAACCTTGCCTTCCCACACAAGCAGAGAGTAGAGTCTGACAACATCTCAATCCTGTGGAGTTGTAAAGTAGGCATCTACATTGAACACAGTAGAGAAAAATCCCACAGGCTTCTTACCCAGACATCATACTGTTCTGAAGGACAGGATTACTGTACCCGAGGCTTGCGAGATAAATATTATATGAAACATGGGCTGTTTGTTTTTGTTTTTTGTTTTTTTGCTTTTCTTCCTCAACCAGTAATAGTGTGTAGAAATAAAATGTGGTTGACTCTCACAATCTCCCCTGCTTTGCACGCCTCTATCATCAAATGGTACTAAGCCACCATGGCTTGAAGCTGGGTTTCCAGCGCTGACACCAGTCATATGCCTGCCCCTCCCTGTCTCTCACCCCTCCCTCACCCCTTCTCCTTTCAGGTCATTCATCCCTACAGAAGGCAGGTGTAATCCAAGGGGTTATGTCACTGGAGCAAAAAACAAGCTGGTTCCGACCTTTTGTACTGCAGGCACAGATTTAAGGGCGGAGAGCCTCGGCTCGTCTTCATTCATTACCGGCGCTTTGATGAGAACACCACTTGAGTGTTTTCCACCTGGGCATTGTGACCTGCATGACTGTTTGCTGGCTGGACGGAGACCAGCAAGGAAAGCGGAGCATAGATGGTTTACTAGCTGCAACCTCTCATTGTACCCCCCAAGCTGAGTGGAGTGTTTGGCTTTCTTGTTACACAGACAGCTTGAGTGAAGTGGTCGACTTTCTCTCGGACAGAAATGTTACACATCCTCCACTTGTTTTCCTCCTGTCTGCGATTGTGGGGGTGCCACCAGTGGAGGCTGACACCCATTAATGTAGCTGGTCATGGTTTTGTCTTGGTTCCCCGCTGAACGCAAAAGTTGTGGTGCTTTTGAGGGAGGGGACTTTTCAAAAGAAAAGGAAAATAAGGGGATTGTTATTTTGTGCGAACTGAATAGAAAAGGTCATGGAATGCAGCCTTTTCTCTCTGAAGTAGGCCGACCACGGAGTGCTGAAAGGCCCAACAGGCACTTGAATAGTTTGATAACATCTTCACCCAGGTTTCCTCAAACACTTTGCGACTCCATGTGACTGGGGAAGGCGGTCTTTCTCCCCCTTTCTTTTTCTTCTCCTTTTTTTCTCCTCCATCTGATCCAAGGCCTGTCCCTTGATTGAATTGCCATCAGTTTCTATTTGGGATAGCTGTGCCTCACAATAGGAGCTCCGTATTCGTTAGGAGCACCGTATCAATGCAATGTTCTAAATCTTCCTCATATGGAAGGCATGTGGGCTTTGGTCTCGTCGTCCCCACGTTGTGATGGCTTCTGATAAACCGAACAAGTTAAGAGGAGGGGGAGAAGATTTGCGTGGTAGGGAAGTGCTATGAATCCTTATCAGAATGTTAGCGACAAATTGATGAAGCGTTGGACATTATCAGAAGAAGCCGTCATGGTCTGTCATCTTTAGTGGTGTGGCCCAGCCCAGTTTATCTCCTCCGTGGTGACAAAGATGCCATCCTAGAGACTGACATCCACAGTGTGTGAGATGCTCTGATTGAAGCTGTCAGTCAAACGTTTCATCGGTAACATGCTTGTCACATCCAATCACGGGGCAGCCAGCCATCTCAATTTCTTGGATTGCAACAGCCCAACTCGACGTTTTCCAGCAGAACTTGGAACAAAGAGACCTCTGCTTGCTGGTGCGACATCTATCACATACAATTGGTAGTGTCAGTGAATTTCCTCTGCCATCTTCTACCCCTTCTTTCTTGCTTCAGTGCAGATGATGAATCGGGGTTCTGCCCATCTTTGCCCCCTGCCATTCCTCACCCATCACAAAGTCTGACGTTTGCTACAATTGTGATTGCCATCTACCAGGGCTCTGTCTCTGTCTTCTCCGACTGTCTGGCTCTCTGAAGTTTGGTTTCTATGAGCGCCGGGCAAGAAGTTCATGTCTCTTCAGCTCGAATTATTTCTCTTGCCTTCCTCGGACATCCCGGAAGGAACTTTCTCTCTGATTTTAGGGAAGCGTTTCTCCCATTGCACCGAGACACTGTCTCTGTCAGTGAATCTGTAAACTACATAACAGAGCAAAGTTGCCTCACCCCTACGCCACTTCATCGTATTTGAGCAAGAAATTAGGAGAAGGAGAGGCACCTGTCTTCATCACATCCTGGTCTCTATCAGAAATTGCTCCGATTGTGACACTCCTCGTCCGCAGCCTCCGAGACGTCTTCGTTTCGTTTTTCAAGTTTCTCCAAACCGGCCGCACAAAAGGGGAAAGCACTTCTGTGCTGTATCTGAATTCATTTAACGCTGCGAGCAGACGGCAAGGAGTAAACAGATTTTGATTTCCTGGGAGGTACTCCGCGATTCTCTGCCTGCACCTGTACTGCTGGTTTTGTCTGACCCTTCCCGAATACTCAGTGGCTGTGTCTTTGTTGGAAGTCACACTGATTGAAGATGGAGCTCACAGGAATTTATCACTGGATTATTGGCCAACTCCTTGTAATGCATTTACTCTTCACGTTAGTGCATTCAAAGAGGTAAGATGACCCATGACTCGAGAACAGCACTTATCTTAACTTGCCAAGATTTTTCTTCAGCATTCAATAACCCATCTGAATTTGACCTAATTGTAGATTAGTAAGCCCACTTATGCATAGCTATAGGGATTAAAGGGTGATTAGGTAATCTCTACTCTTTGACAATACATTTCCAGACACATGTGTTGATTGGCAAAGAAAACGCTGTATGTGTGAATCGGCAAACAAAGCACAGTAATTGTATGAGTTTTCTTCAATTTGTCTCTCTCTCTGTAATACAAATGAAATTTGTAAGATAACAACTGCTGAATCTACATTTTTAACATTGTTAAGAACGTAGATCAGCAGTTGTGATCTTATAAATTTCACTTGTGCAGAGAGGGAAATGTTAAGAATGTAGATCAGCCGTTGCGATCTTACAAATTTCATTTGTACAGAGGGAGACAAATTGAAGAAAAATCATGCCTTAACCTTTACTCCTTTGCTTTAGTAATCTCATGCTTTCATTTGATAAAGTACAGCAGTGATTGATAAGTTTGCAATGTTTAGTTGGTATGTCTAGTGAAATCACTATGTACAGTGGACTCCCATCATCTAATGAAGTCCTCGGGACTGGCAGTTTTATGTCATTGTAGCAAAATTTTGTTATAACCAAACAAATTAATAATAAACAACATAGAGCGGATAATGTTGTGGTCTGAATATTTACTTCATTGTAACCGGAATTTTGTGATAACTGTATTCATTTTAATAGGAGTGCACTGATATGATGAATACCTTGTCATAAGTATAATAGATAATATGATTTAGCAGAATTTTACTGACAATTCCTTCTAAACTTTGACAATGAAATGCTCTTTAGGCAGAATATTGATTCATTTTTTAATGTGCAGTGTTATATCTACAGAGCATGTAATCAGTAGTAGAAGAGGTGACAAAAAAAAAATCCTCTCAATTATGAAAGTGAAATGAGTTGAATAAAGTGTAGGTCCCTCCATTCAAACTGAAAACTAATCAAAGGGCACATTATGAAAGCATAATTTGTAGGCAAGCATGTCCATGTTTGTGTCTATTGCAAGGTGTATGCATATGATTTCTCTCAGCCACCTCCGAGAGGCCCTTGTCATCAATCAATTTCAGATGTTGATTTGGTCATGCATGTTGTAGTACAGTCTCCAAAAAGACTACTGAAGACAGCAGTGAAGAAATGGACCTTGGGCAAGTGATTTTTTTTTTTTTTAAATGTAGAGTATTGAATCTGTATCAATGACATTCTACTAACTGTGGCATCAGATACAAATCATTTTACTTAAATTCAGTGTTGTTTAATTTATGGATGTGTTTATAATTTTGGATGAGATTTACATAACATTTTGTCAAATTACTCACAGATTTGGTATTGTTCATTTGAAAGACTGCAACCACCAGCAGTCAGTACGAAGAAATCAAGAAGAAAAACAGTTTGGTTTATTACAATTCTTATGAGTGGCATGTATTGAAGCATGGTCCATGACTAAAGTAAGGCAGGATATTTTGGCATAGGCAGTAGAAAATATACCTCATGAAGGAACATAATAATGTTAGCTTCTGTAGCATAAGAGGAGACATAGGTTGTCCAATGGAATTAATCTTTGTTTTGCTGACCACCAGGGTACATACAAAAAAACACGAATTATGCCCATCAGCAAAAGTGAGCATCAAAACTCATTCTCATTGGAAGTGGTCGATTTCGGTCAAGATTCTTTGGCTGTGTGTGTACATACTTTGGAGATCAGCTATAAAGCTGTTCACAATTCGTTACAGGGATTCTCAAATTTACCCGAGCTGGGTCAGCCTTTCCACCCCATGGTATCCACACACCACTTTGTCTTAAGAATGGGATTGTCAGTGCAAGATGAATCAGAGTGGAAAAAGCAATGAGTCATTTTATTTTGGGGTTGTTGTTTTTTTAGGTCATCGGGACATTATATTGCATATAGACTGTGATAGGACCAATACACAGGATCTAATTATTGAAATGAGATGTATTCCTGTTAGAGATATGTTTAGGGTTGGATAAAATAAATACATATGAATTAATGAATAAATCAAGGTCAGTTTCAGGTTAGGCTGATTAAGAAGTGCTGTCAGTGTGTGGTTTCATACATATGGATGGTGTGCAAGTTTTCATCAATCGAACTAACGTCATTGACAGAGTCAAGTCCGCAAAGACCAGCTTTTCCTGACCCTGCCCGCTCCTAGCTTGCAATCCTACCCCAAACTTTCCCTCCAGCTCCTCAAATTCCCCAGACCGCTGCCTGCCCATCCCGCACCCCGTGCTCCACACCCAATCCCACACCCTATGCCCGCCCGCCGGCAGTTTTTCTTCCCAAGATCTACCCCTGCCTACCTCGATGGTGTAAATCTACCGCCTGCATTTCCTAGCGTACTCCAGCGAATGGCAAGCGGCCGTCAAGATTTACTTTGGGATATCATCTTCCATGTTGTTGGCATTAGTTGTCATAATTGAGCGAGTTGGTCAGACAAAGGCTGCCTCACAGTGCGTTGTAGCATCCCGTCCAGTGTCCATCTTTGTGTTGCCGTGGCTACAGATGGCCGACAGTCAGAGAGAGGAAGGAGAGAAAATTGCCTTGCTCAAACTGGATTTCACTGCTTGAATATTAGACGAGTGTGGAAACTTCAAGTAAACCTAGAAATCCCCTGGTGGATGGGAAGTGCAATGAAGGATTTGATTTCTGTAGACCACTTAATGCAATCTTGATGGAAAGGAAGAATTATGTTCCCAACCTTCAGTCATATGTATTTTGTGAAATTGTGTGCTATCAGCTTACTAGCGTAATTTGTGAAATACACACATTTCAATTTTCTTAAAATCATTTGAACTATCTTGCATTGCTGCTTAATAGTCAGCTGATATACAGTAGGCCTGCACATATCATACGAGCTAAAAGATGATCACCTCACATTTTTTATACTGACTAGCTTCATACCTATCTCTTGTTAGTAAATTTTGGTTGCTTCAGCTTCAAGAGATAAAGCTTCTGTATATGTAGTGTTATACATTGATCTATTTTCCTTCTCAGTGTTCAATGACAAAATTATGTGTTCTCATTTACTGCCTTGTGTCATGATAAATCATATAGGTTTTCTTTGAGTATAGTTCCAAAAGCAACATTTCTTAATGTTAAATGAATCTTTCCCCTGGCTTGGAGACTAGATGGCA
This sequence comes from Diadema antillarum, assembly GCF_040938485.1. Lineage (NCBI taxonomy): Eukaryota > Metazoa > Echinodermata > Echinoidea > Diadematoida > Diadematidae > Diadema > Diadema antillarum. The sequence goes on from NW_027270964.1 coordinate 5,272,487, forward strand.
ACTTGGTGGTGACTCAAATCTTGCTGGTTACAGAGTGGTAATGGAGACGTCTCCATGATGTCTATGTGACATCTCCTGGAGAACAGCCTGTTCTCCAGGGAGTCGCGAGAGAATCGAACGTGTTTCATGTTTTTTTCAGAGACTCCAGTTTCCGGCTGGTCTCGGAGACTTCTCCCAAGTCGTAGAGGCTAATTTTGTCTCCAAGGTATCTCCGCGACTTTGCAGAGACTCATTGGCGACCTACTACCGGAGACATCGCAGAAACATCTGCGTGACTGAGTTTTACATGAAAAATCATCACCAAACCTGCTTTGATGAAAGAAATAAAGAAAAAATAGATAGATAGCAATCTTAAATTAAACCGGATTGTTGCCTTTATTCTGGTACCTTCTCTTTCTCTTTGTTTCTGAATTCAGGTCGACGCCACCACCGGGCACTGATTATATAACCATCGATGCACCCATGAACAATGAGTCGGTGATGCCGGGCGAAACTGTGGTTCTAAACTGTAGGATACGAGGGTTTCCAAAACCCACCTACTGGTGGTACTGGAACGGTGCAATCATTAGAGATGATATCGGACGCAATGTGGTGCGGGAGTCCAACGGCGGATCCACATTGACGATAAAGAACGTTGGGACTCTGGATACGGGAACCTACAAGTGTATCGCAAACAATCGAAATGGAAGCAAGTCTGTGACAGGTTCAATCACGTTGAGTGCAAGTAAGTCCCTTTCATATCTTTATTTGAGCAAATACAGTAATTTGCAAGAAATCCATGTAAAAATCTTAAATTGCATGATGGCCTTGTACCATTTAAGCCTTCTTTGCACTGAAAGAGCATACCATCTTTACAGCATGGCTTCTGTTGGTAGGAGTTCATATTATTTTAGAAAGTGTTGCAGTTGCACTATATGGATAACAGACGGATATTTTAGTGCACCAAGCATTGCATGACAAGGGAGTGTTTTAAAAGTCATACTTATCATAAAGTGTGTACATAAAAGAATTTCCTTCCTCTTTGTTCAGGACAAAAATTGTTGTAACTTTGTTATTGAAATTTAAACTGCTTTCTGCAGTTTTCCATTATATATTATAATTTATTTCAACTTTTGAACAAATTTTTGTTGACTTGCGGAAAAGAAATTGAAAATGTCCACATTTCAATGTTATTTCAAGAATTGCATACCTGGAAAGTGGGTAGGTAAAGAAAAATTGTGATTTTGCAAAAACATACTTTTTCACATGTCTACCCAAACCACCATATTTGGCAGTTTTCTCATTTCTGTGGTACACAGCATACCATGGAAATGGGTCATATACTGTATATATACATCCAATACAGGCCCAAGAAGGGTTAAGGAACATGTTTTTAAGGCATACTCGATCTGTTTTCATATTTATGCAGTGGTTAGGTCTACAGGCTTTGGGCTAAAACTTTGCCAGAGTATTCCGACCATTTTCATGTCGGCTTTCTTGTCCCTTTGTTTACTCAATTTCTTCTCTCTCCTCTCATTTTCTTCCTCAAACTGGCCAAACTGTCTTGTTAGGAGAAAGTTTTAGGAAGTGCTGAGCTCTATTTGTCCCTGGTGGGTTAACCCAGTTCTAGCCAGCTAATCCCATTGACAAATTTTGAAGAGGAATTATGGGCAGAACCTGGCCTTTCTTCTCCAGAAAGAAGGAAAGAAAGCTGTGACCCAAAGAACTACAGTCCCTGGTGTAGAGTGTTTCCATGGAGGTCTGAATAGGGAGCTGAAGTGTAACAATATCTGTGTACAAAGGGGACTAGAAAGAAACTTGTTTCTCCCTTCCCTAGTGCTCAATTGGTTAGTCCCACATGTAGCCAAGAGGGTTGTTTTTGTCGTCCTACCCAGTCTCAAAGATCCTGGAATAGGAGTAGTCTGTGTTCATTTTTATTTGATAGTCGTGAAACCAACTGGGTTTAAGTGTTTGCAAGAAATTTGGTCGGGAAAGGGATCATGTTTTGATGTGTTTAGGAGTTGTTAAAGTGTTGATGGTGTACACTGACTGAAATTTTGTACGAGTACAGTTGAGAAAGTAGACATTGAGCTTTGTGAAAAGGGACAAATTTCAGTTTCCAACCAGTCACACTGACATGTGGAAAACATGTGGCAGATCCATTTAGTGGTGTATGAAATGAATGACACATCTACTCAAATGGGTCTTTGTGAAATATAGTATTGCTATTTGGAGCAGTGTCCCACTTACCAGAGAAGTGAATGAGTGTGAGAAATATAGACACCAGTGGATCAACTACAAGTGGATATTGTTTCCTACCCTTTTATTTACTCATTTCAAGTCTGTGTTGCTACAGGTGTACTGTATTCTCCATTTCATTCTCATTGTCTGTGTGTCTATATGTTTGTCTGTGTGTCTGTCCATCTGTCTATCTTTCTGTCTATCTGTCTATCTGCCTGTCTGTTGTCTGTCTGTCTATACTGTCTCTATGAAATTCTTGCATTTGGACTAGATGCTACAGCTTGGATGTATACATTGGGAGTTGTTTATTTTTGAAGACAATGAATGAAATCAGATATCATACATTGACAATCATGGCTATCCATTGAAGTAACCGTAATCATGAAAACAACTCAATGCAAGAAATCATTCATTTGAATAAATACACAGTACCTGCTGCTAGGGGATAAAAAGCAGCACTGTCAGACAAAAGCTTGATAGTCTAGTGGATACAGCGCCTTTCTAGCAGTCAGGAGATTGTTGGTTCAAGTCCAACTGAGTAGATATGTGTACATGTATCATATGCCTATGATTTTTTTATCTAGTCTGTTACTAAAACATTAAATAGTTGGTCCTTATCTACATTAATAAAGGGCAATCTGTCAATCAGTTGCTACCATGACCATAGTGCATGTAAAAAAATATCAAACATTGGAGTTACACTGTAAAACATGATATATTCGCAGCATGAAATTGTCGCAAATAGGAGGCAATGGCCTTTTTCGCGGCATGAAATTTTTGTGAACTGCCACTGGCATTCAATGCTTATAGTGTAGACAAGAACTTTTGTGTGCATTTTAATTTTGCGAATCTTGTCTCTCGCGAAATTTGCAAAATCAAAATGCACGCGAACATTCCTTGTTTTACAGTATGCTCGATGCCAGAAACCATGTTTGGTTTTGTTTTTTGTGATTGTCATGCACTCTTCATCACTTTGAGCCATTAACAAGGAGAAAGGAATATGATGTTTGCTGCCTTCTACTAATATACCAGTTTGATGACTTTAATAAGGATATGCCAATTTGAGGTATACACAGCATCCTCAAATGCATTCCTTGTGTTTGACATCGGGATGACAAGTAATAGGAAGGAGGTGAAAAAACAGCTCTCACTGTCTTGTGAGGCAGGTAGCACATTTTCTTATTGTGTATGTGTGTTGGGGGGGGGGGGGTTGAGGTGATATTCGCACGATCTCAGCCAAGATATCATCACAAAGTCATTGGAGATGAGCTTCCAAGTCCACCACAAAATAACATTGTGCCGTGCACCTGCCTCTTGCTCCAATCATGTATTACAGTGGATTATCAGTGTTTATTGGAAGTGATTTTCGGGATATTGAAATTTATTTCTATCATCCCTAGACTTGCCGATCCTTTCAACATTCTCCGCCCCTTGATATTCAATCTCTTAGCGTCAATAGCAACCAAAATTTGTCAATATAGTCCGGGATACTGGATGCAGGTGGAGTGAAGTGAGTGGCATTTCCTTTACTCCAGAGTGGGTAGAATTTGATTTCATGTGGATTTATGGAATGTGAAAGCTAGCATTGGCTGTGAATTAAATTATGGTCAGAATCGGGTCTTCAAAGGAAATCTACGAGAACTGCTTTTTGACGCACAAGAGGTTTGATACTTCTTCAATGTATGAATCTTATTCTAGTAGTGCTTGCATTCAACATAAAGATGAAATGATCTTGATGATCTTGAGGGGGTAGATGTTGTGTGGGTGCTTATTAAAATTGAATTTAAAGGGTAATTCTAGTGCAGCTGAAAGTTGGTCTGAAAAGAAGGAGTAAAATTTTCTCAGCACAACAATGAAAATTTGATCACAAACAAATGAAAAATAAGGAAGTTATGACATTTTGAAGTTTTTCTAATTTTTCACGAAATAGTTCATGAACAGTCAATATGAATTTGCAAGTAATAAAATGATGACATCATCCACTCACAACTTGAGGTAAAGTTTCTACATAAAATTGTGAGATTTCCAGTTTTTCATTCAAACAAAATTATGCGTCACTCTCAAATCCTGATATATCTAACTGATCATTACTCTGTAGTTATTCAACCAAGAATAAGATAATGTGTTACACCTAAATAACAGTAACATTGAAGGTGAATTTTTGTCCTACTTTTGTATACAATTAATGGAAAATTGTGAGATGATGGCATCATGCGTTCACTCATTTGCATATTCATTTCAACTGTACAAGAACTTTTCTGCCAAATAAGCAAAATTCACAATTTCATAAATTCTCTAATTTTCATCAGATTTTTATCAAATTTGCACTGTTGTACTTGTAAGATTTTATTCTTTCTCATCACACTAACTAGACTGGAATTCCTCTTTAAGGAATTAACTGAAAGCAGGTAAATTGTTGGAAATATTGGATACATCCAGTGATAAGAGGTGAGTGTGATTGTAGAGACATAGGCAAAGCAAAAGAAAAAGAAACGTGCCGTATAGATATAGTGGCTTGAGAGAGTAATGAAGTCAGGTCAATGAGGGCGGTATGAACTGAGATTCATCTCATTGACATCCCGCTGGGCTGAAAGACTTTTCTGTCTTTCTTTCAGCGAGTCTTCCTTCTTCCAATGGAAGAATTATATAAACATCATTTCTCCAAACCCAAATCTCCGTATAGAGGCAGTGAACTGGCTAGCATTGAGACAACTGTGTATAAACTCCCCTCTTTCTTCATCAACACAGAGAATCAGATTATTGGAAGGCAATGAGCATTGTAACAAAATTCCAGTCTTCCCTAATGTAAATCCCCGCAGTCACCGCGAATTGATGATCCTATTTTTCATATGATCTGCAGTGTAAACAAAGCTGCAGTCCAAGTTTACCCCACTGGGTCAGTCACCCTTCTCTCAAGCTGTTTGTTTGTGCCCGCGTAGCAGGGGTGTTTACACCGGCCATTTCTCTGTTTCTACTTTCAGCAGCATGAAGATACATTGAGGCGATGCATTGCACATGTACATCTCTCAAATCGCCTCTCTTCCTCCAAGAGGAGCCTGGCTAAATCGGAGAAAAGTGATTATTTGTCGTGATCCATCACAGCCCATTTGCAGAATGTTGATGAGATGAAGTCATGGGGGATCTCAGCCAGACAAATGACATTTTTCACTCATGTTGTCTGAGTTTCTTTCCTTGATAATGTCATGTCAATCACTTTTGTCATCTTTGATGACTGCAGCCAAAGATAGATATTTTACCATCACACAGTCAAGCACCAGATGTGAAGATTCTTGATTTAATGACCTGGAACAATTAGAATAGTGACCATTGATATGGAATATGCCAATTTTTGTACAAGTAAAAGAACATTTAAAGGTTTTTGATTCAATTCAATTCAATTCAAACTTTATTTTCATTTTTATCTACAGAATATATACAAAGTAATGTGTGAAATTGGACATTTTTGGAAGGTTACTAGCATTTTGTCCGCATATTTTTTTATGCTTGAAAAAATTGTGTTACTATCAAACTTGAGTTCTATTTGCTGGGATTTCTTTGATTTTGTTAATTTTTTGAATGTTTGAATTCATTTCTTAAGTTTCACATCAGGAGGTTCTGGTAACACATTTGTCAGACATTGGAATTGGTCGCTCAAGATATGAAGTTGTGCTTTTTGGTGTGAGAAATGTTTGATATACACAAATTCACTTATGATGGCAGATTTTCTCTGGAAATTATTTAAGGTAGTTTTGCACAGTATACATCATGCACAAGAAATGGCACCAAAAAAAAGTGAATAACCAAAAAATTTTGGAGTTATAAAATTTCAATGTATGTATGGCACTTTCAAAAGACATTTTGGAGCATCAGTTTCTAGTAATAAAAAAAAGAGTTATGAGAAGTTTGATGACTGAGAAAGCACATATCTCATATCAAATTACATACATTACATTATACGGGAGTTTGTTGATTCAGACCCCTGGGGAGGGTTCTGATTCCGAACATTCTCAGCTTTCATCACGGCACGAAATGTGTTCCGATGTCACGTGACAGTACAAACATTCCTGAGTCACAATCTGTGAATCCATGTTTGTAACAATTCAAACAGCTGGTTTATAGACGATTTGATGCTGGATAAATCTGGGGGTTTTTCAGTACAAACTGTGGATGACAATGTTTTCAAGCAAGACGAACTTGATCTTGTAAATAGATATCAGAGCTTATTCTTTTTTCTTAACCCATCGAGGACGGATGACTGATTTTGCTACAACACGCATTTCCCATAGACACCTGCCGAGTACACCCGGAACTCGTCCTCAACGGGTTAAGAGCTTATGCGTTTTTCTTAAAATGTGCAGCAGTTATCCCTTTCCAAGTACCAGTACTCCTTGTGAAGGGAAAAAAAAAAATCTTTCAATCATTACAACTCAATTTTTTTAGATTTTGTGAGCAAACTTGTGAACCTATAAGAACAAGTTACTTTTCATAGATGTCCTTTCCTCTTAGTACATAAGGGTCTCTCAGGTGATGTTAAAAAAAAAAACACATGTCAATCAATTGCAATAGATGTAGGATTGTATCATTCAGTATTTGTCATGCTTCTTTCTGCTGCTATGGTTACAGCATTGCAACAATGCATTAACAGACATTTGTCATATTTTGTCACATTTTGACCAATAATTCAATATTGTGGCACATTTAATGTCACATTAAGTGTCAGGACGTCATGTGACTCCATACTGAAGAGGGTTACCTTTTCCAAATGGGTTTCTGGAAATGACATCATTATGTGAAGCTAAGATTTACAAACTTTGCATTTAGTATGTATGTATGCCTATTGGACTATTGTGTAGACCATAGTGTTCTAAGCTTTTTGAGTATCGGTACAGTACTGTTCTTCAGTTTCCAGTTTTTCTGACAGTGCAAAGGCACATATACCTTATGAAAATACCCTCCAGATTTTTACCTATTCCAGTTTTTTGCATGTAATTGCCCTTGCTAACATGTCCTCCAAATTTCATGGGCAGGGCTTCTCAGAAATACTGTGATCATTTTTTGAACATGTAACCGAAGTAAGGTTTCAATTACAGGACACTGTTATCTGTAGTGATTCATTTACACAACATCTGCCTACAATGCTCTCTACGTTGTAATCAGTGCAAGTGATTAGTTGTCACCGGGTATCTTAATGACAGCAGCTCAAAAGACAAGGGCTAGGATCAGACTCGCTTTGATGCCATGTTTACACTAGATGTCATCTCCTAGAGAAAGCTGGTCAGTGTTTGCAGAGAAGTTCAAACTTAATTACTTCTGAGATCCAAGTTTCTTTCTTCAGCTCTCGTAAGGTGAATTCACCCACGCTTCTCAGGTCCCAGTATCACAGCTAACAACCTTATTTCCAGTATCCACTCAATGAAAATAGCACACTATCATTCCTGCTGCTTTAATTGTCAATCAAGTTAAAACTGATTTAGATCTAAATTGAATCCGTGTTCCCATTATGCATTGCTTTTGTACAGACTTTCAAGTGAAAGGACACTTGTCCTGTGCTTGTTCAGAAAGTAGCTGAATCCCAAATTATATTTTGCTGTATCGTAGCATTGGACTTTTTAATCCTTTACAGTGAATTTATCCTATTGGAAGTATCTTAAATTTGAATTTTCATCACCCCCCCCCCTTTACTTTGCTAGGAGTCAGTTTCATATTGCAATACCACTGATAGTGTAGCAATGCTTTATTCTGATAGGACATCAGGTAGAGTTCTACTAATCCATTTATTTCAGCCAGAAGAGATTGAACTGTGCTGAAAGTTGTTGTTTTTTCTCTGCATTGAAACTGTTATCTTCAGGTCTTAAAAGCATAAAGCAGTGTCAGAAAACAAACATTCCCCGCTCACCCCCGACTTGAGACTAATAATCTGCCCTCTCTGCCAAAGCTGAACCCCCTACAGCCAAAGCGAAATCCTATTTGATGAAAGCCTAACACTGAGCCGATCCAAGTGCTGCCGATTTCAGACAGGAAAGCGGTCATGAACGTGCGGTAAAAGAGGCCACATATTGTTCCCCAGCTAGTGTTTCCAATGTTTTGTGTTTCTAATGGTCTAATCCGGTAGCTTGGGGGGAAAGATTGGGGTGATAAAGCTATGGGTGTGATGGCAGGTCCTAACCTCCGGCGGCGGCGGCAGAGCAAGAGCTCTGCGATCTCATGATTCCAGACGCACACACATGTTCACACTCTGTGTTTTCACCAATAACATGAACCGCTGTGAACCAGTCTACACCATGCTGAAGTACTTCAAGAAGTAGAGTGTGGCTGCTTGATCAGTGCACAGTTTATCACAAACTTTTTGACCAAACCGTAAGAAACTAGCAAAGCGTTCAGAGAGCACAGACCTTGGCCAAGCAGCTCATTCCCAGCCATACACACATATGCTAAGAAAATAGCCCTTTTTCCCAAAGATAAAGAATCTTTTCTGGTGTCTCATTGTCCATGCAGCTTGTATTTCCTCATTTGTTGGTCCTTTTTCCCAATGATTTTTTTTTGTAAATCCTTTCAAAAAAATTCAAATAAAAAATCCTGGACCCAGACATTGATTCACATCACTACCAAAATTTAATCATCTGTTCCTTGTGTCATTATCAACTTTTGCTAAAAGTTTTTATCCAAATTCATTCAAAGCTTTTAGCGTAATTTGGCAAACAGGCAAACAAACTCCTTGGCAAAGGTAACAATTTTCTCAGTCTATAAGTTTCTAGACTTTTACATCTCAGAATTCATCCAAAATATGATTTTCATCATTTGGATTTTAAAAAAATATGACATATCAGTGCAGATTTGTTTAGAATATTAAAAGTAGGATTTCTGTTTATTTTACCCTATTTCCATGCTATTACAAAATGTGTATTATTTCTGCACTGCCAGTTAGTCCACATGGAGAGCGACTGATTCTATGACATTCAAACCACTATACAATGGTAGCTCTTCGTTATCTCTTGCCTCATTTAACACGGGTTTCACTTAAGGAAGAGGTTCTTTTGAATGTTTTCTCCCACCAATGTGACACATTCTTGGATTTGCTTGAGTTGAGAAGTACTTTGTATCAGGGATAGTTGTGAAATAGTTATCCTGAAAGTCAGAGATGCCAAGAAAATCGAAATGCCTTTCTTAAATTTTCTCTCTGAGGGGTTTGAGGCTGAAGATTTTACCCTTTAAATGTTGAATCGGAAATGTGAATTCATGACTATTCAGTCATGTTCTTTGCAACAAGGAATGAAAGGTTACCATCATAAGACAGTAATATAAAGTGAAATTTGTTGATATATGTTGGAAACTCCCACATACTGGTAGTCAGCTTTCATCTTTTTTATTACTTTACTCATACTTGGTGATAATAGACACATTATAATACACGTTTATGTACTTTACAAAATTTGAGTGTTATCATTATTTTTGTTATCATCATTACTGCTTCTTATTTTGTTAATTAGATTTAGTTGATTTTTTTGTTCATTTGCAAAAAGTAATAAAAAGATTGTGAAGTTCATTTATAGCTGGCCCAAATTCAGGATGAAAATCTCTATTTCATGATAAAAATTTGTTTTTTATTTGAAACTTCTCTTTACAAAGACTAATAAAAATGTAGGATCTTCTTTAAATAAATTAGACAGAGAAATAAACGTCGGATATTAATGTTGAGAAATCACCAGTATGTACATCAGTGATCATTCTTGCAACATAACTGTACTATGACAGTGGAGGCATTACATGGTGCTCAAATTACTCTAGTTTTGTTTGTTTGTTTGTTTGTTTGTCATTATCATACTGTACTTTCAAACTTAATGCAAAGATCTGAAGTGATTATAACTTGTAAAAGGGAATGTAGTTTGATAAATTTTGTGTAACTACATTTGTATGGGGTTTTCAGATTTAGGATTTAGATGGATTTTACTGTGCTATACCATAGCTACGTAGTCTTTACTCAAGGCATAAAAAATTTAAAAGCTGTTTAACCACAGCTAACATTTCATATAGATATGTCTTTCAGCATGACTTGTTGATCTTCAATGAAAAAGATGTGATGTACCCATACATAAGAAATGGAAGAAATGTCTAGAAGTTTGGAGGAAGGGGACTGTTAAAGGATTTTGTGGATGATACCAAGTAAAGACATGAGATCCTGATAGTTTCACATCTTCTGAATTGACTCGTCACTTCAAGCCATATGGACTGCTGTCTGCTAGGGATGTGGTGGCTACCTCTATGTTGACGGAGATTTGATCTGTTTTGGGAGATTACGATAAAGGTACTGAAGATCTACCCCGAGATGTTGTGGGTCGCCTCATCATTCAATGGAAGAGATTTTGGTTGCCAATTTGAAGAGCAACAGTGAAGTGTGGTCATGGCATCACCTGGCATTTGTCTGTGGGTCTCTCTGTGTGTCAGGAATGCCATTATTATCACCTCATCAATTTTCTCTCTGCCAACATTTGAATTTGTGCAAAAGTACCTCTAGCAAGTCATGCAAGCTGCCATAATTTCCAGATAATACTTTCCACAAAGAGGAGAGCGGCATATGCACCTCATGTATAATTATGATCTGCAACATTTGATTTAGCCCTATAAAATTTGCAAGTATACTTCTTGGGTTGATTATGCAAATACTGCCTCTATCAAGCCAGCAACTAGTTTGTATCAGCTGCTGTTTGGGTTATAATCAGATATGACCGCTATACATTTCTTGGTTGTGTTGGTTTAAGATAGTTGGAACCTAGGAAACCGTGTAGGTTCTTTTTACTTTTATACATCAATAACATTATATCAATAACATAATTTACTCTTATACATCAATACCATGAACACACATTTACACACACACAAACACATTCACAGCAGAGTAAATGTTAAATATAGTACTGACCAGTCGTCAAGAACAGATCAAAAAAATTGACACAGAGTGAAACGATTCCTCTTCAAACTCCTGGCTGCAGAAGTTTAGAGAGAAGGATCTATACTGCTAATGCTATATTCATTATTATAGCCAACTGATTCAAAAGATGATCAATTTAACCCCAAACTGTTTTTATGTGTATCATCACTTATAATACATGAAGCACTCGACTTTCATAGTGTCAAAGACAGAGGAAATACTTAATGTTTCATATTGCAGCATTCATATCATATATGACTATAGTAACACTCTGCCTTTATATCCACAATTCTTTGATTTACTATTACAATGCTTCTCAACAGATGTTAGAAATCATGAGTGGGATTCATGTATTCCCAGCAGCTATACCCACTGCTGTATAGGATTACACACTGCCAAAGGAGACCACACACTTGGTTAAAAGTGACCCTCCATTAGAAAGGTCCGACCGATATGAATATGAGACGTTTTTCTGAGACTTAAAGATTTACAAGGGCGAATCATAGACAATGATCACACCACTCTACTTATCGTCTTTCAAACTAGCTTCTTTTACACCATCAATTCTTGCACATTGGCACAAAATCATTCGGTGCCTGTTCATAAAGTTTGTGATTGCATACCTCAAGCACTATCACAAAGTCGAGTGAGTGTCAAAATTCATAATTTCCTTTCACCTTTAATTTCGTTTTCATATATTATTGTGCCCTTTCTTTCATTTAATTGTAAAGGAAAAATACAGAAATGAGAAGGAAGACTGAAGAAAAATTCATCATTATATTATGATACTTCAAAATAGTCACTGTCAGTTATTAGAGCTGTTCTTTCCTTGAAACTAATCTTTTCCTCATTCCTACCTGCCATCCTCACAATTCTCACCAGTGCTCTATATTCAATTACATGTCCCTCTTGAAGACCCTAGAGTGGTGGTGTGGGCGTAGCAAGATTGTAAATATGTCCACAGTCAGTTCATGAAGTATAGTAATGACCTTGCTCGTCTGACCTTTCACCTCTTCTGGTGGATAACTTCCTACCAGAGTGAAACACTTCCTGCCCCCTTCATCTCCAGTCCACCTTGACTGATTGCTCTCATTCTGGGCAAGGACAAGTAAAAATGGCTGCAATGGTTTATTCCCCAAAGTGCAGGGTTACATCTGACTCCAATCAGACTAGCAGGCAGAACAAAATAAAAGATGGGTGCTTGGTTTTGCTCGATGCAATCTCAGACAAAATATGATGCATCTTGGAACAAAAACTTCCTTGGCCAAGAAGCACATGGTGTTGCTTTTGGAATCAAGCATCCAACCTACACATTTTAAGTACCAGTACTCAAACCATGCAACCAACAGCTTAAGTTAAGATAAGAAACTTGTTTCTCTTGCATTGACTTTATGTATGGCCTTGTTATTAAAATATATTCATGTCCAGGGATAGTGAAGGAACTTGTATGAAGAGGAAACTGGTTACACATATCAAGGCAAATCTTCTCTTTTCTCCATGAAACAAGCATCATCCCTAAGGAAAAACCTTGTATAAATATCACACTGATTATATAACTTGTGATTTCAAAATGAGATCCAATGTGTATTGCTTGCTTACAAATACACAGCAAAGGGAACACATGAAACCACTGAAAAAATGGCAAATATCTCATTTGATACATGAAGAATTTTGAGAAAAAATTAGTCTACTATTTTAACATCATTTTTTTTTTGTGTGTGTGTGTCGTCATTATCATATTCTTCTATACCTATGACTAGAAACATGGAATCAGAAGTAAAACCAACTGATGTATTCATGAGGTTTACACAGACAGCCAGAAAATGTTTTAGAATTGATATATAGATAAAGTATGTTTGAATCTTCCTTAGACAGCTGTTGTTATGGTATTTTGATGTAAAGTGACCAGGCCACCATGTATAGTTGTATTACTTGCCTGTGCAGCATAGGTGAGATGCATATAAGGGTGTGGGGTGAGTAGACTCCTAGAAGGGTAGGGGGAGGGGTCACTAAAGCTGAGATGTCGATGGTATAAAGCCTGGCTAAAGAGGGAATTAGGTTTATGTGTGGTCATCACCTTGACCAATGGTCTAAATCTTTCCTTTCAACTCTCCCTCACAAGCTAGCTTGACAGCTCCCTCCCTTTCCCATGTGTTTTACTTTTCTCAGGGCATTCTCCCCTTTCCCTCCCTCTCTCCTTCCCTCCCTCTCCACCCCCATGTCTATCTATCTCTATCTATCTATCTATCTATCTATCTATCTATCTATCTATCTATCTATCTATCTATCTTTCTTTCTTTCTATCTATCTATCTATCTATCTGTTTTTTTGTCTTTGTGTCTGTCTTTGTTTTACTGTGTCATTCAGTTTGTATGCTTTTTTATTCATTTTCTATTCCTCCTAAATCCACATTTTTTGTCCTTTTTTTGAGTGAATTATCTGGCAAACCTTGTGTTATGGCTGGTGTAACACTAACAGAAGAATGAGAACTCAATGGCTGTACTACAAATGAGTGTATGCATATTGAGATTTTTTCTACCCAGCATGATTAATACATTGTATTGAGTATGAGTGAATTGATGGAATGATATTTAGATGTGATATTGCTGTGTTACCAATAATGAGATTTTTACCAAACCATGCCAAATGGCTGTATTGTGACTACTATGTACACATACATATATTGGCTGAGTGAACTTAACAGAGCTACATGCTAAACATATGTCGTCTATTCTGTTCTTGGCAAATTTCACTCAAGATAAATGTCACCAAAAAATTTAGAGATGAACTTGGCACTAATCATCGTAGGCTGACACAGTCATTTCAGTCAACGTTATTTGAGTTAGAGTGAATGACTGAGTGGTGTGCCTTGATACTCGGTACTTAAAGCATAGTGTTGTTGACCTATCCTGGTTGGAAATTTAATGCTTAATGGTTTTATAGTTTCATTCGTATCCAATGACTTTCCACCTCTGAATGTTTTCAGTAATGTTGTTTGTAGAGCAGGGGCATAATGAAACAATCAGGTCCATGTTATACTTAGCATCTTTGTCTATTTCAGCCACAGTCATATCGAATCTACGAGTTAGTCATTCAAATTTTATGTTTACCTTTTCATTCCTCAACTCACTTATAACCTGGCCTGTCAGTCATTCTTGTAAAATTCCTCCACATATGGTAGCTATTAGTTATTGAAGTCTCTTGCTCATAGGGCATGGTAGATGGAACATAGAACACAGTACATCATTACTAGAAAGCATTACACACATTTCACCTACATTAATGTCAGTTCCATCATGTCCTGAAATAAAGTCTCATAAATGTTTTGTTTCTTTTTTTTCCCCCTCTCTCTTCCAGATGCACCCAACTACAGTGATGGCAGTGAAAGGTGAGTGCCCCAAATCAGTTGTTTAATGTGACTGACCAGTCCCATAATGGGCAACACTTAGATAATTATCCATTTAGGTCCCAATGATCAAGGCTTGATTATTTCTTTTTTTATGTAACTGTAATTCCCTTTTCCATCTTAGTTACGCATAGGTACACTGTAAGCTATGAATCGCACCTAGTAAAAAAAAATGAATGGAGTAGAAATCACATTGAAGCTGTATATAGTCAGTGTCAGTCTGCTCTTCATTTTTTCCATTTTGAAAGGTAGGGAGAAGGAACTACTAAATTCTGCTGTCCCAAAGATGCCGTACTAGTCAGCAGCATCACAAGTGTAAGGTTTGAGTGCAGCAGAATGTTGCCAAATATAGAACAGGTGTGACTCTAGTCAAGCTCACCTAGTAGGCTTACCTCCTTGATCAAGTTAACCTGTTGAGGACGGACTGATTTTGCTACAACACACATCTCCCTGAGTATACTCAGGACTCGTCCTCCAAGGGTTAAGCACTCTGTGAATAAAAAATAAAAACATCCAAAAGTTGCTGACACTTCTACAGTGTTGACCAGCAATAGTTGCATAATCTTTAGCCAGAGAAATTGGCACATTGCTTTTAGTACCAGACTTCACGTTGGTAAGTGTTTTTCATTCATGTCTCCCAGAATGTGTCTGGCTATTTGTGAGAAGCTTTTCTGGCTGTGACTGAGTGCTCTGTTGACATTAATTGACCTCTGGAAATCATGTTATCCTTCTCACATCACAGCCTGGTCCAAACTCCGATGCTGTGCCTCCAGGCGGCATGTCATGCCTAATCGATTGACAAAATTGCTTCCCAGTCAGGACTAAGAATTTTATCAGGACGCCAAGAAGGGACATTGCCTTCTTGAGACTTAAAGATGTTCATTGTGCTTTTAAGTGGTGAATATTAAAGTAAAAACATAGTTCTCATGTGCCTGCAGAACTGTTGATTTCTGCTGTAAAAAAAAAGAATGTACATATCTGCATGAGAAATGTGTGAAATAATGCTGTAATAACACAATTTCAGTTGTGTAATGAAGAAAATGTGAAATATTAGCCAAGAAGGTTCGCCGGAAGTACTGCAATCTTAGGGCTTACCCGATCGTGGTTGCTACAGTACGTAATGTTTTATAATCGGTTATCGATAATCAATAAATAGTGCCACAGCAGTATCCATCAATCTTCTGCGCTGGAGTGAATCGCATGCAGCTTGTTGGAAAATATGATTACTAGTGCACGATTGATCATCACGTAACATTCTATCTACTAATTACTTAATGGGGATGGAGCTTCAGGAATTAAAAATCATGTACTCTGATCAAAATTATTTTACACCTTTGATCTCAAATACTCCAAAACAACTTAGTATCCTCTGAAAATGCATCAGCAAGTCAGTTTTTAGGTAGACCCTTCTGAGGTATTGCAAGCAAATTCCAAATGGTAAAAGATAATTTTTTAGCTCTTCTGAGAACTATTTTTTGGCTTTAATGGCAATGGTAATGGCAATTATCATTTTTCTAAAATGTGAAAAGCTTTGTTCCAAAAACTAATATGTTATTGCTGGGTTGTGTAGTGTCATGGTGGCATTAGCCGTTTGATCACTGGAATGACATGAACATTGTGGAAAATAAGTGAGACTTACAAACCTAGCAATCAACAGGGTGAGGTCATTCACAACATCATTTGAGCAATGGCTATTGTACATGCTGAACATTTCACAGGGGTTTTATTCCCACTATTTTGTGAGTGACAAATAAAAGTGAATATAACAACTTGCCAAAGCATTGCCTTTCAATTGTGAGTACTACGTGAATAGTATGTGAATAATGAACTTGGTATTAATGCGCAGCATAGGCAGACGGTAGCCGCACACCAACACCTAGGCTTGTATGTGCACATTCATGCCTATGTGCGGAGTGAATGCAAGCACTATGATATTCACATTCATTCCTTGGTTGACACACTTGTAGTATGCATCAGCTGCAATCGAGGTACGTGTTTGAAATTTTATTCATAAGTGAGGAGAATTTTCTTGAAATTGGAAATGCCTTAATAAGGTAACCCCATTTCCGTTTTCAGGTGGAAATTGCTCATTTAGCTCCTTATTTAAAGGAAGTACAACTGCTGTCATTCCTTTGCAGTCTATCTCGATCACGAATTTGCCATTTTCTGCTCATAGGTAGTTCCTGATCGTGAATTCAACCACCCACAAAGTTGTCTCACAGCTCCGGATTTGCGAAATATGCCTGTGAAATATTTGGCATCTACAGTAGTTTCCATGGTGACAAAATTCATTTTAGGACACCGATATTTTGATGACTCGTTGCCAATGAGGCATTTGCATAGACAAGTGGGTGAAAGCTTCCCAAGTAGGAGCTAATTGTACACGGAGTCTGATCTCTCATACAATGGAGCTAGGAGGAATAGAGAGGTGCCATTTAGTACTTCTAAAAGGGATGACCTGGCAAAGAGAGGAGATGACTTTTCATGGTGGTATCTGTCTTTAAACTATGGTAGGGATGTGTGATGTCAGAGAGCAGATTTTCTGTGATAGGTTCCTTGCCATATGCTGCTACTCAACAAGCTATCCTGCTCTGAATCCAGCAACCTATTTTTTTCTGTATTGTGGCTTTCAAACCCCAAAAGGTGATTAAGTCAAGGATTCCTTCCGGCAGGAAGAAAATAACCTCTGATATTTGGATTTCATTAACACCGTCTCCCACATAAACACACTTTGGCTCCTGGATGTCAAATGTTAAGTGCATTGTTTGCACAGAGTGAGGCTGTAGTGATACACCTCACATAGTGAAAGGCTACACATCTGGACGAGAATATACACAGCACTAAAAAACATGTAACAAATTTAAGACATTTCTGAAGAAAAACATCATCAATGACAGTGTTAATATATTTTGTAAATCCTTGGATCAGAGGAGGGGGCAAACTCAATTTGTATCTTGATTCAGAAGCCTACCAGGTCATCTCACAAAGTGGTAGGCTGTGGTACTCCAGAAGTATGACGGATGAAGTGTGAGTCCAATCTCCACATAGTTTGCCACATGCTAGGATTATTGAACACATGACCGGGGCCATATTTTGCGGGGTATACTTTACACCAGTGACCCACTTTTGGCTGCTATTTGTAGACTGTGCCTTTGTTCTACAAAGTCCAGATCTGCCAATTACCATGACATCAGGAACCACCTGCTCATCAGTGAGTGAGCCTTGTAGAGGGAGGATGGGAGGAACGGAGGTCAGGGCAGATAGAGAGAGCGAGAGAAGGAGGGGTGGAAGAGGAAGAGGAAGAGAACTTGGTTAGGGAAGCAAGGAAGAGTGACTGCTGGATGTGAGGATGAGCTAGGAATGAAGAGAGGGAGGAGCAGAGGAAAAAGAAATGAAAGAGAGAGAGAGAGGGAAGGATGATGAAGAAGAGAAATGCTGAAAGCAATACTGGTGTGATGCAAATATACACAAATATATAAATCAGGAAAAGTGTAAGATGGTTAGCAAGCTCCAGTAGAAAGATGAATTTTTGAGAAAGCAGAGAAGTGGGATGAAAGTGAAGGATTACCTCCGCATCATAAATGGCAGTGTTCACCAAACAGAGCAAAAACACGTAATTCAGTGTAATTCAGTGTTTTCTTGTTGGTGATTATAAGAGTACAAACAGCTGCAACTACATTGTGTTCACAATCACAGTTCACACTCACAATAAATATAGATACCTTGGTACCTAGCCATAGAGGTAAACCAACACAATAAGGAGATGGTCGAATAGATATGGATGTATATAAATGAATGTATACAGATGTATGCATTTAAATATGCTATTCACTATTTATTGAATGTATGTGGGCTCATTAATGCTGACAAGACACAACTGTAACTACTGTTTGATTAAAGTTTATCACACATTTACTGCTACACCACCAGCATTTGCCGCACAGACCAGCTCTACACTTGGGTTGAGTTTATTGGTACAGATTGCATTAGAGTTTGCACAAGTAAATCAAATGCCATTAGAAATGGGATGTGCCAATTGTATATAATAAGTGAGTGTTTGAATTTATTTGAATTTTTAAAAGAAATCATTTTGTATCTAAAAAAGTATGCATTTGGATTTACTTTTTAATATTTTAAGACATTTTGTCTGTGTTGCAGATGAATGTAGATTCACAAATCTGTTGAATTCCGTTGAATTCAATGTGAAGTACAGTGTTTGGTCATGTTGGTCTTGTCATAATCCTCTGTCCCCTTACCTTCATAGATGTTACAGTTTGATTTATCCCTTCCATGTGGTCTATGATTGCATAAAAAGGATCAATCTTGACTGCGTGAGCACCATAAGCTTTTGTAGGGTTATGAGTGTTTCTGTGTCCTATTACCTTTGTCAGATGTCTCAAAAAAATACAAGCCGTTAAATGAGTGCCAGTATCATATTCTTGATAAAAATGAACCATACATACAAGGGTTTATACTTCTCTTCTTTGTTTATTTACATTTCAGTGTTTCCATATCTAAAGAAGATACAGAGCATGAATAAGTAAAAACCGGAGTCATCATTTTATTACTATTATTATTATTATTATCATCATCATTATCATTATCATTATCATGGCCAAAGATACATACAACACAAGTAGTTCCCTTATTTGACGTATGACATAGGCAAGCCTCTCTACGTACTTCTTGGTAAAAGGTTTAAAATCATAGGTACATTTAGCTAGGGTAAAGTAAAGTTTGTCAGTGTGTTTTGCAGGGATCTCACTCCATCTCTCTCTTTGATCTCTCTACAAAGTCTATGCATTCGCTTTCCCCTGTCTATCTCTCTGTGTATGTATCTATCTCTTTATATATCTCTATCTCTCTCTATATCTCTCTATGTATCTCTCTCTATATATATATGTACATGTATATATATATATATATATATATATATATATATATATATATATATATATATATATATATATATATATATATATATATGTACCTATATATATGCATCTCTTTGTATATCTCTATATATCTCTATCTCTCTATATATCTCTATCTCTCCCTTTCTTGCCATATCTCTCTGTATTTCTCCCTCTCTCTCTCTTTGTCTTTGTCTCCTATTGTGATTTATACTTCTTTTGTTTTTTCTTATCTTTTGACTTCTACTTGTCTTTTTTTGTTATTTCTCTCCTATTTTACATTTTTCCTTTCTGTCTATCTTTTCCATCCCAATTTCTCCTTTTTGTTTTGCTCACTCCAAAATTGTTCATATTTCTTTTGTCAGTATATACCCTTTTCTTCTTGCTACTATGCTGCCCCCTTCCCCCCTCACACTCCCTGCTCCCTGGTATGCCTTCACATCTCACAACCTCCCTGGTGTCCCTTACATCCCTCACCCCGCTTGAGGAATGGTAGAGAGGGTCATCCAGGTAGAAGGTATAGCTTGTACCAGAATTCATGAGCCTCAAAAGTGACCTCACCTTCCTTCCTTTCCTCCTATACTGAGTAGCCAGATTGACAGCTTGTTCCAAGCCTCTCATCTTACATCACATTTCTGACAGATGTGATGATTCACTTGTTGCATAAGTCATGTGAATCGCTAAGGAGGGCGAGATGATGATGAGCTTGGTTACCAAGACTCGGAGGGGGTCATCTCAGTAAGACTGCCGGCTGGAGTGGGGCGGGGGCAGGATAGGACAGGCCACGTCACTCAATGTTTAAAACATAGTAAGCTGCTTGTTGCCATGGCAATCATGCTGGTCATTCTTAGATATCTCCAACCTAGGCCAGTCCTTAAGACTCTGGAAAACTGGAATTGGAGCACTCACTCAATCATGTTTCTCCCTTGCATGATAGAGTAGCCAACCCGACAGCACTCACTGACAAAGTAGCATAAATGAATGATGAGAAGAGTGGGATAGCTGCATCTTTCGCTTGCTAGCCTTGGTTTGTTAGTGCGTAATAAAATGAGAAAAACCACATAAAACCTAGTAATAACTCAGACAAAGGACCATTATCATAATGAAGTCTACAAAATGACATCCGAGGATTACCTGCAGTTTTGCAAGTTTCCATTTAAAAGATGAATTTCATTTTGGTGTATACTGTAAAAGTGGAAATTTTCGCGTATTTCGCGCAACCAGAAACTAGCGCGAAAATAAAAGCACGCAAATTTTTTTGCTTGCCATATGTGCCTGTGCGTGATGTCTTGATTCCGCGCAATTAAAAACACGTGAAACTCTTCCGACCCGGCCAGGCGGGAAAAATTAGTCATGCGAAAATATCCACTTTTACAGTACCGGTATACCTTTTCCCCCATTTATCTTAGCTCTTTGCAAAGAAAATATATCTCTATGGCAATGTGTTTTTATACCCAATGAAAAGATAAAAGCTCTGTATGAAGATTATCTGGTAACTGGCAAGCATACATGTAACTTCATTTCTCATTAAAAGTAAAATTTGAATCTTACAATCATTTATGCAATATGTGATCTATCAGTTGTGTATCCTTTGTCTTTATACTTGTTATTTAGGCCCAAGAGTTGTACTGGATAAAAGATTCAAGTCGTGGAAATAAACTTTCTTGTCTTTTTTCTTTGCATATGCTATTGTAGATGAATTGTAATTACACTGTCACATAAAGTTAAGAATCTTTTCATCCACTACTTCATGCATTCATGCATTAAAAACTGTCAATTTGCCACAGAAAGTCAGTCTCTACATGGCATGCAATCAGATTTCATGTACCAAAAATGTAATTCAAATATCTATCATTGGCAATGTCTTTTGTTGCAATTACTTTGGGACTTTAAATTTATTTAAAATATTGCACAGAAGAACAAAAATGTCATCAAACTTATTTGACCATGCAGTCGACAAAAGTAGATTTATGTTTTGTTCATAAAGAGTTTAATAGGTTCCCCCTGTGTACAGGCGGAAGCAATAGACCCATATGGTTACCATGACTACACAACAATTGTTACTATTGTTCCGTCTAACATTATGAGATATTCATATTGTGATAGTATGTGTCTGTCATGTCTGTCATATCAAGGATCAATAAATCATTTTTTTTCTGGAGCCCAAGCTCACTCCCCAACATAGACCTGCAACTCCTAATGCCCCACCCTTTTTGTTCTTCCTCCCAACATTTCCTCTCCTCCCCCACCCCCAAATCCCTGCAGCTTTCACCTGACCCCACCCCCTTCCCCCTAGAAACAAATCGGATAAAAAGAAAAGAGGATCCAATGCAAGCTCTCCACTGGGATTCCGTCTTGACGACAAGCTTACATATGTCAGGAAAGGAAAACAAACTGGAGGAATGAGAGAAAATAGTTACTGAAATAAACTTTGCGCAAAGTGATTAAGATAGATGAAGACAGGTGAAAAGATGGCGTTTAGGGATAGCAGCCAAAACTCTGTGTGACAGAAAAATTTCAGGCTTTTCTTTTCTGGCTACCTAGCCCAGATGTCCCTCAATTTTGATCCAATGTCTGAGATATTTGACAAGGTGTTTCAAGAGGAGTTCGATGAGATCATTTGAATAATATTCCCAATTATCATTTCAGAAACACTTCACTGAGTTGAATTCCATCAAACTCCTACCAAACATTCTTCCTACAGGTATATTCCATCAGATAATAGCTAAATGTGCTGGAATTACTTCTTATTGAAGCAGTCTTCTCTACAAACTTTAGCAGACTTTTCTGTTTTGTTGAAACACCCTAACCCCGTAGAGCTGGCCTTAAAAAACAGTGCAACGAACTTGGATGTCGTGATGATAGCGCCCTCGCCAGCAGCTTTGCGTGTAGATTTTCCATTTGTCACACGAAACAACCGTCATTGATTACGACGGACCCCTCCAAGCTCCCCGTCTTGTTTGGGAGGGCTCCACAGCCTAATAAGAGTGGAGTCCCTATCATTGGCTGATCACGAGATGGGATTCGGAACGGCCTACTGGTGACAGAATGTTGTTATCTGCAATGATTAGATCGCCCCCCTCTTCCTATTTGCTTTATGTGTTTATGGCTAATTTGCATCGTACTTGCCACGTCCGTGAACATGACAAATATTGGGTTTTTGCACCTCTCGCCCCTCGCTGAAATTTGAACAAGGAAGAGCTGGTGCACGGGACAAACTCTCTCTCTTCAAACCCAAGTTGTGCCGACACTTCTTTTTCTGCCTTCTCAGTCGTTTCTATTTGTTGTTCTCATGTCCTGAGCTTTTCTCTACGTCTTCTTTCCCATGCTGTCTTTTTTTTCAAATATCTTGTCTCTTTCTTGTGTCCATCTCTCTCTCTCTCTTTCTTCAGTCCTTATTTGTTCCACTCTGGAGTAGATCCCAGGCACTTTCTAGAGATTGATGTGTGTATCTGAGGACGACAGAGAGGGTAGTACTTGGGCTGACATGCCAAGCACAAGCCTAAAGTTGCTGGCATTTAATCCTTCCTCTTCCTTCTTAGTATGGACTGCAGGTTGACACAGGCGACTCCCATCACAGAAAAGTCCTTGGGACCAGCCGTTTTCTGTAGTTATATCAAAATTTCATTAAAGCACTGCTGAACAAATAAAGTATGTAAAGATATGTAGATTATAATTTTGGCACCTGAATTTTTGCTTCATTATCATGAATTTCATTACAACTGTGTTCATCTAAAGAAAATTGTACTTTATTGAGCACAGGCTCTTTGTATGTATGCATGTATTTGTGTGTGTGTGTCAAATGTGGATGTCAGTATGTCTGTGTGTGTGAGTCTATGTGTGTCTGTTTATGTGTGTGTGTACCTGGTACCGGTATTTTTGTTTATCTGTGTGTGAATATGTGTTAACATGTCCAAACATTCTGAAAGATTCAATTACTCCAAATACCTTTTGTTATTGCAAAACTATTAAGATGTAATTATTCATATGTAAAGATTCAGGCTTCAAATCTGAGCTCCTTTAGACTGAACTCCCCTTCATGCATTTAAACACCACTGAGCGAGTTAGAGGCAACCATGTCAGTTCTACACATATAGATAATCACTTGACTTATTAAAAGAAAACAGCAGTCTTTGTACATAGAAATGAACACAAATTTACACAAATTCTGAATGACATACACAGTATGAGATTATGTGATGTATCTCAGAAATTATGTTTTGATTTTTACCTATATGACTAAATCAGCAGCATTTCAATCTGACAGAAAATGAGGCATATGTTGCATGACGCTTTATAGGACATCTAATGAATGCAAGCCAGCATTAATAATTCTATAGTGTAGAGATGATGTACCAGTAAACATTATGCATGCTCTGCAAGTTTGCTGTAAAGTTGTATTCCAATTTGAGCAGATTCCATTGGTACTCATCAAGTATATTTTAAGTTGCGCTGTACTCTGGCACTCGGAAGTCAATATTTCTCACCATTCATGCTATCCTTCTGTCCTTTGCTTTTTCTTTCTGTCCTTTTACATTTCTACTTCTCAATCATCCAATCAATACTCATGATGGATCAAATCCAGCACTCAGTCTACCTCCCAACCCCCCCCCCCCAAAAACTGTAAAACGGGCATTGATTATTTCACTATGTCCGCATCAAACGAGATGTGAGGGATTCCAGGGCACTGACAGCCGACTTAACGAGATGAGTCGTTTCCTTCATCGCTCATCTTCATTCCGTCTCACGTGTCTGGCCGGCTATTGATTTGTGGGTATCTGGGGGGAGATGCCTCCTGCATCTTTGATAACGTGGCTGGTGGAAGATGGCGGATCGCCAATGAATTCTTGATGTAATTTGGGAAAAATCTTCAGAGGAACTCTTGCGCCCAAGAAGGAATTTTTTCAAACATCCGAACAAGAGTTTATTGCCTCTCTGCATGTCATCGTGGCCTCAATAGCAGTCTGGTATCTTGCTGTATATTTCATGCAGATCTCACATGATGAGTACTGCTACAAACACATGTTGGTTCAGTGCCTCTCTGGCTGGTGAATTAGCTGACTTGGAAGGCCTCTCCATGTTTCCATTATCTCATAAAAGTGTCTGATTAAAGATGGCATCATCAGTTCCATGTTTTTTTCACTCCCCAGGACAAAAACTAGGCCAAAATGCCTCTGCACACATATTTTCATCATTGTGCAGGAAGTTAATGATATCATGTAAAAAAATATGGACCATCTTTTTCACTCATTTGCATAGAATAGTTACGGTATCTTATTCTCTGCAAGTTTTTGTTATAAACACATGACAGACATACTTTGGTATGCAGGAAAATGTTTTTCCTATATCAAGACAAAGCTTATCTCAGGCTTTATTTTTCAATGTGAACAGACCTGTCTCTCTCTGATGGCTTTGTCCCTGAGTACATCGTTTCATTATTTTGTGGAGATTCAGTATACGAGATGGTGGCATATAATTGTCCTCAATCACTAGCAAAAACTGACTTGCGTGTGATGAGTCAACAGGTATGATAAAGTTTGCATGCTGTGGGATTAATGGTCATCGTGTTGCCCTCCTATTGTGACACAGTGATGATGGCTGCAGAACGACCATCAAGATAGTTCCATGCAAACACAGTGAAACTTGAAAGGTGTGAGACTATCAGTGCAGCAATATCTTGAGATGATGAAATATTGAATATTGGGCATCCAACAAATGTACCCTGAGAAGCAAAGTGCCAAAATTTTTGGATTTTATGCCTTTTCACTCACTGTATTGATTTCTTTGAATCATTTCTTTCTTAATAGTATTAGGTGCCTTGTTCAGTTGCCTTTAAGTGTAAGGGTTATATCTTAACAGGGTTATATCTAGGACAGTGAGACATATACCCTACATATACCCTGTAGGTATTCTCCAAGCTGGGCAATTCCACGGTAACTGACGTTACACGTAAGGATTTTCATGAAATTGTTTACCTTGTAGTTTTGTGAATGAAAGCACCTTGGGCTTGCAATTAGCATTGATGAATAAGTTCCTGAGAATGAAGAAATAGGTGGAAAGTTTTTCTCTCAAACTGCATTTCTTATCACATAGCAAGTGAAAATGTGGCGGTAACTGACGTTACGGAAAAAGGACATGGGAAATTATGGTGTAGATGTAAATGGAAATATCTCATGTCCCTGACTTCTAGCCTTTACGTGTTTAATATGGCAATACACCTAGGTTCTTAGGAACAGGTGTGCAAAATAATGTGCACTTTAGTTGTCTCCTTTTACCACCATGCCAATTTCAGTGAAGGCATGACGGTAACTGACGTTACGTAACTGACGTTACGCTTACATTTGCCATAGGGTTTACACATGCAAAATCATGATTGGGAATAGCTATGTGATATTTCATAATTCTGACCATTCAGAATGATTTGGTTGATATGGAGTCATACCTTGGTTCATCAGTCATAAATACACAATGAAATGAAACAGTAGTCCATTTTCTTTGTGTTCTATGAAGACTTAAAGGTAAACATGTCAGTAACTGACGTTACGTAACTGACGTTACACATACTTTGCTGTGGGGTTTACAGAGAACTAATTTATTTAACAGGTTATTATACTAGTGCAATGTACCAGTGACAATCCCAGGCAACTGCAGCAACAAATTAAATCAAAATCTAAAGACACAAATAATATTGGGTGGGCCCTTAGGAGGCACCCCCCCCCCCCCCATGCCATAACACAGTTGGGCAAAAATAATGTAAATGCACAAGAGGATATTTCTTGACATTTGTCTGAAGATTTAATTTTTATTCAACATTTATGATTACACAGAGCCATTAATAGATTAAGCAGTTCCAAGTATAAATATGTTGACATGACTAAGGGCTTTTTTGTTTGTTTGTTTGTTTGTTTTTTAATGAACAGGAAAGTTTTTATCTACATAGAGTGCTCCACCCATAATACCTTGTAGTACTACACAAAACATGGATACTTTTGTGCTTGAAAAAAATATCAAAATATCTTCCAGGTCATGGGGAAAAAACATGTATCAACTCATAAATATGCATAAATATGTATGAAATCTATTGTGATATATTTCTCCTTCTTTTCTTTATTTTACTCCTGATGATCTCCATCATCAATTGATTTAAATGAAATATTTCTCTGTGAAGAAGAAAAATAAATGCTTTTTTGGTCAAAAGAGCATCATTGTTTTATTCCTAGCTTGAAGTAATTTAACTGTTTTTCTTTTCCTTTTGACTGATATATCACGGCTTGCAAATACATTCGAGATACCAAGAAATCGGACTTTGCAACGAAAGAATACTAAAATCAATATAAAAAACTCTTCCTGTTCATAATTATCATGTGTTGTATTACAAAATGTCCCTGCATGAATAGAATAAAGTAATCAACAAATACACACTGTATGAACAATTTTTTTAAAACCCTATAGAATCCTCTCTCACTTTGAGCAACATCAGTGTTAAGTTTCAAACAATAATGAGTACATGCCTTACGTACCATAATACAAGATGAGCCATGTTAACTACACCACACATTTAAGTGCAAGAGAAGAAATATCTGTTTGTGCATTTGCCTTGAGGTAGAAACTTGACTAAGCTTCCTGAAAAAAAAAGAAAAATGCCAGCAAAAGCAGACATTGGTGAAGATTGTTAAACTGTTGGTATACAGCTGTGCAGAAGTTTTTTTTTTTTATTTTTTTTTATAGAAAATGTGGTTAACATGCAATCATGTCACTGATTAGGCCTGCAAACTTTGGTAGCTTTATCATCCCGTAGGACTGGGAATGTACTAATTTGAGTGCATATACTGCATGTGGCAAACTAAACTTCCAGATGATTTAACCTTAAACTTGTGCTGAATCAAAAATCGAAAGCTCAAGCCCCCCCCCCAAAAAAAAAGATAATCATGGTAAATGAATGAATAAATGAATTTAGAAATAAAATAAGATTAAAAAAATATATATCCATGGACATACCATGGTAATGACATCATTTCCTATGAAAGGGATTGCTGCTCTTTGTTGTAAGTTGACTTCCCAGATGTATTGAAATGGCCAAAAGTCAAAAAATTTGCCTCAGTTATAATTACTGTCATGGTAACTGACGTTACATACTCGTGTATGACGTTTCGGTAACTGACGTTACACATTTTGTAGTGTTCATTTTGACTCTCCAGTATGCCAAGTATCCTTATTTCTGGTATTAAAATAAAGGCATATGGGCATACATTAGAAATCCCAAGTTACATCATACAGCTCACTTCCTTCAATGAATAAACTTAAAAATTCCTTGTTTTTGGTAACTGACGTTACATCCATCATTATCAAAGTAATTAACAGTTTTTATCAAATTCTTTAAAGCTACCAGCTTTTTTTTCTATCGTGTGGTAAAAGACTTCTCTGGTAACTGCATACATATGAAAGATTGTTGTTTAGAGTACTAATAAAGTGGATATACAGAGAGTAAGTTATGCGACAATACACTCTTTTCACCATTGAGTTATAGGCATATTTTGGCAGCCATTTTGAAAATCAAAATGGCCGCTTTTATTGAAAAACATAATGATTCTTAAAACTTCAACTCAAGTACTGTCTGAAAATGTATGGTGTTTGAAACAAATATCACTTTGAATTTTTGGCACCTGTGTCCTAGTTACCGTGGAATTGCCCAGCTGTGCTATCTGTATTCGACCTTAGTTTATCAAGTCAAGCATTTCTTCAGGTTGTGTTGCGACCGCACTTTTTTCAGGAAATTAAATGTTGATCGCATTCTAATCCTCTCACAAGCATATGGAACATTCTGTTCCCTCTCAGATAAACAGTACATGTCATCATTACAGGATTTTGTACCAAATGTTTAACTTACACGTACCTACATCTATTTTGTTAATGTTCTTTTTTTTTTCTTTTTCTATTTATATTTTTGCAATTTGAAAATTAAAATCACTATGGCTGGAAAGCCCAACATCAGCCATGTTTCCATGACACCACTGTTTCTTCTTTTGACTCCATAAAAGACTATCAATAACTGCAGGTGTTATCTGTGGTCAGTAATAAGACTTGTGCTGATTTGTGCTGATAGCTATACAGAGGTCTGTATGTGCTTTTACTCATTTTATAGTCAAGATGTACCATGAGAATTTTCTGAGCAGCTTTCGCCAGCCGGGACAAAATGCACTCCCTCAACCTGATATGGTAATGTAATCATGCACAGAGTGAAATGTCAGGTTCGTGTGCGCTCGCAATCATCACATGGTCACGTTCATGTCAAAGACAGTGTGTGGGAATGTTGTGGTGATGCACTTTTGAGTCCTTTGTGCACTGGTCACTTTAAAAAAGTTCAGCAAAATTCCCTTGTCAAAATTAGCCTTGGACATGAGAATGAGCTTATTACAGCTCTTGCTTACCACTCTCATGGCATAAGAAAAGTCAATGCTATGAGTATTTGGGTACCCTCGAGCCTGATGGGATAGGGACAGACATTTATTTCATCTTATTTGCTCAAGGCAAGTTTCATTTAGTATATCTCTTTCAGTGTTTCGATTCATTACCAATATCCCTGTTGCAATGACAAAATGATTCTTCTCTCCTCCTACTGCAGTGAGTATTCAGCCACTGAGGATGAGGCCCAGTGTGAAATCTACCAGGGAACAGTCTGCAACCCTCCCTTCGTCCAGAGCCAGGTCTACATCGAGGTGGGCCAGACCCAGGCCGCCGTCGAGGCCCAGCTGGTCCAGGCCCTGCACCAGATCAGGACCGACCTGCCGGACCTGGACGAGCGCTGCACCCGCTACCTGCGGCCCTCCATGTGCCTCACCGCCTTTCCCATGTGCACGGAGCGGCCGCGCCTCAGCATTTACCGCATGTGCTACGAAGAATGCACCCTCCTCACCACGAGCATCTGTCGCTCAGTCATCGACTACGTGGACAGTCGGCCTGAGCTGGGGCTGGTCGATCTGTTGCCAATTTGCACTGACCTGCCACTGCCCGGCAGCAATGCAGAAAATGCTTGTATTCAAATGGGCATTTCACAGACTGGAGGTAAGACTAATTCTCTAACCAGCAGTAAATGTTCTTTTTTTTTTCAATGATAAAATGCCAAATCAATCCAAAATAACAGTCCAGAAAGAATGTATCAGTTTAGAATGAATATAATGAGATTTGACCTATGTTTCCAGCAATATAAATGCAAGGTAGTATATGAGACATTTTCTAGTGTAGGAAAAGTATCCATGCATCAAAAGAGAGCATTAATATGTCTTTATGAGAATATTTCACTTGCTGCACAATCCAGCTAATAATAAAGAGTTGTTAGAGTGTGACATCAAGTGGTGGCTCTATGACGGTAGTGAAAACATCTAATGTAAGAGTGGTATGAGTCATGTAAATGGGCTGGTGTGATCCGAGAAGAATCAATAAGCATCAGATATCAGCCGTGCTATTTCAGCACAAGTCTTTTCTCTAAGGTGATTGTAACGTAGAGTAAGGCGGGAATGTAAGGAAAAGAAAATATTGATTGTCACGGATACGCGTCCTTGACGAAGGGGCAAAATTGGAGGCAATGTGTGAGACACAGCCACCAAGAGTGAGATGATCGGACGGATGAGGCCTCATGCACCTTCAGGAAACTGTATCTTTTTTACAGTTCGGTTTCCGAGGCACCACCTTTTCAGCCAAACTGTAATCCGACGCCCAACCTTGCAGTCACTCCATGGCCCGGAATCTCCGCCGAAATTAGCCGGCCCAAAAAAAATTTGGAAAGAAAAGTGTGGAGTCTTCTTTCACATGGCCGTGGCGGGTTGGGAGAGAACGCTCTTGGTCATGACTCAATAGCTAATAAGAAGGTGACACCGTCTCATCAACAGTCCATTTGGGCGGAGAGGGGTGCAACCCCCCAGAGGAGCCATGAATCATGACACGCCTACAAGCTACCAGTGAAAACTATTGTTGTGTAAAACAGCTTACAGGTCAGTTGTAATGCATACTACTGCCCAATGTCTTCTCAATGCTGCCTAGTTTTTTACCTTTTTCATTAATTGATATTACTGTTTTTCTCTTGTTTCCAGCTGCAACACTGTCTCCATTTGGTGTGCCAACGTAAGTGAAATCGTTTGAACCTATTTCCTATGTGATATTAAACAGTGTTAGTACGGTCAATCAAGCAATAGCTTGGCAACAGATGTATATGTTTATAAAGTTGATTAAGTTAATGCTTATAGTTCATGTGACTGTTGTTATTATGTTGTACATGGTAGTAAACACATCAGTATTATTCAATGCCTTGTTCAAAAGGACATTGTTTGAATGTGTGTTTTTCTAGTGTTACCATTACGTAATTGAAGATTCGTTATCATTGTCACAAGAATGTAATTTATGCCTGATGCTCCTCTTTTTCAAAGGCAAACACACAAGAAGCACAAGTTTGGTCAATGCTTTCACAGTGCATGCGGCAAAAGATGTGATTTACATTTATGTTCATCCCCAGGACTCGATACTACATAGCAAAGGAGCGCAGCATGAACAATGAGACTGGTCTGAGGACCGGTGACAAGGCCATCCTCCGATGCCGCATCGTGGGCGAGCCAACGCCCCACTACCGGTGGTACAAGAATGATGCTCTCCTCACGGAGCAGCGCAGAGACCGGAGGATCACCACCAGAGAATATGAATGGGGCTCCAAGATGACCATCCGTAATGTGGACACAACGGACATTGGCTACTACAAGTGTGAGGCACAGAATGAAGCTGGGATTCGCTCAACCACTGGAATACTGTTTGTTAGGATTGGTAAGTCTGAATTCATCACCAAACTGCCTTATATTGCAATATTTTCAGTAATCGCTGGTAGCAGTGTACGTAAATCATGCCATGTCATTTCAGCCATATTGATATAAACTTGCGATTAGATTTGATTTGTAGATTTAGAAGTGCAAGTTTACATAGTAAAAGTTATGAGGGAAATAGGCCTACTCAGAATTTGAGATCTTGGGACATTATCAGCTGGTAGATGAGAAAGATGAAATGGAGAGACTGGCTTTGAGGTAGCTGAGATTTCATTCTTTCTCCACTGCAGTGATATCAGTGTTGAAGTAAGAGATGTTGGAGAGGAATGATACACAAATAGACTTGCAGATTGAGTGCATACAGTAATATAAAGTAGAACACATCAGTGAAGTTAATTAAAATCAGGCAATCTGTTCAAAAGTTTTGAATTTTTACAATTTTGATGCTGCCTTTCCCTGGATGAGACAACTACAACCATTTGTGATGTCATGGTAGGACAATGATGTATAAAGAAAAACTATAAATATACTTCAACATATTTTCATTTTCTGGCATAATGAAACAGCACTTGATGTACTCTTTTCAGAAAGCAGGGGGAATAATATTACCCTTAACTTATGCCAGTAATAGAATAATCACTTTTCATGAAGCATGAATTCGGTGGAATTCTCCTTATATTTTGTTATCATAATCTTGCAGTGACATCATGAACTGTCATAGTATTCTTATCCAGTGATGTTGGCACCAAAACTTTTTTAAGAATTCATAACTTTTGAATAGATTGTCTGATTTTCCTCAAACTTCACTGATGTATTCTAATATTAATGCATTCACTCAGTCGACATATATATTTAGGTATCATTCCTCTTTGAATGTGATGATGGGCCAAAAAGTATTGTGTCCAAACAGCAAGCTTTCAAAGTCAAGGTTCGGGCTGTGAGATGACACAGGTGGTGTAGATCCTCTCTGTGCTACCTCCTAGAGCTTGACATGACTCAAGTCAAGTAGAGGGCTGCTAATTGGTGTTTAGAGCCTGATATCTGTCTCATTCTTTGGTTCCATGGTATTCAGACAAGAGAGATATGATGGGATAGCTCTGTAGGGGGAGGTGTCTACATCCCTTCTTTGCTACCCACAAGAGAATGGAATTATGACAAGGAGTTATTATGCCATCATCTTTTATTGACACTATTTTATCGTTCTTCCAAGAAACTAAGATAAATCAACCAGAAGTCTTGATGATGTGTTGGAACTCAGGTTGGGTTATAGTTCCCATGGCTCCATTTTCACAGGGTAAAGTTGTTGTTTTTTTCTTCTTTCCTTCTTCTTTTTTTTTTTGTGATTGTAGCTATTCTTTCCAGAGGTGTGAATTTAAAACTTTTAAAGGTGTAACTTCCAAACTCTGATCTAGTGACTGCTATTGGTATAACGGGTATTTAGTCACCATATTAGACAGATGAATGCACACTCAAAGCAATTTGGATCAAATAGAACAGGAGTATTAAACTAATACATTCATATTCTTTAACCTGAGACTGATCCAGAACTTGTTTCAATCCCAATGGTTTCTACTTGAGTTAGATTTAATGTATATAGACATATTTGGTTTTAAATCACTGTAACTTATGTCGGTCATAACGGGGGTGGGGGTGCTTCCAAATCAGGAAGAAAAGATAATTCAATGGGGTATGAAATGAGTCAGGTGCATTGCAATGTCAGCACATAAATCAACTATTGTTAGGCATACTAAAGCCCCCCAGTTATGGCTGAAATAGACATTGACATACAAGACAGCACTCAAACTGAAGAGGTCTGTAAGTGGCAAGGAAAAGATGCAATCATTGTCATTATTATTATTATTCAGTGTGTACCCAGGGAAGCCCCATCAGCGGTTTATAAAATACTCTGTTATTCTTGGGGTCCTGCAACAGAATAACAAAGTACAACACTGAATTCAAAATTCACAAAGTAGCAAATCAAGGACATCCTGTTATACATCACATTATCAAAACAATATCAATGCTGTGTGTAAAGGGCAAAATAAGTATTTGATGATAATAATACACAAATTCACATTATTTGAAATAGGATGATGCCATTTACTTAATATAAATATATCAAAGTGACCCAAATCTACCCCAAGTGAGATATGTATGCTCTAACAATATTGTTTGAAGGGAGGTGACATTTCAGACTTCAGCGGGGAGCTGATTCCAAAAACGTGAAGCATAGTGTGAGAAGTAGACATGACTGTGTAGCCTTTTTTTGGTGTGAAGTTAATCCAGTATAAGATATGACAAGAAGTGAGATAGAATCTATCCCTCTCCCATCCATCACAGAAGTAATCATACACTTTGGTTTGCCTGACATATAGTTAATGCAGAGTGAATTAATTCTGCTCATACATCCATGGTTTCTCACTAAACAGAAGGATAAAATTAGGTATACATTTCATTTTTTTTTCTCTCTCTCTCCAAAATATACCATGCAACTAAGTCTGTCTGTGTAAGAGTCCCTTTCAAAATTCAGTGTGTAATATGATATCATACTTAACTCATTCAATTTCTCATTCTTCCTCCTATTCCTTTCTTCATCTCTTGTTCTCTGAATTTCCCCCATCAAACATTTCTCCTTCAGTCTCCCCCAAGTTCTCAATGTGAATAAATATTTGGCAGGTGACCCCAGGCAGCTCATCAAATACGGGCAGCCAGTGTCACACTTCTGGCCAAATAATCACTCCCTAACATATACGACAGCACACTGCCGGTGAGAATAGAGACCAACCATTATATGCCGCTGCATGGTAGTAATTACAAAATGGTGAAAAAAAGGAGAATGAATATGAAAATAGAGACAAAAATATCATATTTCATCTCTGAGGTTTAAAGACGCAGTGTACGTTTCAAAGTCAGGAGGGTTCGTATTCTGTTTCCAAATTATGAATAGTTGCATGACGTGTGATTCTAAGAGTTCTACTGTGATCCTGCCTCTAAAGGAGTGGTATATTTTTTGGTTGAGATGGAGGATTCAGATTTTAACTTTTTGCAAGATAATTAGAAACCACTTGTGAAATATTAATAAGCGTACAATTCTAAGAGGTATTCAAGGTTTATTTGATGAAAATTGGTTTTGAAATGACTGAGATATCCAGAAACGAAGAGGTCCTAGTGAAAGGTGGGGCCCACCTTATAGTAGGACCACTTTGCTTTACTTTATTTTTGGATATTTCTTTCATTTCAAAACTGATTTTCATCCAATAAACTTAATACCTCTTACAATTGTATGCCCTTTAATATTTCATAGGAGGTTTATTGTAAAGAGTTGAGATCAGAATTCCCCATCTCAACCAAAACTATACCATCCCTTTAATGTGAGAGATTTCTGCTTTCAGCAGAAGTTCACTTGATACTTTCAGAGATAACAGGGTGTGTAGATTCACCTTATCCAGTAAGACAAATCAGAAAAGAGGGAAAATGGGAAGAAAGAAGAGGGAGGAACACCATAAAAGATAAAGGAATCCCTGAAGAGTGATTTCTTTTCTTTCATTGATTTTTTTCTACTTCCTCAGTTCTTATGCTATTTAGTGAGGATTATGAATATTTTGCAACAGTTAAACGAATCATACAGTTTTGGTTGAGACCTAATTTCAGGTTTCTAACATTTTTTTGGTGAGATAATGAGAAACCTCTTATGAAATATGAAAGAGCATGTAATTCTATGAGGAATTCAACATTTATTTGATGAAAATTGGTTTTGAAATGGCTGAGATATCCAAAAAAGAGCGATTCTAATAAAGTGTGGGACCCACACTTTATTACGATCGCTTTGTTTTACTTTGTTTTTGGATGTTTCATTCATTCCACACCCGATTTTCATCAAATAAATTTTGAATTCCTCTTAAAATGGTATGCTCTGTACTATATCATAAGTGTTTTCTTGGTATCTCGCAAAAAGTTAAAAGCCCAATTCTCATCTCCACCAATACTGTACTATCCCTTTAAGGCCAATCCATAATTTTTTGATAGATGAAAATATGCTGGTGGAGCAGTCATGTCAATATATTGCTTATCCCTGGCTCGTCAGGTCGGAAGATTTTAAGAAAAGTATTAAAGGAAACCAAAACCCAAAGTGAAATGTGGATTGAGTAAAAGCAGCAACATTAGTAGAAAACATTAGTGAAAGTTTGAGGAAAATTGGACAATCGACGCAAAAGTTATGAATTTTTAAAGCTTTAGTGTTGGAACCGCTGGATGAGGAGACTACTAGAGGTTATGACATCATGTGAGGACAACAGTATAAAGAAAGTATAAAGGGAATTCAGCAAAAATTCATTTTTCATGAAAATTACACATTTCCTCAACTTGATACTGACATATGTTATGGGTAGTAATTATTCCCCCTGCTTTCTGAAAGCGGTTAGTCAAGAGCTCTTTCATTATGCTAGAAAAGTGAAAGTATGTTGAATTTTTCTTTCCATTTTCTTTATAACTGTTGTCCACACATAATGCCATAAACTCAAGTAGTCTACTCATCCAGTGGTTCCAACACCAAAACTTTAAAAATTCATAACTTTTGCATCGATTGTCCAATTTTCCTCAAACTTTCAATGATGTGTTCTACTAATGTTGCTGCTTTCACTCAATGCATATTCTCTTTGGGTTTTGGATTCCTTTAAATACATTGTATGTTTGAAGTCACAATAGAAGAAAAATACATTGATTTTCCCACATTCATGTTTTAGATGAAATTCTGATTCAAGTGAAATGGAGAACCTAGCATGGATAATACCACAGATTGTAAACCTTTGAGAAGAAAGGCAGAAGGAAAATATAAAGGAAGAATATGGGAATGAAAGGTGGAGGATTGACAGAGAGGAAGAAAGTGAGGGAGAAGGGGAAAATTAGGAGTGTTTGGGAGAGTGAAGTGAAATGGGATGGAAGTGTTAATGGTGTAGACTATTTAAGGGAAAAAGTGGGAGAGAAACTGTATTTGTCAGAGTATTGGTTGCAGTCGGCAGCTGAGATGAATAAACAGCATGACAGCTGAGTCAATTGACAGAATGGAGCTGGAGAAGGTTTCCCCCTGCACAGCAGACACTGTTCACACTCACAAGGGATTTTTTTTTTACTGCCAGACTTGTGATGTGGTCACAAGAGAAACAATCATATGTTCACACAGTCAGCATGTGATGTGCAGCTCAGTGAAGAAAACATGCACAATGTTTCCAAGTCAACGACATACCACACTATCACAGCTACACTATAAACTATCATGTACCCACCTCAACAGCCTTTTGGTATGTGTTCACATTGCTCTAAAGGAAATGCAAAACTGAGAGGCAGCTATTTTACATTTTGTATATGTAAACATGTGTTATAGATAATCTCATTCGATTTCCTTGGCAGTTCAGTTCAAGCAAGGTGACTGATCATGTTGTTGTTTTTTTTCTCATTGATGTAAAGGTAAGGATTATTTTATAGGAGCTTTCTACTTGAAATCCTGATTTAGATTTCTTCATACGGTCTGAACATATCATCATGACAGAAGGGACCTTAATGAGAGTTGTAACAAATTTCACAGCCATCCTGCAGAAATATTACAACACTTGTGCAAACATATAGACACGTCTTGGTCGTATAGAACTAATATGAAAGGAAATAAAGAGAAGTGTCTTATGTTTCATACAGTGTAAATGACTTTGATTTTTTTTCAATGTGTTCCGAAAAAAAGAGGACAAAACACAAACAGATCAGTGTTCTTCAGTTAAGCTCCTTTTTTTTTCCTCTCCCTGCATGCAAGAGGTACTTTTCCAGAGGTAACTTTTTCACATTGCAGGGGAAATAATATATCGGATCAGAAACCAGTGGGAAATCAATTCTCAGCCCCATCAACCAATCGTAAGGAAACCTGGATGTTCTGGTTACTTTGAACAGTAATGAGACCACTGGAGGAATCATTCAGAGGCCATATGAGTGGTGCATTATAGGAAAACAGGGCCAGGGCACATCCAATCTCTGTTCGAGTAAAATATTTAGGTCGGGTTGATGTGGACGCATTCTGGAGGACTCCTGTCTGTGCATCACAGTCGACTGCTTGTTGTGTTAAGGGGGAATTTGTGAGCAAACTGTCACCGCTTGCAAATTGGCAAATTTGCTGCTGCATCATGGAGTTGGGATTGGATGAGAATGATGCGGGTTTGGGTTTTTGTTGAGGTCTTAACAGGTGATACATTTGCTGCGCTGCAAAGTGGCTGAAGAATGTGGAGCAATTGGAAAGTAATGAGGTGCAGAATTGACTTCAATCCTTAGTCTCAGTGAGTGTGCCCAGGGAGAGAGGGGGGATTGGACTCTTGTAGAGATAAAGTTCATGTATCTCTTTTGCAACCCTGACAATTAGATTCCTTTCATAAACTGGTATGGTGTAGAAGGTGATAATTCAGACCTTTCCTCAGAATGATAAAACTTGAAACGTCTTCATAAGGGATGGGGAAACAATACCACAAATTTCCTGTGAAATTCTCTGTACAAAAGGAGAGCATATTCTCGAAAGATGTGAGGTTAGTTTTTCATTTCTTTTTAAAAAATGCTGAGATGTATTAGCGTAAGATTCATATACGATGTTGGGAGACAGTATTCTTCAACCATGCAAAATTTTGTGACATTTGCAAAAGGGATATAAGACCTTTAAAGATTGGCTGTGCGGATGCCTTCTTCACAGACTCATGTACACGAGAGAAAGTGATATCTTGATGAGGTAAACAGAGACTGGTAAAGCATGTGTGTCATTGGTTATTAATCATGAGAGATAATGTCACTTTAAAAGCAGGTTGAGTTAGTGAGACTCTTAGGTCGTATCATGTGTTAGAGTGTCCCTCAATGTAGTTATTTTCTCGTCATCACATGAAAACTGTTGTTGAGGAGATACTAAAGGGAAGTGCAGTGCATTGAATCGAAACACTATCAAGTTTGATTTTTTTTTCAGAATGACCATCATTTTCAAGTATAATTAACATTGATGATAAACTAGAATATCAGATGATCCACAAGTAGAAATACTGACTTACAGTGCGTATATCCCTCAGGAAGGAGTGTGCAAAATTTATGAGAAATATTTATCTGACGTTGGGTCAATCAAATTCATAATTTTTTAAGTTGATGTGGTCATATCACTATCTCATGGAAATTACTTTGGCCTAGCAACTCTCAAAGCAAAATGTGTTGCATCATATAGGCCTTTCAAGTATGCATACTACATTCCTAGGGCTGTCAAGTCATCTTTGATTCTACAAAAATTGTCTTGAAAATTGAAAAAAAAATATATCCTAACAAGAGGACATAAATATCTTTCCAATATGGGAATTAATTTTGAAATACATGTGTATTTTTGGAATCTCCCTGATCTTGTCGTGGGAATACTCTGGCAGCTCTGGATTACCATCACTTTGTCTTTCCCAACTTACCAGTAGCACATCCATATGAGAAGAGCATGATATAAATGGTATTCTCAGTTACCAGAAGTTTGGAGCGATGTGAACAGGGTCACCATCCCGGTACTTGGCATTCGTATCAGTGGCCAGTCCAGGCCTGTCAATGTTTGTCCCCAATTTCACAGCTCCTTCTGTGAGGCGCATTCACCAAAAATACAAACATTTTATCCGTGCAAATAACACTTTTCAAGCCTTGATGTATTTGCGTTTCTTGAAACCAGAGAATCCTACCTGTGTTTACCATCCAATAATCCTTGTCGGCTTTTCTTCTTTTGCTTATTATTCTTTTTTCCTTTTTCCCTTGCTGTTATAAAGGAGGCTGGTACAATGCATGAAGAATGGATTCCATTTTGTGAAGCACAAAAATGAGAAAATTTTGAATCTTGCAAAGGGGCTCTTTCCCACCCATCTGTTGTGAGCTCATGGAAAGAATTGTACTCTGAGTTTATTCATAGTGGAATTTGACACCACAGTGCATGATGATAGGCAGACATTTTATGCGCGAGAGAAAAAAAGATTATAACCTAGCCATGTCAGTTTTAGTGGACTACTTCACATCTGATCTTTGATTTCATTTCCATTTTACCTTGATTTTTGTTTTTGTTTTTATTTCTTTCACAGCCAGTGAAACAACCAACACAGTGTCATCAATGTAAGTACAGCAGCTTTCCATATAGTATGAAACTTTCATGAGATTTAAAATGTCTATGTGCATGTTCAATTTATAATACCATTTTTTCTGTGATAGCGCAGATATATTCATGATGTTTTTATATGTAAATCTGTTTCATGGTGATTGTATTTTTGCAAATTGAGCCAATGGACTGATATTTGTGAAATTCATAACATGCCAAATGTCTGGCAAATAAAGTAATTTGGATGTTGTCATTGATTCAATAACTCATTATTAGTGATTGCATCAATTCTTCACATCTGTGTTATTAAAGATGTGAGCTGCATGGCATAAATATGGGATACTGAACAAAAACATACATATGCTTGCACATCCAGATCATATCATTACTGTCTTCATAACACTAGCTGAAATCTGCCTTCTAGTTAATTTTGATTTATCATTACTTGATGAATGAGGCACAGCAGCATGAACTTGACTTGAATCATCGTACACATATTTAAATTGTTACGATACTATCAAAGGCTTGTTAATTTCTATTGTTCAATGACTCTGTAGTCCATCCCAAGGCTACTGCCAGAAGTACGGAGGCATGACGTGCTCAAACTTCATCGCCAACCACTCCATCTATGTGACGGACTTCCTGGAGCAGCGAGACATCGAGGAGCAGCTGACGCAGGCCTTCGTGCTCATCGCCCATCACCTGACCAAGTCGTGCCGGGAGTACGCCATCCCGTCCCTCTGCTTCTTCGCCTTCCCGTTCTGCGACGAGACGAGTCCCGAGCCGCGCAGCCGCGAGCTCTGCCGCGACGAGTGCGAGATCTTGGAGCAGGACATCTGCAAGGAGGAATACCAGATTGCCAAGGAGTACCCGAGGGTCATCCTCCCAGACTGCTCCAGGCTGCCACCGGTGGGGTCCAACGCCAGTGCCAACTGTAACCGGGTGGGGCTGTCCAATGTGGAGGCCATCACTGGTAAGTGCTGGGGGGCTGATTCTAGACTGATTGGGATAGAATGTGATAAAGGGTGATACCGTTCATCTGAAATGAATGAAAAGATGGGAAAGTTCTTGTCATTGTTGTAGATGTGGAGTATGAGATTCACAGTCAGCTACAATTTTAAGCTACAATTCTTTTAAAGCTACAATTGTAAAGCTACAATTCTTTTAAATTAGTTTTTATGACTTTCAAATGAAGTCAGTGTCTTTGATGTGTTGAGTGATAGGCTACCTTGTACCAGTAGGAAAAGGCAAATAGTCTGCTCTTTCTTCTGCAGGGGAAAACAGTTTTGAAATTACGACACAGTGGCTTCTTCTAGGTGGAAATGGGCTTCAAATTGAGAGACCGGTAATATTACCGTATATAGTGATTATTTCATGTCTCATGTCCCTCTTAATTTGTCACAATGTTACCTCTTTTTTCCAGTGTTATTCATTGGTGTATATAGTGAAATTTGTTCCACATTGTACAAAAGGTTTGGCATAAAAGCAATTGTCCCAAATATTTTGATAATTTGAAGCCTAATATACTGGTACTGCATATTAGAATAGATTTCTTTGTTTATGAGTGAAATGGTTCTGTACTTTTATACATTGTAAAATAAGTAGGAGAATTTGTTCGGAAAATTTTACCGCAAAACACTTGTCAACATCTTCTTTTTTTCTACAATCAGTTCGGTGCTTGTTTACGTTGATGTAGGGCAATTTGTCAATCAGTTGCAATGAAAACAACTCGATGGAAGAGCTTCATGAATATGAATTATATTGATGTGTTAGAAATGAAAATTGAGATGATACAGGAGACAGAAATTCACAAAAAGAGCTTATGGTGTATTAAGATTAATGTTTGATATGATAGAGTGTCCTTATTTACCAGCGCCTTGTTGAAATTATGATAGGTGGAGATTGTTAGCTTATTAGTCACACTGACCCCAATCTGGTCTAGATTGGCATGGGGTCAGAGCCAGAGCAAACATTGCCTACATGCTGACGCTGATTACACTGAATGGGACTACCTGTTGCACCCTCGGCAAGCTTGTATATATGCATATTGCGGTAGAGAAGAAAGGGGGAAAAATCAGAGCTTGATATCAAATTTAAAGCTCAAAGGGTAGTCATTGTTTGGATCGCCACCATTAATTTCCCATTAACAAGTCCACACATGTGTTTGTCTTTCTTTCACTCTGCCCTACCTCCTATTTGCTTGCTGTAAATATCCCAGCTGTATATAGTAGCCTGTGCTTTTATAGTCACAAGGGGCTTTGACATTGACCTGTGTTCTCATTGGATGTAAAGAGGACACATTTTTTCCCTTGATTGATGGCGGGCTGAGGGCCTTTTTGTCCTGAAATTATGTCAACGACAATTAATCTCTCATTAGGGCCCCGGAACAGATGTACGTTTCATAATTAGGCTGCAATAGGTTTGATGTTTGCTTTCTGTTAAGGAGATGAAACTGTACCCATCATTCTGAATAAGGGTGAATCTATATGATTTACTGTAGCTGTGTTATCTGTGGCTATTATGCACAACCTTCTTTTTTGAAAGGTAGAAATTTTTATTGATGATTTTATTTGCTATGTTTCTTTATTCTTGGAGGATTTACAAGCATGTTTATAAGTGAATGATGGTATTTTATAGCCAGATCAAGATCAGGGTGGAATGATATCGATTTTGATGACATTTTGAAGAGATTTGTTGTGTAGATGACTAAAGTTTATGAAGAAAAAATAATCTTTCCATTTTGTTTAACCTATTTTGGTGATGATGGCTTAAATCCAGGTTCCACTCATAGTGAATTTTGTGTGTACCATAATGAGACACACTTTGTTCTCAAAAGACAAGTGTTCTGAGACAAGCAAGTCTGCAGGACCCATTCGGTGAAATTGGCCATCGTACCTGCTAACATACATACAAACACAAACAACAGACAAATAATTTTTATTTCATGTTAGGTTAAAAGTTATGCAAATTTGTATTTAATAAAATGATGGAATGTACTGAAAAGAAATGGGTGCCCTAATCACTAGACTTGGGTCTCCGTAGTGGCTTTGGGGAGAACTCCAGTACAAATGAGTTTTGTTTTGGATTACAAACAAGTTTCAGTTACTGTATAAATCATATTTTCAATGAGGTTTTTATTTTCAGGAATTTTGTGAGTCCGATGCTAATCTTTCATATTAATTTTCAATATCTATTGTTACAGTTTGGCCAAAGAAAAATTGCAAAGATATGCAAATTATCCTCTTGCTGATCACAAGATGATAAGAATGTGGTAGTGAAGTGTTTTAGACTATATTTCATCCTCAACTCATGTTGGCGCCATTCATGTTTTCATAAAACGTGAAAACTCATTTAAATGCAACCTTCTGTCTTTTACACTTGTTCTTTCATTTTAGTTTCATGTTTGTTATCTGTTTATATCTCTATGAATCTATCTTCCCCTTCATCTGTCCATCCATTTATCTTGTAATCAATTAATCTATCTGCTCTCCATACAACCCTTCCAATGTGCTACACAGACTCAAACTGCTACAATGGTACAGGAGAGGACTACAGAGGACGTGTTAGTCGCAGCTCATCAGGGGCAGTGTGTCAGGCATGGGACAAACAGGAGGTGGGTAGAAACTGTTCCTGTGGTTACAATCACTGCGGTAACTGATACCAAACGAAATGACAGACTTGTCAGTTTAATCAAGGTTATCTCACCTCTCCCCCCCCCCCCTACACACACACACACACACACACAAATAGTAATACATCTTCAGGTTATCATAATCATGTATGGTGCCTTAGTAATTATTTCAGGTGTATGTTCTTCAAATAGTTCTGAGTGTGACCCCACTATGTTTCTTTCTACTAATGAAGCCTTCATTAAATGCAGATTATATACATTCTGATGAACCCTGAGTGGTCTATATGTAACCTATTTTTTCCTTGGTTTCACACCTTATAATTTCATGCAGAGTTGCAGCAGAGCAACATATGTATTAACTCTGAACATGGAGTCCCAATGAGTTTATGATTTAAAGTGTAACGTATCTTGTATGATCAGTGATTGTTCTTCCAATTCACCACAAGACATCCATGTTGTCCTCCTTCCTAGCCTCACAAGCACGCCCTTTGGCCATCCCACTACCGAGAGCTTGCAGGGGGACACAACTTTTGCCGTAACCCCGGCAACGGCCACGACAAACCCTGGTGTTTCACCATGAATCCAGAAATACGGGCCGAGAGATGCGACATACCAAAGTGTGGTGAGTAAGAGTGACCATATATTGACAAAAGAGGGCGCTAATTTACTATTTTGCATTAGTCTTTCAAAGCTGGCTATAAGTCCAGTGATATGATGTGTGAGAAAAAGTTGACAATCTTCATTTTAGTGATTTTTAAAGTAGATTTTTCACTCTGTTCTACATATCAATCAAAATTACGGTGTAAAAGGTTGTACAATGTGGGCTGAAACAGATTTATATAACTTTTTTTTTCACAATATATAATCTGTTATTTCTCACTTCATGCTACAGCAGTAGTTTATATAAAGGAAACACTCC
The DNA here is from genome assembly GCF_040938485.1 of Diadema antillarum. Lineage (NCBI taxonomy): Eukaryota > Metazoa > Echinodermata > Echinoidea > Diadematoida > Diadematidae > Diadema > Diadema antillarum. The sequence goes on from NW_027270964.1 coordinate 5,316,428, forward strand.
TTTGTCCTTGTCTTTATATTGAAGTGACTTGTACTGGGAGCAACTGTTAAATGGTTTTATTGAAGTCCGTGACCTTAAAATGGGGCAGGACATCGTAAATTGATGGAAATTTGGGTCAGAAGATATAGAGAAAGTGGCCTATGATTGAACAAACAGATTGCGACGAGAGACTCATTAAATACATTTGTCGTCATGAACCGAAATAGATGTCAGACGAGCTGTGTTCAGCCCGGACAAAGGGAGGGAGAAAGAAATGAGTTACGAGTGTTTGGCTTGCCGCAGAACATACCAGAGTGTCTGTCTGTACTTCCATCAGGAATGGGTGAATTTGGGTGAGTCGAGGACGGGTTCACGTCCTCGGGGAGGGATGAATTTATGGTCAATTAGAGCCGCTTAGTAGCTACAGACTGGAAAAACTTGAACTTTGGATCTGGAGTGAGGATCCTGGAGGCTGGAAAGCATCTACTGGCGTTGTTTGTCTTGCCAAGAGAGAGAGAAGAGAATTCTCATTCCGGTATTTAGTGTTCATGGAAGCAACATGGAGAGATTCTGAGACAGACTTCTTTGTCTGGAAGAAAATTGATAGTACATTACTTCTCCTTTCACTTTTCTCTCAAGAACTTTGAAAAACATTGATAATGACATGTCTTTTACTTTCCATGTTGTGTAGCTTTTGTCAAAGTAAAATGATGATGGAGATTTTTTTTCTCTCTCTCTATCATAATAGAATCATGACAGAGCTGATTTCTAAAATGCTACTGCAAAATCGGAAGTTTTCATGGTGCAGAAATTTGCATTACAGGCAACCAGACCTAGTGTGAAAGTTAAAGTACATAAATGATTTTACATCTTATGCCTAACACTATATATTGTTTTGATTCTGTGGGATTAAAAACATGCGAAATTCATCGTACGTGGCTGAGAGTGAAAAATTAACTCTTGTGAAAGCCTCCACTTTCACAGTATTAATGGGGAACTCACAATTTTATATTTCAAGTTTAAGATGATTTCTTATGTGACAGTTAATAGTCAAGAAGGATTATTATGATGACATATGTATGCACATTCTACAGAGCACAGCTATAGGTTGTTCTATCAGTTTTCTTCAGTTTTAACAGTTTTATATTATTGCATCGCTGGTACATACAATTCATATTTTATTATGAGGCACAGTCTTTTCACATTAATTCATACTGAGACAGATTTCTGATCAAAAGCTCCATGGGCAATACGATTTAATCCTACTTCATCTTTTAATCAATGAATCACTGTCATGACTTGCATCCTAAAGTATCAATTTTCTGCCGAAAACATGAAGCAAAATATCTAAGATTGCTGCTTTTGGATTCTTGAAAAGATTAGTAGAATGAAACATAGTATGTAATATAAACAGATTTGGCCATATAATTTGCTCCTTTATCAGAATTTGGAAAACTAAATGACCTTTTGCTCGGAGCAGTAAAGTCTGCTCAATCGAATTCAACTGCAAGATATTTTACTTTACAAGATAGTGTTTTTATGATTTTATGCAAAAGAAATAGGTCAGTCATATAATACAAAGAAAAGGACATAGTCCAGAGGAAAGTGATCAGTAGATAAAAGGTAAATGCAGCGATGATCAGCTAGTCTATAGTTATGCTCAACATATTCCTGCTTTACAGATTGATATTACAGCAGCTATAGGATGTGAAGATTGGAATATGTCATGAATGTGTGGAATTTATGAAAACACAGGAGAAAGTCTTTTCTAGATCATCTGTAAATTGGCATTCAGCCAAAGGAAGATGGTCATGTGATTGGTCATGTGATGAGGGTGTCCTGAGTGCAGATCTAAGAGGGATATGTTTATCTATTTATATAAGATCAAATACACTCAGTTGACAAGGATTCTGGGACTTGGCACAGGAGGGAGAGTTTTTAAAGGCCAAGGTCAAGCCTGGTATGGCAAAATAATGTTCAGCCATGCAGTACGTGGAAAGGGACAAAGGGACATACAACATGTACATGATATACATGTAGGTACTCTGAAATATTTGGTCCAGGGCCAGTCAAAGAGCCTTCCGGCGCCTGAGAATAGCGAGTAGAATCCCATGGGACGGGGGGAGAGATTTCAGGCATGGTGAAGTCTGCTTGGGTAGTGTGCCATATCTGATGGTAAGACTGATGGCTTCCTAGGGGAAGGGGTCGAGTGACAGCATGGTGTGTGATTAACGAGGGCTCCTGATTGGATACATCATCAGGGGGTCATGGGATGGGTCAAGTTCAAAAGGTCGGATGTCACAGAGCTTTCCAATTATCTGACTGCCGAACAGATTAACCAAAGGGAGATTTCAGGGGGTTGCATTTAACATGCCGGTCATAGAAACTTGTGATGATATCAGGATAACATTGGGATTACTTGTTGTTAAAAAGTAAAGTTTACAGTTGTTGTTGGCAAAATAGCTGGTCACTTGTCAATTGTCTAGTACCCATTTCAGAGGTTTCAGTTACCATGTCATGGGATGATAAAAAATACCAGGAAATCTTACATGGCTTGCTTGAATGTTCTCCAAGGTGTAAATAGTGGTGGAAAGAATTTATTTGTCTTCTGTCATGGTTTAGATACCTGGTAATGCTTTGGAATGTATCTCACTTGCGCAAATATCGGAGCCTTGAGAAGATGTGTATCTTCCTAAGGAAAATCAAATGCATGTGGTATCTATAGTATTCACTGTTGGAACATTCCACTTCTTTTGTACAGTCCTTTAATTTGCAAGGTTTGTTTTCTAGGTAATACTTTTGGTCTTTAGGATTTCTGTAGATGGATTGTGCAAATTTGCACTGTGAGGAAGGAAGGGATGATAAATTGCTTTGCAAACCAACACACTCTATCTCCAGAGAACTATATTAAAGGAACCAGTACATCTGCCTGAGTTTGTAGACGTAGATTTATCTGAAATGCTATATAACTTTAAGATTTTTAACATGGTGCGACCCTAGGCCAAGATGTACTGTTGTATAAATTCAGTTGCAAATATCGTGGTTAAACTTTCCCAACAAATCAAAATCTGACTGGGAGGGCTTTAGATATCTGGGTGGAACATGTTATGTGATGATAGGCATGAAAAATCTCTTGATTATCCAAACCTGCCAGAGTTTCCTCAGATCTCCTGTTTATGAATTTGCAATGGGAATGATAAACATTGCAAATAGTGAAAAGCGTGTCTTGTATTTGTTGTTTCTTTTACTCATGTTGGACGCCAATAAGCTTTGTAGATTTTGTGAATGCCACAATAAAGGGAATACCTCAGCTGTTGAGTTCCAGAGGATTGACTGATATCCCATCATCTGGTCTCTGGTTTCCTCCCAGTAACCATGGAGATGGACTACATCCCATCCTAAATCTCTTTTCTCCAACATCTGTCTCCTCCCTGTCCCCATCAGTGCGTTGGTCCTTGAGAAGACAGACCTTGAAGTCTCACCAAACCAAATTTGATACCACGTGTCATGGCATCAATGCAGACACCAGAGAATCCCTTTGTACTCCTCACGCCAAAAGAGGAACATGACCTGGTTTTTATCAGGAGAACAAGAAGACGAAGCATGTCATCTCTGACGTATCACGTTACACTTGGCGTCTGATGCTGAAATGTAGAAGGGATGATTGTTTTCTCTGAAAGCTTTTGTCATATCAAGTGCTGCAACATGGAAACTGCTCATTTTAGCTGCAGATATCTGATTTTACCCACCTCTTGTTGTGGCAAGACTGGCCTAGCATGATCCAAATCTCACTGAGATGCGATATTTTCATCACTACTTTGGCTTTCATCTGTGTACCGGCATCAACTGAATGATAGATATCAATGAATCAGTCTTAACATAATATTTTTGCTCCAGTTGGTGAGTGGGAATAATGATGGCAATGGAGAGTGTGTTGTTTTAGGTTTTGACACAAGTACTTTTTTAAATATATTGCAATCCAATAGCCGATCCACATATTGGCTGTACTCTCTCTCTCTCTCTTTTCTCTCTTTCTATCCATCTATCTATATATCGATCTTTCTATTTACTTTTCTTCTATTCCTCCATAGAGGGTGTCCAGTTTCTTATGTGACTCACAACACTGTAGCTGCTAGTCTTTCATACAACACATCTTGTCTTTATGTCATCAATTTTCACATATTCTTATCATCTGAAGAATAGATGGTGTTCAAATTGATTCTGTCCATTTTAAATAGTTACCACAAAAAAGGGTAATTTAGTGAAATCCATGAATCTGTTATGTTTTGATGTAGAGGAATTTTTATACTTACTGGCTTTTATTCTTTTTTGTATAGATGAACTGAATGGGATTGGAGTGGTTAGTAAGCCCACAGTACTCTACATCATAGTCCCAGCAGTGACTGTCATTGTTGTCATCCTGTTGATTTGTGGCTGTGTGTGTATATGCTGGCGTCAGACCAAGTCTCAGCGGTACGGCAGGGTGGCTGGTCGGGCCAGACCCTGTGAGATGGAGACATTACAACAAAAGTCTCAGGTTCGTTGGCCGAGACTTGTTCTTGTTTTCTTTGTGATCCATCGAGCAAAAATTTGGAAACAGTTACAATGGAGTTTTAAAATGATAGAGATTTGTCATTTGTAGTCCCATGCTTCTTTTTGTCACCTCGAATAGTACTATGTGACTCAAGACTAATGTTGCCCTATTTTCATCTTAAGCTAAAATGTCTTTGAAAGTATTGAATTTGATTGTACCAGGGTATTGTTAAAAAATTTATGTGAAGATAAAAGATAATGATTACAGAGAATTTCAAGGTCATGAATTCTTGTCAAGAGAGCCAGTTGTACAGTGCCGAAGCTTGAGATTAGATGTACTACTTTCAAAAATGGGATATAATTGGAAGCAGTTTGCTGCAAAAACATAAATGTTTATCTGTATTTGTAATTACACTGTAAGATTTTTCATCCTTTCTTTGTGACTCCCAGCAGATGAAAGAATTTCCTCTATCAACCATCAAGTTTACTGAGATCCTAGGGGAGGGGACATTTGGTAAGGTGTACCGAGGTGAACTCATGGGTCTCAACAACCAGTACAGCACCACGCCCATCATCATCAAGACCCTCAGTGAAAACGCAAACACGGCCCTCCAGAGTGACTACCAGCGAGAAACCAGTGTGATGGCATCCCTAACTCATCCCAACATCATCACTCTGCTTGGTGTCTGCTTCAAGGAGAAGCCGAACTGCATGCTGTTTGAGTTCCTGCCTCATGGCGACCTCCACGAGTTCCTTGTCCGGCACTCGCCAAACTCCGACATCGGCTTCGGGAGTGGCGATGAGGACACGCAGTCATCGCTTGATGCGTCCGACTTTCTGAATATTGCCGTCCAGATTGTGTCCGGGATGGAGTATTTGTCGAGCAGGCACTTTGTCCATCGAGATCTCGCTGCCAGAAACTGTATGGTGGGTGATGGACTGCAGATAAAGATTACAGACTTTGGTCTAGCCAGGGACATCTACTCTGGGGATTATTACCGGATGCCTTCACAGGCCGTGCTCCCCATCCGATGGATGGCTCCAGAGGCCATCATGTTCGGTCGCTTCACGGTGGAGAGCGACATCTGGTCCTTTGGTGTGGTCTTATGGGAGATCTACTCGTACGGGTTGCAGCCGTTCTACGGCTACAATAACAATGAGGTGATCGAGATGATCCGTACGAGGCACATCCTTCCCTGCCCGAGCGGCTGTCCGCAGTACATCTACGCCCTCATGACGGAATGTTGGAGCGAGATCCCGGGCCGCAGACCGCCATTCAAACTCATCTGTTCCCGCCTCCGGGCCTTGGACACTGTTCCCATGCACACGCAAAATGGAAACATTTACGGGAATCCAACGGTAAACTTTGGCCCCCAGTATGGTGGCCTGTACTCCCCAGCCCAGACTCACTGCAGCTCAGAAGGCAAGAAGAGCCACAGTCAGAGTCACGGGTCATCCGGGGGCAGTCGACACTCCCAACCCAAGGGGCTCCTCCCAGATAAAGCCATGTCAGAGACTTCCAGCTCTTCACACCACACAAGATCGACCGGTGGAAAGGGGGAGAGAACGGAACAGACAGCCGTATAGTAACCCTCCTAGCCCAGTCTTCATTATATGCACTTGTAAAGAAATGTACTTGTCACAAACAGTAACTCATATTTCTATTCGCATGTCACTCAATATCTGCATCAGCATATCAGCCAGACATAGGGTGGCTTGATTTGTAAGTGTTATTTATTCTTCAGATGTGGATATAGAGGAATAATTGCCTTTCTGTTTGAGGTTATGTCATGTGAGTAACATGCTCTTGCTCATAGAAAGAGTGTGACCTGAAAGACGATTGAAGTATTTGCCAACAATTCATGTAGATGTACAGCTCATCAAGTTTTATTCATTTTTTTTTTTTAGTTTGACAAATAGAAATTTTACATTGTTTTCAAGAAAAGCTAAAAAACAACAATAGATTGAAATCTGGATTTTAAATTATGTCAATGCAATGTGAGAGATGCTGAGTGGGAGGCTGTGTCACTTATCACTTATTGTCGAGCACAAGCTGAGTAGCAATTTAAAGCATGGTTCAGAAAAATTGAAATGATAGCCTCATTTCCAGTCAGACTTTTTCAGAGGGTAATATGTCATTTTTTATGCTGAGATGTACAATGCGGCTCACAATATAACAGAAACTTGCAAAGGGATGCCCAGTGGAAGATTTAACCAAAGATGTTTTCTTTCCCTCTTTAAGGCTGCCATGTCAATCTGTTTTTTTGATGCTTACTCCGTCCTACTCATTTTTTTAAACCTAATCTGTTTCCTAAGATTGTTAGTTGAGTTCTGCCACGTCAGTAGTCAATGTTACTTAATGTTACGATTATAACCCTCAAGTTCTGGTTTAAATGTGGTTCATAGATATCGAGAGTGATCAACCCCTCATTCGCTGTTGAGCCAGTTTACGTCACATGTCAAGTTAATTTTTCATAAGCATGCTGCCTACCAGAGTCATGTTTTGTTGTATTTCCTTCAAGTTGGTCACCAAATATTACCGCCCTCTATGTCGTAAACCCAGTGCCAATTAAATCATCTAATGTGTAGATGGCATGGTGATTCTACAGCATGTCCAATATTTGCTAGCATAATATTATGTTCTTGTGATGTGTTTGTTAGTATAAAGAGATGCTTGGCAGTTCATGTACTGTCTTAGATTTTTTTCAAAAGGTATCTTCCATTCTCAGTTTGTATTCCTTATCAGGTGATGTGTCTAGTGTGATGGCCATATCAGACATCTAGATCACAATTCCTTGTTAGTGACAGAGTTCTAATCTTTATGGTGAAATGTGAGCTTTGTGTTGTGAAGTCACTAGCTGTAGGACAGATGTGAATTCTTGCTTACAATTCACATTATACTGCCCGTGTTTCACTTCCTTGTCTTGTGCAGGTCAGATGCAACGGCCGTCTGTTGAGAATGAGAAGGGTGTTAAGTTGTCTCGAACACTATGGGTTTTGTGGCAACGTAATGCCCTTATCATTCTCAACTGATGAACTATAGATTTTCAGTATATGTTCACTTATACAAAAAGATAATATGCATATGTTATATGCTACATATTGTCACCAATACATATGACCAAATGGAATGATGTGTTGTAGGTTGTATTCTTGGGAAAGAAATGTAAGGTGCATGTGCAAGAAAATATTTGTTTTCCAAGCGATTTATCCTAATCTTGTTTCACTTGAAGAAATCTTGAATCTCTAGGCATCCTGAGAGAATTCAATGAGAAAAACATTGCATTGTACCTCATCAATAAGTCCATGACACTGTACAAATGAAAAACAGAAAGAGAAGCCTCTAAAAATTTGCTGCACACTTCAGTGGGAATGGCTTCTTGGTTATCATCTGTTTGCTTCATGAGAAAGCATTGATAATTAAAACAAATACACATGGCCTGCCTACAGTCACATCATAATACATTTGGCTATCATTTACTGCATGTGTTCAAAGTGCCAAAGGGCATTCTATGTCAGAAAATTACAGTGCAAAAATCGGTGAAGAGTCAAATGCCCTCAAATAGGAAAATCTTAATCTTTAATATTGTCATAATTTTATTTTGTTTTTCCAATTGCAAAACTTTAAGCACAGACAGTGTACATATGTGGTGTCAGAATCTCATAGTAGCCTAAAGATTTGTGTAGACACCCTACAGCTTACCATACAAAACCCTCGAAGAATTACTTCAAGCATCATATATGATGGATGCTTCACCAGCTCTACACTAGACTTCACCAAACACAAAATTTAATCATATTCAGCAGCCTCCTTAAAATGCAGCCTTAAAATCGCTTTACCACAAGATCATACACCAAAGTGAACACATTAAAAAAACACTCAGAGAAAGTGAACTCTCCTACACACTCTATCTCCAATACTCCTCACTCAGCACCTTACTACACAGGGTACATGACCTACACAGGGTAGATCCTTCCATCTCTTTACAATGAAGCTGAGATGCTGCACTCCATGATGTCCCAAAACTCAACACTTTTTGCCATGCTTTACAATCTATGCAAGCTGTACATGCTCCAGGCAATGCAATTAAAGCTATTCCACATGCAAAAAAAAGAGACATATCTAAATATTTTGCTGGGCCTGTTGACTTTTGATTTAATTTAGGAGCAATGAGGAGAGTCAAACAATGAACTGTGGTGTGTTCAGGGCTCCATGTACCAGAGGAGAAAGCACGAGGGCAGCAGACATAGGCAAGGACCAAATGACACTGTGAAATAGCTGTCCAGCATTTGGGCGATATAGGCTCCAGACACCAGGCATGAGAGGCTTTGTTGTGAAACCGAGAAATTGGGGGGGGGGGGGAATTACTGTAGCAGGTAGAATAGAGAGGAGCAGACATAGCTATATATGTATACTCTGTGTCACACACAAACAAACTATTGTAGCTTTTGTAGGCGTGTAGTTAAATTTCTGTTGTTAATGTCAGGCAAACGAAAGCTCTGCTTTTCTGATCGTTTGTCAGTGTGATTCATTTTGTTGCCAAATTAGTGACTGTAGCCACCTATCTGCTTTACATACAGGTCTTGTGGGAAGCAAAACTCAGTGGAGTTAAGACAGGTTTATTTCACTTCTATGTTGCCAAATGAATTCTTGCATTCATGTCTTTCAGTTCTTGTTGAAAATGCACTGGAATACAAACCGAAAAGCCAAAATATAGCCAAAGGATTATCAACCCTGGATGACTTTTAGAGTGAATGCTATTTTTTTTTTTTTTTAGTAGTAGCAGTAGTAGTAGTTGATTTCATTGTGTTGCCAATCGAGTATACATGCTGTATCTTGAAACCTTTACTGCCAAATGTGTAAACTTACAACATGTTTTGTGCTGTAATCTGTTCGTAGAGGGAAGTGAAATGACAACAGAAGACATATCATTTAGTCAAAGTAGTTATTGGTCATGGAACATATCAATGTGCCCCCTTTTTTGTCTCATGTTTTATATTGCAAGCTAGTTATCAGTTGTCTTTATTTTCTCAAACTTTCCATACACACAGGCACCTCAGTTGATTACGCATGTAACCATGGTTACTTGCATTTACATCTTTCTTGAGATACCACCTAGATTATTTCAATATTTGAATGTAGCTAAAAAATGTTTATATTAAAAAAAAAAAGTGTCTGTGCCATATTATTTTTACATCTCAATCTCAGCTGGCGAGTTTCCCTCCAGAATTCTGCAGAAGACTTCCCTAAAAATGAGTATACTCTACTGTCCTAGCAAGAGAACATAACAACATCCCTGATTCTAGAAGTAGTTTTGCTTTCTGAAATGAATGAAGCATACAGGTATCTCTCCAATAGCGCTCTGGAGCCCTCCCTGCTGTCAATGTGTGAACATTGACAGCCCAGGTCTCGGTGCAGAGTATTTAGTGAAATCACACACGAGTTGTATCCATGGTGACCGCAGAGACTGAAGCGTCTCTGTGTGTTCGCTGGTAGAGGTGTGTCAAGTTCTAGATGAACCCACTAAACATCTGATCACTGCTCCAAGAGTTTGCCTCTGTCATCTATGAGCATATCTCTTATGATCATGTGAGGATATGGAGTACTGCTGTGTAGTTAGGAGCGCCATCAGATCAGATGACAAAGGGTATGGTGGGTTGTGGATTATGACTTACCAATAATCAGAAACAAGTCTGTGAACAGCTTTCATTACACATTTCTATGGTGATTATATCAATATATCTTTCAAAAGGTTATAGGTTAGCCTTGATGCATGACCAGATTGAACAGTTTCATTCACACACATACCTATCAGATGCCAGATATCATATCTAGGAATCGTTCCTTTGTTTCAGCTTTTATCATGAAAAGTAAGTTTGACTGTTGGTGAGAACAGTGACCAATACTGTGTTATTCATAGTGAATGTTTCATCACCACCAACGTTGTGAAAGTACATTGTATTTCTGACAGTGATAGTGTAGGAAGTCATAAAAGTAATGAGGGTTCATATTGTGATTGCATTTCATTCCTTTCATTGATTTGTGATTGAAGTTTTAGCTTGTAATGTGAAAAAATGATTAATGAAAGTCACTCGATAAGTAGTAAAGAAAATGATGTAATCTGAATTCATGTGAGGTTATGTGCCATATGTATTTTAAGAACTATATTTCATATCAAAGCATGACGACACAAAATTTCTATTCCGCATTTTACTTTTCACAGCATAGTTCATTTTTTAATGAGGTCTATTGTTCTAATTTAATTGACATGTCATTTGAAAGCAAGGCAGTTTCAGCAATTACAATGTATTCATGTCTAGTACTAGAAGGCTTCATGGTACACCACATTCTTTTTTGGGTATGTGTGTCTATCCACTCTCAACGTTCTGGTAAATATGTTCTTATCATCTTCAAGTGAACTCCCAAAAACGATAAAAACTCGATTAAAAAAAAAAAAAAAAAAAAAAAAAAAAACGATAAGAACATGCTTACCAAAATGCCGAGAGTGGGTAGACCATTTTACTAAAAGTTTTACTGCCAGGGAAACCTTCAAAGATTTAAAGTATTCATGTCATTTCACTGGGAACATTTTATCCAGTTCATGGATAGGTGTTCAAAAATGGTTCTTGTAGATAGTAGTCTTAGATCATTAAGAAACAAAAGAAAAATAACACTGCATCAGGACTTGTGTTACTCCAAGAATTGTTTCATGTCCGATCTTGGACGCTTCATCAGTTCATCTGATTTGTGGCGGGAAAATGTTGCTGCAGATTGATTCAGGTGCATGTCGACATGAGAGTTAGAGTTCAATCGTCTAGGATTACATTAGACATGAAACAGTTCTCAGATTTTAACAGTAAGTCCAGACGCAGTGATTTCATGTGGTTTCTTAATTGAATGTTAATGGATGAATCAGAACTTACATCAACTGATTTAGTCGTAGATAATGAAGGCTAAGGATTCTTTGCAATGGAAAAAAAAAAAACATCTCTTCTCATAGAATTATTACTTCTATTTCAAGATTGCTACAGATCAGGTTGTCATGGAAGTGAAATATGTCCCTTAAGAAGTTGATGCTAAAAAAACATGAAGAGGCTGAATCCTGTGTAGACAATGTGTGTTCTTTGTAAGAATCAGTGTCATACTATAGTGTATGTTTTGCTATGCTCAGGTAACATTGTTTGCATGGAACACACCTGAATCCCTTAGAAACATATGCTTGCTGAAATTGCTCGTTGAAGGATGCATGGAATAACTGTCTCAGCTGTCAAACTTTGACATTCTTGTTTTCTCAACCAGAGAGAGTCAACAGAGATATTTTAGTCTGCCTTTGTGCTTACTGATCGACATTCTAAGACAAAATATCCCTGCATTGTTATCAAATACAAGTTTGTAAGTTTGTACATGCAAGGCTATGTGTATGGTGATGCTTGTGCACATGTGATTATGGCTCAACATTCTTCATCAGGACAAAGTAGGGTGTTTTCAAAATAATATATTCAAATCTTATTTGCACTGTCACAGTAGTAAAGGGCTACCCCCTTTCACCCAACACCTTTCCAAGGTAGCCCAAACTTCCCTGTAATGTTAGCATGTCTGCATTCCAGCAGCCAGACAGCATTGTTTGTTACAGGTTCATGAGATTGTCGACTGCTAGACCAGTTAGGGGAAAAACATCCATAGATTTACATGGATTAGGGAAATTGCGTATTCACTGTCCTTACTGTGAGAAATGTATGTAGATATCTGGACAAACAATATTAATAGCTGACATAACAACAACCTGTGTTTTATCCAACCACCTGCTTGTGTCCATGTATTGTAAATTGACATTTTAAAGTAGTTTTACTTTGTACATGAATTTCTGAATTCAAATCACTGGAATAATGAGAAAAGTACCTGGTAAAAACAATTTCAAAGCCCAAAGAACTATAGCAGCTTTATTCAGTAGGAGATTAAGACATTTACCAACCTTTAGTAATTTTGCTGACTAGCTTTTGTCCACTCTTTGTCCACTCCTGTGGACTCGTTCAGGCCAAGTGATTGCACCATTTCTCTTGCAGTGCCTGCTTGTTTCTTGATCACTCCTGAGCAGCATTAGTGTTTAATTAAAATTGATATTTCATTTTTGTCGTTATAGTGAAAAACAAATAAAAAGCAAACACTAACACTAGGTCTATGTACAATCCTTTTATAGCCTTCACTTTTACATTAAAACTGTACCTGTGAAAAATGACTTTAACACACCAATGTTTTCAGGAAATATTTAGATTATTTTGAGTTAAGATGTTATAGCAAGATTAGGCATGTCCGATCAAAAATCTTTCACCTGAATGTAAATAATTTCCAGGAATTTTTCATTTTAACATAATATCATTGTCCATAAGTATGTGCGCTCAAACACACATTCTTTGAGAATTCAATGTAGAAGAGGTATGTACCGCACTTGTCCAGAGAATTCTTTCTTCTGTGGAACATATAGCAGTTCTTGCACTGCATTCAATGGCAAATGTTCAGCTGCACTTTTGCAAGTCAATCAAAATGTTAAAACTCTAGCTCTGCTTTGCGAGCTACAAGCTAGTTTCACCAGTAGATAGATAGAATTCTGTGAGTGGAGACTGAGTTACGTGTAGAAATGGATTTTGTGTTCATATAGAATTGAATTGATGTATTTCAAGCTGAAATGATACCTCAAGGCCTTGTGTGAGGAAGTGTTTAGATAGAGGAATTTCGAATCTTTTAGATTCTGACTCTGACTCTGCCAGAGTCTTATGCTCTAGGATACCGTCTATGTATATCAGATTTATCAACCTTGTTTCGCAATGGATTTTTGGTTATGATTTGTTATGAAATAATCATCATGTATTGGAGGATTGGTTGGTAATTGTTCCCAGGTTACTTCTTTGACAACAGTAGAAAGCTGTTCATGCTTGACTCTTAGTGCCATGATATTTCTGAAACCTATGATCCAGATTTATCTTTTATGAGCATTTCCACACCCGCACCTACTCCATCATTTCTGAGACACCCTGTAGTCTTCTGGCCATGTCTTGTTAAGCGGACACTCCAGACGATGCTCACATAATCATATCAAGTTGATGTTTCTGTTGTCATATCTTCAGTATTTTGAGTGAAACATGTTATCCCACTACAATGTATTTGTACTCAATTGAAAAATGATGTTGTAGGCCAATCCCAAGTGTATATGTCTTTTGTTACAACTATTTATGAACTCATGTACATAGTATTTTGTATATTTTATTCTGCCAATGCCGTGTCTGACGATTTGTATCTATACTAGTATCGCATGGTTCATTAAATGACTTCACGTCTTACCACTTTTGTCAATCTGCCTGAAATGGGCAGCAGACTTTATCAGCAACTTGTTTTAACAAGTTCAGATGTGACCATCCTGTATTGATAATATGTACTTTGAATAGGAAGAGGAGGCTGCTTTTTAACATTTTATGGGATTACTAAGGACTTTGAGGAACTGTAACTAGACAGTGTCTCTTTTATTGCCTTCTGCAGCATGAAAGATACTGTATTTGCTAATGAAATATACTGAACTAGTGTCCATTCTTTCTCTCGATCACTCTCTCATTCTATCAATCTGCTGTCTGTCTGTCAGTCTGTCAGTATATCATTTTTTTTTGTGATTTGGATTTAGGCAGCATCTGGCTGTTTCAATTTCTATTGAGATCTCTTTACTTTGTTGTAGTTATGACATCACCGTACTTCCCCTAATATTTGTGTTGTTGTTGTTTTGTTAATTCACTGTGTACAATTATGTCTTTTGTCTAGAAATGTAGCCAGACTCTTTTCACGATGATTTGCCTTCCTTCATTTTTTTTAAAGGAAGGATTGTGAGAGAAGGTCCAAGATGACTGTCTGTGTAATGAATGTAATGGTGTGAAAAAAAAAAAATGATGTTAAGTGTCATCAAATCAAATCCTACTTTTAATGCTCTTGGTTGCTATAAGGATGTATACCAAGGCTTTTCAGTCCTTGTGATTTAACAGAGGATGGTTAAGGTAAATAGTTTATTGGCAGTAATGTTGTTAATGTGTAAACATTGGTTTTGTTAACTGAATAAGTGTAATGTGAGCTTGAGCAGTGTGGGAAAGCAGTATTGATAAAAAGCAAAGAATATTTTCAAAGAATGAAAATATGGTTCAACAGAGTGCCTTTATTCGTCGTGTGCATAGGTAAGTCACTTATATATTCAGTGATGCAGAGTGTGATGATGGTGATATGACAATGGTGATGGTGATGATGATGAAGATGGTGTGATGATGATGATGATGATGATAATGATGATGATTATGATGATGTGATAATTATGATGATGTGAAAATGATTGTAATTATGTGATGATAACTGGTTATGATAATGATATGATGATGTAAAGAATGTGTGATCAGGTTTTGATCTTGCTGCTTAATGCAATACAGTTGTGTCTTGAGAAAATGAAGGCTAAATTGATTGCTATAGCAATCGATTTAGCCCTCATTTTCTCAAGACAGTGATATTAGATAATCAACACATTCTGATGTTGTGGTACTCGGGAAAATGAAGGTTTCGAGACCAGTCTTTATCTTATATAGTATTAGATAAACCTTGGGTGGTGGTGGTTGTGATGAAGATGGTGATGATGTGGACGGGAATGCATGTGGTTACGATGAGTTTTTGTTATAGTGTACATTGGGAGCGGTTCTATGACATTTGCTCCTGCGACAATTGTTCCCATGAAATATCTGCACGCTTAGCCAAATTTAATTCTACCCAAAAACATAGCCCTAACCCTAATTCTCATCCTCACATCAAGCTAAACCTGAAACCTTATCACAGCCCAAAACCTAACCCTGTAAGTCCTTGGATAAAATAAGACCGGAGCAATTGTCGCAGGAGCTATTGCCGTGTCACCACGGGTAGCATAACCTCATCACCAAGATGACTATTCGACGAGTTACCGCGAGATGCTGGAGGCGTGTTGTCATCGAATCACGTTAAATTATTTGCAAGTCAAGATACACCTGTGTTACAAGCTGCAACAAAGCACTACACTCCCAACGAATGTTGAGTTTCTAAGAAGACTATACAGACGCGAGTGATGTCGATCTCGTTGGGATCGTAAAATCTTAACGTAGGGCATAGTGAACTGGGATAATGTGAATAGATTAATGAGCAATGATAATTTGAGGATTTTCATTCTTTTTTGGCTTCCTTTTTATTGGGGGAGGGGTCTAAAAGATACAACTATGATTTGGTTACTACCGTTCAAAGTTTGAAGTTTATGAAACGTCTTCCTTGAGCTTTCAAACTAACAGTAATACAGTCACTCGGGACTCGGGAGTAAGCTCACGTTTTTTACCAAGGAGATTCTCTTGAACCTCCTTGGTTTTACCGAGCGTACTGCTTTTTAATCACGTTGGACACCACTAGACACAGTGGCGGACCCAGGCGGGGGCGCCCCTTTTTTTTATTTTGTTAAAACAAAAGAAATACAAAGAAAAAATCGGGGGCGAGTGCGTCCCTTTAATTTTGTAAAGGCGCCTCCCCTTTACGGAATTTCTGGATCCGCCCCTCAGACAGGAAGGGTCAATGACTGCTGACCATCATTGATTGATTATTTTCAGAGCATCACTTTGAATTTTCAAGTGAAGGTGAAAACTACCATCAACATCGTCGCAATTGTCCTTGTTTCCTCATTCTGCCCGTCCATTCATAAATATTTGACACCTATTCTGTAAAGGAAGTGTGAGTCGGTCTTAGCAGTAAACAAGTATTATCTGGTCATGTTTTGGCCGCTCCTTGCATCACTCGAATATTTCTGGATGGCCACAAAAGAATGATTTCCGCTCGTTTGTGTGGTAAACAACTATTGTCACTGGACATTTTATCACCTCTTACATGATGCAGGTGCGCTAAGCTATACTACGATATGTTTACGCGTTATAAGTTGCGAGCCGTATAAATCTGCTTTTACACACCTTGGTACTGTAGTCACACCTAGTCTGAGTAAATTGTAGTTATTTAAAATTAAAACATAAAGGTTCATGTAGGTGATTTCGTCTGCTGCGGCATTTCAGCATTCGTTTTTACATTTCTGTTCATATTTTTTGTCAATTTCTTGATGACAATGCCCGACGGTTCAAACGTCAGATCACTGCCTGTATCGCGAAGGGGTTTCAAACACAGCTATAGTCGTCTGTAGAAGGCTACAATTTTAAATTGACCTTATAACTAGAAACGTTTTCCCATCACTTTCGAAAGTCCAATTTTTCGTCTTTTATAGTAACATGTTCACAGGGAACTTATAGCTCAGAGGAATGTAGGAAGATCATCCACCTTCATTATGACTAGTACTAGTAGGCCTACATTGTAAGGAAACAACAATCCTCATAACTGAGAGTATTTCAGTCTTTTTGACACATTATCTTACGCAAATAGTCCTACGCTTGAGGCGATTGTTTGTTGGAAGGAGTAAAACAATGAAATATCGATTTGGTTTGATTCACATCTAATCATCGCTAACTATCCAGAAATGGCAGGAACTGCGACTTGCGACTTAAAGTGAAGAGAACTTGAATCAGACCATCACAAGTTTGGATTCGATTAAATGCAAAGTTATCGGTCTTCTGCCACTTGTTGATGCAACGCATGGCAGCCACAAAGCTGTTAGATAACACCTCACACCTGTTTAGAGAATATATCGGAGACAATGGGCAGTAGAAGGAGCGTGTAAATTCATGCACATACAGTGAGGGGGTTAATTTGCCTGCCAAGAAGAAAAACAGGTTGATAAACATACCTGTGTGTTTACGAGTTCGAATCGGAAACAGTTTGACTATAACTTCAGCTGCGCTCTCACATGGGCAAACTAAGAAACGCGTGGCTGACGTGTCTGGGGGCTGGATATAAAATCCTGACATCTCCAGCCGAGCTAACAAATTGCTCCTGTGCACCTGGTACTTTTATTCGGAGTCTCGTACTACAAATCTACCATCGCGGTGATGTACCGGCTGAGACTGCTCATAACGCCCATCACTGGCTTTCTCGTTTTTGACAACTGATTTTCCACCCTCGAGAATGGCTTTCAAGTTCTACTCAAAATTTTCAGCTGCCGACTTTCAGCGCTACAAGGATTTTTTCCCAAACTTTGAAACGGACAATTTGACGGTGCACGAAGGGCGTAGAAGTGGTACATGTACCAACACAGCAACGACCACGGACTTGATTTCTCAGGAATCGGGAGATCGTCAATTGTTCGGAAAATGTCCTTCGTAAGTTTTTCACCGTCTTGATCAATTCATGAGATTATTTCTATATTTGTACAACCACATAGATAGTGTTTTCGTCTTTTTTGAAGAAAAAAACAACGCAGCGGATGAATTGTTGGATCAGAATTGATGGACCACACCATGCTATTAGTTCTCGTTTTTTACTAAAACTACATTGTAAGATTTGTAAAACTAGAATACTGATTGTCGTTCATTTTCCATCTTAAGTTGAAATTAGAACCTGATTTTGTTAAGCACATGCTGCATACATACAGGTGAATTCCTAGATTCATGAATTTTGGACTTGTATTTAACACCCGTCAATGACAGGAGAAATAATAAAAGCTCACTTAATTACTCACTTTGATGCCTTGCTCAAAGTTTCACCTATAAAATTGCTCTTACACAATGATAAAATTTAGATTTAAATTAGTCTCACACTTGAGTTTACAAATTCATTGAAAGATGATGTAGATCCTATAGACACTAGTCTACTAGTAGTGGTACACATTTAGAAACTCTTTACTGTTTCGGCCAAGATAGATAAAATTTACTCGAAAATAAATATGATCCCACATTAACGTTCTTCTCACAGAACTTCATCGAACTACGCGTGTCGTCACTGGAAGGATGTAGCGGGTTACTTCGATTCATACGACTCGACATCCGCCTCGTCCTTTCCCTCGTCATCACCTCCGTTGCGTCCGTCCTCGTCTCTTGAAACACTCTGTTCCTACTGGTCGAGTGCCTCGGATTCAACGTCGTGTTCCTCGTCGCCACCGGCCAGTAGATCGAAGAGTCGGAAGGCAACTTGTCCGAAGAGAAGTCCGCGACTGAACGATCCCAAATTTACTGGAGTCACGTTTTCAGTCGAGACCTCCATCACTGGAAACGAACCAATCCTCTCTACCAAGCTGAACATCAGACCATCCTTCAGGTAGGACGGAAACACAAATCATTCAAATTTTTAGACTGCTTTAAGGGAATATCAATCAGTACAGTTTAAATTTAATCGCAAAATTGCTTCTGTGTTCCTATTATAAAGACTCATGGGACGCCTCGGAGAGTGTTCAATGATTTCAGGACAACCTTCCTGCTTACTATATACGTGAACATTGATTTGACCATTTTCTAAAAATGGAAAGTGCTATCGAGGATATCAGAAATGCGCTGTTGGGGTTGTCGTTGCCAAATAATGAAATCATCGTAAAAATCTTGGCTACTATGTGACCTTAAATAAATACCACTAAGTAGTCAGTGATCGACATAACTCTCAGACATTCATTTCCGTCAGTGCTCAGTGCTTAGCTTAATGTAGTAACCGCTGTCTTTTCATCACTTAATGTGCTCCTCCAAAATGCAAATAATTTCATTCCGGTTCACCCATAGGATCCGTCGTTGCAGACGATTGCTCTCCAGACGATCCGCTCTACGATGGCGTAGACTGTCTCGTGACGATCACGTCTCGTTGTCAGGAAGATTAGACTCCGAATCCAGCAGTTCTGGGACGGACCACGATGGGGAGACCAAGATCGACGTGCCGTCCTCCTTTCCGACTTGGACTAGGTCCGGTGCGAGGATGACTATGTGTTCGACGCTGCAATCATCGACATCGCCTTCATCCACCAGCAAAGTCGGAAACATTACTTCATCCAAATGTAAAGGTAAATTTATATCAAATCAAGGAGGCTAATCATAAGCATATATTTGTTAAAATCTATTTGTATTTAAATTGAAGATACTCTTTCCATGTTTGGATTACTAACAGTTGAGTTACTGTATCGCCGCAACGAAAAGTGAAGGGTTAAAACTGTGTATCACTAGAACTACATAGAAACCATTATAGCGAAATTCATCCTGTGCAAAATAACGCATATTGTGGTATTTGTGATGGGATAGAAAATGACCTCTTTAATCTACCAGGCCACAATAATGCGTCATTAGCGGACGTTTGACACATAATTCGTGCCCCAAAATGTAACGCATAATTGTTATGCTCCTTTGTAAAAAGTCCTAGGGATTTTGTCGTAATTTCATATAACTGAAACTTTTCTATTTCTTTATAAAGAAAAATGTTAGAAAAAACCATGAAGATTCCTCTCCATTTAGATTATATTGTAGGCTGCCTACTCGTGAAAACGACTCATGAAAACGAAAAGCGATTCAATATTGTTCAGTGATGAACACACAGTTGTATCATAGGGCCACATGAGTGTAATAAAGATCATTGAGGGAAAGATTGTTGAAAAGAGTAGTAGGTGCAGTTTACACGTTTTCTGTTTCAAATCCAGGTAAGCAGTGTGAGTCGTGTAAGACGAGATGTACGCCACTGTGGAGGGATGCCGAGGACGGGACTCCGCTCTGTAACGCCTGTGGTATCAGGTGCGCGGTTCAAATCTCTCATATATCTACTCATCATTGGGACAAGTTGATCACTACATCGTATATATATATATATATATATATATATATATATATATATATATATATATTTGTAACCATATTTACCCCCCCCCCCCTTTCATTTCAAAGCAAAACATTCGAGCACGATTTTAGGATTTGGTCCGTCATTCACATCTATGAAATGATATTGTGTAATCGGTTTCTCTCCAGGAAACTATGCTCTACCAATCTACGCATTGTTGAGGATAGGGATTTGGATGTACAAATAGCAAGAATCCCAGATAACTGTAAAGTTATTTCAATGCCCACCAATTACTTTCTTCCATCAGTTGCCAGAGGCAGTCCACAAGTATAGGCCTACGCCTTCCTCGGTGGGTATGCTTGCGATTTAGGATGATAAAATCATTTTCTGAGCAATTGCAGTGAGTGGATTCCAAAATATTAGATTTCCGATGCTTGCTATCCACCTGACATTACTCTTCCCGCATAAAAGGAAAAAGTAATGTATGACCATTTTTTTATACCAAGCTCGTTGGTATAGAAGTAAGAAGGCATGAAGTCGTTTGTAAATACATCACGATATCACTCGACTCGTACGATGGCTAGGTATGTGGAGCTTAGAATTTGACTAAACCGTTGCAAATTGCTATAAAACTCGTGATGTCAGATAACATCTTCACTCATATGACAGGGAAGAGATAACAAGAACAGTAGATTCCAGTTTTATAGATATTCTCATACATCAGAAGGACTATGATTATAGATACAACCATGCCCTGTCAATTTAGAACCTGTGGACATGTTAGGTGGTGTGAAGTATGGCTTTAGTCAGGACCATCGGACCGTTAAATGCTAGATTTGACAGACATACAAAAGTAGTCGCCATCATCATTTAAGACAGTTATGGCGAAGACATGTTTCTTCAGAGCAGATGCTCATACAAATTCCAATCTCACTGTCGTCATAGGCAGCGTTCAGTCATAGGTAATACGGAATGCCGAGAGTGTGACACATTTATGCAAATGAAGCAAGACAGATTGCTTGTTATGTATGACAGCAGCCATGTGGAATTTTCACTCGTGTTTGTCATCTGTAGTCGCCCGACACACTAAACTATCTTACATGTTTTCTTCCAGGTACAAGAAGTACCGGATCCGATGCCCGGTGTGCTGGTTGATTCCTCGCAAAGACAGCAAAACGTTTCCCAGGTGTGCACGATGTTCGGTCCTCCTCAAGATGTGTCTACCAAGGAGAACGCAGTCCATCTCATGACCTCGTGACTTCAGCAGCATCACGTGACTCCACATCCTTTTTTCGAATCTGGCAAGACACCCGATGTATTCAATGAAACTTTGCAATTAGTTGAACTGTCCATAATGTACGACATTGGAAGACATGAGCAATGTAAGTCATTACCATCAGATTGACCTATCAAAATACATCAAGAACAGAGATATTGATGAAGCGTGTTACCCGGAGGTAAAAATTTGAGGATTAATTTCGTCAAATCTTTGTTTGATTAATGCATGGGAATATGCCACGAGTTGACGTTAAGGATATTCTTTTTAGCATCTATATATTCATGTACATAATAATTTGTATTTAAGGAGTCTTTTTGTGCACTTGTTTTGTGAGAAGTATTGCATATCCCATAAGAACCATCGTGTTCGTATCCCCGCTCATTTTGATAGGAACGAAAATGTCTTGGATTCAGAGATATCAGAGGAGTAGCCTAGAGCAGTAAAGTAGTAGAAGTAGTAGTAGTATAATGTCAGATGTAAACTGAACAGAATGAATGTTATGTTGAACTGTTTTGTCAGTGCGATACAGTTAGTCAGAATCTTTGTAACAAAATATATATTTCTTCAGAAATACAGGGATCCTTCAACCGAAATGGAAAGTCATGCAGTGTTCATTTCGCCCCCCCCCCCACCATCTCTCATCCTCTCTATCCCCTTCATCCCCCCACCCCCTCTCTCTCTCTCATCAGTTGATAACGGCGAAGATTTGTTGACATGGGTGAAGATGCCATGATGTATAGTGTGTGCTAGGTCTTTCGGTTCTGACAGGGACAGCAGTATTGTGGTATTGAGTGAGGCGGTGTGGTTGCCATGGAGACAATGAGGGATGATGATGATGGTGGTGGTGGTTATGGTATGGATAGAATGATGACAAATGTGGTACTTATCACGAACGCTTCAAAGAGGATGATATCTATTTCTTATTTGGCATGTGGAAGGAACTCCCACTCTTGGAGAAAAAATGCACATTTTCTTACATACAAGAAGACACACGCATTTCATAGCAATATGTACTTCGAGATGAAGTCAACAAAATCACATCAATACAATTTCAACATACATTGTATGTCATGTTTGACATGCCTCGTTATATGTCGGTTACATATTTTTCACGGCGACCGATACGAGTTTTATGTTTCAAAAGTTTTATTTCCAATACTGTTTCAACGGTAAAACAAATATCTACCTACCTGCTGAACGCTGCTCAAGGTAAAAAGGAAAACAAAAACAAAAACAGAAAAACGACACACATTGTACGTACCTTTTTGAGATTCAGATGAAAGATATATTGACATAGAATGCTAACATCGTATGCAACAAGGCAAAAACAATACATTCTCTTGTCAAGCTGTTTTAGACGAAAATTGCCATATCAAAGAATATGAAAATTGAGTCGTTACGTTCTCCTGGGGAATTTCATAGGTGGATTTCGTAGTCTTGTGCCACAGTCGTAATCAAAACACACACACACACACACACACACACACACACTTTGATTTGTGAGTTGAAGTGAGGTGAACAACTTTCCGAATTATTGTCAAAGTTCTCGAACTAAGCACTAAATTACCTAATCACGGTTACAATAGGTCAGTGTGCGATAGAAATCCACTTAATGGGCAGGCTTATAGGAGACTGAATCCAAAATATACATGTTGGTAGGGTGAATGCAACAATTTTGTATGGAACGCATCAGTGAATTTCGAGAAAAGTCAGACAGATTCTTTCAAAATTATGAGTTTTTAAATCTACGGTGCCGCCATCGCTGCTTGTGAAGACTACAGCAGAAAATAAAAAGGAAAATTGACATGCTTTCATTTTTTAGCAGAATTAAAAAGTTCGTAACCTATTACACTCTTTAGGAGAATAGGGGTGCTGTATTGACCCTTAACACAATATCATATTGATTATTATCAAGAGGAGGGAACGTGTACCTTTCATTTTTTTTAAATGAAATTTTGTGGAATTATCTCTACATTTTGGTTTGTTCATGCGTAACGTCACGAATCGTTGTAGTATTGTCATCCAGCGATGGCGGCACCGAAACTTTAAGATTCATAACGTTTGAACAGGTCTTCCGATTTTTCCTCAAACTTCACTGGTGTGTTTTGCTAATATTGCCGCAATTACTGAGACCATTTTGGGTGTTTCATTCCTCTATATAACCATGAAGGTTATAATTCCGTGGAAGTTTGTTGGTGTCGGTGATCTTACCTAGATGTCTGTCTTTGCTGCTGATATCGGGAACATTAGCTTTAGGTTGCAATGTCTTGTGGAACTTAGAAATCTGAAGACAGACAAGACTAATGTTTTTAAGGGGACCGACTCAGGTCAATGACCGAACAATATGGACTGACACGCTCTCTCCTTTTTAACACTTCTTTACATTCGAATGGCGTGACCTGACATGATTGACTGTGAACAATACCCTCTTATGTCACACCCATAATGATCGGGATGTCTTTCATTGTCCACTATCTTCACGATGTTGGACATCACTGGATAGGAAGGGTCAATGTCTGATGACCATTATTGGCAATTATTCACCATTTTCTGTTTGTCACAGCGAAGGTGCAAATCAACAACATCGTCGGATCTTTGTTCCTTCAATTTGCCTCAATTCTTGAATTTAACACATCAGGTAAGTATAAGCCAGGATTAGCATCGAAAGATAATAAACCTGTTCTCGATCGTTCCACACACAGTGAGTCAAGTGAAATCTCTCATCAGTGTTTGAAATATCCACCTGTGAGCTTCTCTCTTTGCTCGCCTCTGCGATCAATTAAAACGGACTATTCACTTCTTGACTGACGTTCATAAGTGGGTGTATATAGCCGAGTTTAAGGAAATGTATCGTTGCATACAACTAGTGTGATATAGTTTGTAATAATCCCTCAATTCAACAGACCTTAGCATCTCTTGTATAGAGATCACATCAAATTTAGAATGAAAAGAGATCACAAACATATCACATACTGGCGATCGTGCTTGGAAGCGAGAAGAAGTTTGAATGACGGTAGAATACACCCATACAAAAGGAATCTGAAGATTCGACAACCAGACGCATTGCATTACGATGGGTAAAAACAAAAGTGTCGTGGAGAGAGAAAATACAGCGCACTGTCAAAAAGCTTTACACTCTAAACTGACAGGTTTATCACTATAGTACACAAAGTACTATTCAGTGAAAATAAATATTCCAGAAAACAAGCCGTGTTCATTTTTTATAAAACTGTGTTGCACATAAGTAGTTCTATTTGATTGTAAAACAGTATGACGATAGAATACCATTCTTTCAATGAACAAGATAGGAATGGCAGTAAAAAAATAAAAGTAAATAAACGCAGAACAAATTGATCCCATTAAGTGCGACTGTCGATAAACCACCTTTTAATTATCACTGCATTTGGGAAACAAAATACTCCTGTACTGACGTTCATATTTAAGGAGATAAATACTAACATTAGGGTACCACGTCAACGTGTTAACCTTAAGATAAATGTGTCATCTGAGGGAATTGAGTTCGTTGACCGAAGAGATGCAAACTAAATCCGATGAGTACAAGGCACTCTTTAACTTAGTTTGTCATAAACGTATCCATTTTGCACGGAAGGCATAAATTCATTATTCAGTATTTGGTACATAAATGATTCAAGTTGCAACTTGGCAGCTATGGATACATGTCTGAGTTCAACGAACCCAACGTACTCGGGCGCCCTCCATGTATCACCACACTTGCTATTATGTCTTATGAAATCTCTACAGCCCGAGGAATGAGAACAATGTCACGTTGTGAATAGAGGGAAAAGACGTGTGAAAGGGCTGTTAATGAGAGGAATTAACCATCCGTTTCCAAAAGTTAATAGTTCTTTTCACCTTCGCCTACAAGTTGTAAATTGAAAACATAAACCTGTGAGGAGCCGGTTTCATCTGTGGCAGTGGGTCTCTTTGACCATGAACCCAAGGGTCATGGGTGGACAGATCTGCAGATACGCATGGCTGGTTTTGGGAGGCTAAACAAATTCTGTCTTCCCATGGTCAACTTCTCCTCTCATTCCGTCTTTAGACCTCCTTCTAGGACAGACCGAAAGGCCAGAATATTGCATTCCATGAAGAGCAGCCTCAGTCGTGCCTCCATCACCACCCTAGCATTATCAATACACGTGTCATCCCACCTAACCACCGCTCGGCGATTCTCCATTCTGCAAAGGTACACTACCAACCCTCCAGAATGGCCGGTGAGTTCCAGCCGAGGTTTTCAGCGGTGGATTTTCAGCGCTACAAGGATTTCTTTCCAAATTTTGAAGCGGGCAACGCGACAGACGAAGAAAGGCGCAGTGACGGTGGCGAGTTTAAAAAGACCAGGAATTCGCAGAGCAAGAAGTCTAAACGCTGTCACGAGTTTAAGGACCAAGAAGGGTGAGCTTTCTTTCTTTTAATTTTATGCTGCTGTTCGTTATCGATTTGACGAATCTGTCCGAATTTAGGAAAGTATCCCCTTTGTGAGCCTACCACCACTCACAGGGTAAATCCCTAACTCCATCTCGACCATTGACCATAGATCTATCATTATTATCCAAGGATTCAGAGGTAGGGGCCTACTTTCACTTTGTTAAAAACTCTTATCCCAACCCTACCCATGCGCCCAACAACTGCAGTCCTAAACCCTCGAATTATACATAGATTTATGTGCAAGCATATCCGTGTCATCTTGTGAAAGGTGGTTTGAAAGGTGGAAAACTTTTTTTTGAAAGATATGTCAGCATTCTTTTATGATCACGATTGCAAATCTGATTAATCAGTGCTGTGCCTTGTTGTTTCTTTTGACACGTTGAATTTGTGGTAACATGAAACCTGTCATTTCAAACTCCTTGAAAGGGTTTTCCCGCATTTGCTATCAATTTGAATTACGACTGCAATGACAGCAAGAAACTCGAATTGTAGATCTTAGGTGGCTCTTGTCCCAAGTGATTACGTAAAAGAAAAAATGCGGCGGAGCCAGGCCTATGTGGCCCGTAGAAACAATCAAAGTGGTTAATCAATGAAGACCTAATTATTGACCTAATTCCACTTTCCATGTATTGTTTAGCAATTTGCTCGAAGATTTCCACAACAAAAGACCTGAAGACCGTAATCTAATGTACTCGATTCCTTTTCAGAGTGCATTAACCCTTTTGCGCAAATCTAGATCAGGACGACACAGAACAAACCAGTAGTCTTAAAACGTGCTAAGTCTGTCCCATCTAAAATGAGATAATCCCTTGGGATTGGGTCTTATTCTTGAACATTGTGTGGTTCCTTTTCTTTCTAATTCCTACATGGAGTTGGCCTGTGATTTACTCTTGTGTAAATAGAAATGGCATCAGCTTGTCCTTTGTCGCTAATGGCAGCTATTCACAGACGCCACCCAGGAAATGTCTTAAAGTACTTGGAAGAAGAAGTGATTTTGTTTCCTAAATGAAAGATGACAATTTGCAGTTAAAGTAGAATCCTATTCTACACCCTAAATCTTGTTACGAACTTATTAAGTCTTCAT
The DNA here is from genome assembly GCF_040938485.1 of Diadema antillarum. NCBI lineage: Eukaryota > Metazoa > Echinodermata > Echinoidea > Diadematoida > Diadematidae > Diadema > Diadema antillarum. Next base: position 5,343,461 of record NW_027270964.1, read on the forward strand.
GATGCACGCTTGATTCAAATATCTGTTAATCGATGACCTGGATTCTAAGTTGATTTTCCTTGACGAGATAATGTGTAACCGTTTTATTTTTTTTGACAAGTGTATATGGGTCCAGTTTCTATGGGTCAAACGCATTATTCACCTCGCTAATTTTTTTTGGTAGTCGTAGATGAATCCCTAACCCATTTTGATATTTAAATTGGACACACTGCAACCTTTCAGATATAAAGCTGTTTGCAGGCATTGCTTTTATCATATCATACCATGAACTATAATGATTACGGGGGAACCACGTCTTTCATGAATAAGACAGCACTTAGTGCCGATGGATAAAAGTGACTTTTATGTTATATACCGGTGGCACTGTTTAAACGAAATTTCTAGGAAGACTCGGTTTCGGGTTTTTTTTTTTCCTTCAAAAGTAGTCCATTATAATTGCAGCAAGGGTTAGAACAACGCAGCCAGAAGAAAGAGAATACCAGTAGATTTCCCTCATTCATGACATTTTCAATTTGTCTTGAAAATACAATGTCTACAAGATAAGTTCCATGTTGTTATGAAGTTACATATTTGTATTTTCCAAATTTGTTTGAACTCATAGCTACTGCATCATTTAACTCATCGAATCCGTTATATTCAAGAGCCATCAGCAGAAACATATATCACATCTGTTTATTACGTATTAAGATTTATCGGTTAAATGACAAATAGTTCAAACATTGTATCGCATTAATTGGATAGTTCAAAGACAAGCAGGTCGTAGTCTTTACAGTTTAACTATACCACTGGTTATCTTTTATGTTTAGTGGATCCGGGAAGAACATGAAGACCATTGTTATAAATTCCTTGGAGGTAGTAATAGTGGTAGACAAACTATAGACAATATTGACGACTGTCCGTGGTTACCCACAGACCATACCCAGATTATGGCTGTCATCACCGGAATTCGATAGCCGGTTACCTTGCAACGACTTGCCAGAAGGTGTCGACATCCTCTTCGTTGACGTTTACCTCGTCATCGTCTTCACTGAGTCCCTCTTCGTCTCTTGAAACACTCTATTCCTACTCATCGAGTGCCTCGGATTCGCAGTCATCGTGTTCCTCGTCGCCATCGACCAGGAGATCGAAGAGTCGGAAGGCAACTTGTCCGAAGAGAAGTCCGCGACTGAACGATCCCAAATTTACTGGAGTCACGTTTTCCGTCGAGACCTCCATCGCTGGAGACGAACCAATCCTTTTTACCAAGCTGAACATCAAACCCTCCTTCAGGTAGGACGCCCCGTGGTATGACGTGCTGGTAGAGTTTTCTTTTGTTTTCTTTTTTAAGCTTCTTGATTTTGGGATGTAGGTGTTGCATTAACATGTTTAACTTGATATGAGTCATGCAGTAATGCGGTTTTCGTTTTAGGTCTTCCTATGGAGACAGTATAGATCGTCAAGTATTGCCCTGTTGTGTTATAAAACTAAGAATCGGTCTTCAAAGTTAGCTTCAAGTCCTGTTTTCACAAGTACATGTACATGAACTTTTGTCTACCAACCTCTGTTTTGATGACTTCATATCAATATTGAGCGTAAGCCCTGTTTCATAAAGACACTTACATTTGATTTCAATTTGCGATTGATTGCAACTTACTCTCAATCCTTATGAAACAGTCGTGTTATCCTTACATAATCCTTTGCTCACAAAATAACGTATACCCCGGTTCACCCAGGATCCGTCGTTGCAGACGATTGCTCTCTAGACGATCCGCTCTACGATGGCGTAGACTGTCACGTGACGATCACGTCTCGATGTCGGGAAGATTAGACTCCGAATCCAGCAGTTCTGGAACGGACCACGATGGGGAGATCAAGACCGACGTGCCGTTCTCCCTCTCGACTAGCACTAGGTCAAGAGCGAGGATGACTCTGTCTTCAGCGCTGCAATCATCAATTACCAAGTCAACGTCGCATCCTTTAGGAAAAGTTTCCTCAAGCTCGAGGGGATATGGTAAGGCAACGCTCATAGATGGAAAACGGACATAATTGTGTGTGTGTGTGTGTGTGTGTGTGTGTGTGTGTGTGTTCTCCGTGTGCTAGATGAAATTTTAAATAAACATTTGCTGTGTTACAAAAACTGTGGATTAGAATTGAAATTGAATGTAAAAAAAAAAAAATGAGGGAGAGAAAAGATCCCATGCCTACATATCCTATGTATTCCTTTCAAACCCGGGCCATTCAAAATTGATGTCGGGCCACCAAACATTATCTTTTGATGGCCCGGATCCGACGGCTAAATTTCAGTCTGAATAATATATTTCCTTTTATTTAGAGCAACCAAAATTTCAAATTCAAAGATTTTAGTGGCCCGAATGAGACAACAGATAAAATTTTAGTGTCGAGCCCTGATATATGATGTGCATGTCACACGTGCATATAATACTATTTTTACTCGTGACATTCTTCTTTGCCTTCCCTGTACATCCAAAGCACCTTGTGCTGTACTGATAGCTGTAAGTGTAGTATAAATCGATCAATGGTTTCCACGCTGATCAAACTCCGTCATGAGTTTAAGAGCACGCAGTGTGTTGTAGTTCAATGAACATGATGAATACTTTCAACATAGAGGGCTCTGTACTTTTCTTTCCATTTGCGAGTCGAGTACGGTTGACGTTCCGCTACAGTTTCGATGATTCGTATTTACGCGTATAGGGGTGGGTAGACATGTAATTATAGGACAATGTATGCCATATATAAGGTGGTGCGTAAATAGCCCTATTAGTTACAAGCTGAACATACTTTTGTGTCGAATCTTTTGTATATTGACACAGTTATTTGATTCATCTGTTCATATCTTACGTAGGAAAGCAGTGCGAGTCGTGTAAGACGAGATGTACGCCACTGTGGAGGGATGCCGAGGACGAGACTCCGCTCTGTAACGCCTGTGGTATCAGGTACGAGGTTCGAATCTCCCATACTGCATTCACACTCAAGACCATTACTCTCAGCTGCCGCGGATAACTTTATTTATCAGTGGTAATGACAAGTTTGAAACCATAAGACTGAATCTCATAGCTAAAACACACAACTCCATGTCGTTTGTCTCGTGCAAACTTGCCGTGGACTTAGCGATTCCAAAGAATCCTTCTGCAATCATGGTTTGTCAATATCATATTAATTATGCTGATATGAAACTGGCGTTCGGAATATTTTTCTCAATGCTTTTTTCAAGTTTTTTGTGTTTTCCCTCTTTGTGCATGACGACGCAAGAAATCATTGAAATAAGAGCTAGTATCATTACTCTTATGCGATAATCTAACTAAGCATTGTCGGATTTGTTGCGTCGCGTTAAATTTCTTTTACGTTTTTAAGTTGTATATTTCATTGATCATTCTTCATGTAGCACCAAATTAGTCTCAATCTGCAATTTCAAAAATGAAAAACAGATTACATTGATTCTCTCTGCAGTAAACAATCAAGCCCTCCCCCCCCCCCAAAAAAAAGTAACAAACTCGAAATTATCATTTTTTTTTCAATACACACGTATGAAAAGAATGATAAAACTGCATTTCTGTTTGCGAGAAACAGATGGTTACTTGTTGGCTGTCAAGTCACCAAAATAAAGATTCTTTTTAAAACTGACCCCCTCAAAAAAAAAGTCCTCATCATGGCATTCGTCAACCTAAAAACCAAGTTCGCGTAAGAACAGTTTTTGACCAAATGCTAGTAGGCCTATAATGTTCCTTATCCCGGATTATACCGATAAACCATGCGTTTTGTTTGTCTTTTATGACAGTCACACGTTCACACAAACACACGCATAAATACGCAAATACAAACTGCATGATCTACTTAATCATCAATTATCACGTGAATTTTGTTTCCTTTCAGATACAAGAAGTACCGGATCCGATGTCCCCTGTGCTGGTGGGTTCCTCGCAAAGACAGCAAAACGTTTCCTAGGTGCGCAGGATGCTCAGTCCTTCTCAAGATATATCTACCAAGGAGCTCTCAATCCATCTCATGACCACGTGACTTCAGCAAGATCACGTGACCGCTCTTCGATCTGCCTCTACCACTCATCTCTAACAGGATGGACATTATTGGCTAATACACATCAAAACGTGTCCCATGCTGATGGGTGTCGATTCACTTGCATGCAGAACTTTACAGGGCAGCTAGTGCAAGCAGGTCCAAAGTGTATTCACTCGCAATATTCACTTGCAATATATTCTATTCGACTACCCTAGACTACATTAAAAGGATGTTAAGTGTGAAAGTGAATGAGGATCTACATTCCATCCAATGTGTTTGATCTCATGTCAAGGGCCTGAAATAATGGTATTTTGTACTCAATTCAAAATACCATGCACAACTTCAGAACCAAATGTTGACAAGAAAACAGCATGTCGGACCTTGTCCTGTACAGACGTATTCATTTTCAAGACACTGTAGCTTCTGTTGGCCGTTACTGGGGGCTTCCCAAAAAGATTTTAAAAAAAAAAAACAGGAAAAGACTATTCAGTAGTTATGCAATGAGTCAGGTGCATTGCTATGTTTGTACATAAACCAACTATGGCTGTAAGCAAACTGTGGGTAGTTATGGCTGAAATAAACAATAAATCTAAAAACAGAAACCAAACCGAAGAGGTCTATACCGAGCAAAAACTAATGATGCAAACTGAGTCAAACTCACTTTATAACGCAAGATCAACAACTACTACACAGGCTGTGAATATGGATTTTGTGAATTATTTGGATCACCTCAAAGAAACACTCACAAGTCAACAGTCAGAATGCATTATTGGTTGCCATGAGACATACTGTTCGGTTGTACATATATCCACCCGACCTTGCCAGTGTTATGTCTTTTATGAAATAACCGCAGTGACATGATGTTCTTACATAATCTACAATCTTAAACTGAGCGTGCAGATGTTAAACCTATATTTCTGTATGATTTCAAGGGCATATACATACATCACACATGCTTTCAAGTAGAGTACACAATGCTTGTGTGTCGTGGATATCGATTTAAGTTTGTAAGAGCATTGTATGTCCTCAAGATGAACATTATGAAATGTATGTGTAGAAAGGTCATGTCAGCTGTTGGTAAGTTTATCATACGCCATATGTCACCACTGAAGTTGGACTTTTTATCTTGCATTCTTGCCTTAAATCATTGGAGAAGGAGTAAATATGACGTTTACACGCTACTATAATATCTACAGCCAAACTACACTTTACTACTGACTTGCGTTTGCGTATATCAGACATTGGCTATAATCGTGAAATTGTTTACTTATTGCGTAACGAAAGGTATTGTTATTTGACAAAGCCCTGGAGTTTTACAGAGTAATTCTCTCAACGGTCCCTTGACATTATCCTATAAACGCGATTTATTTGTTAGATCACGCTAGCCCTACACGAACACTACTGGCCATTTGAAGCCTTTGTAAAAAATACAATGGTCAGTTATCAGTGCTTCCGATCATCGGATTCACTCACAGCAGTTAGCATACCAGCAATTACTTATAAGCTCTCGGTCCTGTTTAGAGTCAGCGTAGCAGTTTAATGTCGGGCTTGCCTTGATATATGTATCATATCAGTTAGTACTATTTGTCATGTATGTCATATTAATGAAATGGGAGAAACGGATCTGTTACAAAGATTGGTTACAGGTTACAGACTTTGTTTTGCCTACCAAACACAAAAAGTGACAAAGGGGAACCTTGTAATAACAATGATATCTGCGTTGCTTATAAAATTATAACTTGCCAATTATTTACCATTCCTTCGCGAAAGAACGATATGTAAAGAAGAAAAAGTGAAAGTATTTACTAGTATGTAGTAAAACATAAAAGTACATTGGTCTTAAGGAATATAGGGAAAATACTTGCGATACGAAATAAAATGTAATACAAAAAGTAGTTCATCCTTTTAAGGTGTATGTACGCGAATATAGTGATTATGCTTGCGAGTTTACTCGAGTTTGTTTGGTATTTTTGTAGATGATTTTCATTCTGGACAGTATGGGTGCATGGATTTGAGAGCAAAGGGAACACAAACTAAGCAACATATTTCCTTTTAATGCAACTTCCTTTAAGCAGTTGATTGTTGACAAAGTTTAAAAATATATATTGTGCAGGCGTCGCGCAAATACATGGACTAATTATAAAGCAGCTACTTTCTTATCAAAGTGTATAAACAAATTCTGTTAATTTGTCCGCAACAAAGACATAAATGACATAATCATTGAAAATAGATATCAGTTACTGAGATATGTAAGACGTTACGTTGTTGTTGTTGATGATGATGATGTTGTTGTTGTTGTTGTTGTTGTTTAAACGTTTTGATTAGCCCCCTTTCCGAACAGTCCTTTGAACTGAAACAAGGGTGTCCGCCATACAACAAACATTCCAACAAAGAAACTGTCCATTACCAGGCTGAGTAACACCAATGCCATAGTTAGTATGACAAGACCAATATAAGATTATAAGATTCAGTCTCTTAGAGAAGCGAAACAAATGAAATTCAGATTATCAAACAATTGAACATTAGTATAAAAAAATGGAGAAATGTATTAACAAGATGTAGCATGCAAAATGCCAACTCCGTATGTTTAGAGTACTATTATACTACATGGATATCGGAAAACGGTGGTTGGAAAGTTTTAAACGACGTTTGTTAATAGCATCCTGTATTTACTGTAAATGACACATTTCGGCATTATGTATTTGGTATATATCAATGTGTGTGTGTGTGTGTGTGTGTGTGTGTGTGTGTGTGTGTGTGTGTGTGTGTGTGTGTATTCGTGTCTTATTTTTTGCGTGTATGTGGAACCAAAATTGAATTTGAAACATGGCTAAGAATATATTAATTCAGTTGATCCTTCTCGATATATGCAACTTGCACAGAGTTAAAAAATTACGTAAGTGTGTGTGTACGTGCGTGTGCGTGTGTGTGTGTGTGTGTGTGTGTGTGTGTGTGTGTGTGTGTGTGATGGAGATTTTATAGACTGGGATGACGCGGAACAGCTCACTTTTCCACTAATAATTTATATTCTTTTTCAAGTGATTTAAAATTTAGTATGACTAAACTGTTCCCTAAATTCTATTTTTTAAGAGATGGTCCTACTTTTAATTTCAGTCACAAAGAACGTTCCTTTTTTGACTAGATACCTTAAGGTATTATTGTCCTTACCGTTTTCCTCTGATAAAACCATATAACTGAACAACCGACATCCCCCTACCCCCCCCCACACACACACACTGTCTTTTCAAAATATTTGCTTTAATTTGAATTTTTATTCGTGGCTATTCATTTCACTTTAGTGTTTGAATATACAAAATGAATATATGAAACATGATTATATTCTGTCAAGTACACTTAGAAAATTGTCTACTTGAATGTTCAAGTAAACAAACGTGCAGATTTCCACATATAGGGTCTACCAAACGAATATACGTAGTACTGTATGATATTTCCTGTTGAGGATTATATTCAAATCATACTACTTGAATGTCCAAGTGAGCAATGTATCAATGTTTAAATGATATCTCCAGTCAATAAGTGCACAAGACATATGAAAATGAAATCCTTTGATAAAAGCTCCAATTTCTATCTGCCTTAGCACAAAGGAAAATAGATCTTAAATTAGCATTAATTAATCAATCTGCCTTTTATTTTCTTATCTATATTAGTCACTCCCCTTCTCCACACACGCGCACACACACTCTGGTATAGGAATAATGCTCCAGAGCATGGTATACAGTAATGTAACATTGAGACTTCTCATGAGCATTGTGCCCTCGGCATAATCACTTTCCTCGAGTCTTTCAATCCACAAGGATAACGGGGTTTGTGGCGATGGGACTTTATGAAAGCGGTCTCGAGGAGAAGCGTTAAGAAATACAGATTAACTCGCCTATTATTTCACCAATTTTCTACAGAGCACGTTACATACAGGTGAGAGCTGTGTAAGTGAGTGGGTAAGAGTTAAAAGCCGCCGCCACAAGTCTTCTTTCGTATATCACCATACGGAGGAGTATCTGATAATGGAACTCGGCAACAGGAACAAAGACAAGGTTAACACAGAGAACCGTACACAACAGAGCATCACAAAACAGTTAAGATGGAAGATTAGCAGTTACAATCATGTTTGTGTGTAAGGTGTGTGTGTCTCAGTCTGGAGCTCCGTGATGCATATCTTTGTCTGTATGTGTTTCAAACGGAACCTGCGAAGCGTCTCGCAGTCCTATTGTTCAAAGCCTTCCCGAAACCCTCCAATCACGGCTAGCACCATACAACCAGTTAACAAAAGCAAGGCGGCCGCAGTCTAAACCATCGAAATATACCTAGTACACGAGCCCATGAGGTCAGTTTTAGTCATATATACAATGTGCACCTGATGCTGGGCATAAGAGAATGTTGGACGACGTCCACGTTGTGTATCTCATCTGCGACGCCCAGAATCGCCATCTCGTGTTCAAAGGACAGGTAGAGAAGCAACGTGAACCGCCAATCACAAATATGGAGACATTTACTTTGAGAAAGGTTAGTTGAATCTTAGTTTACTTGGATAAATGGGTCCTTCGGTTTCATCACAGTACCCAGTAGATAATCGCATCAAAGCAATGAACTGGTATCAGTGTAAAGCAATTCCCGCCAACCATCGCTTGTAGTATGTTCAGTTATTGACCACACAAGAAGTGGGTTTTCGTATTTCTAAATGCTTTTCCTTGGGTCGGTATTTGAATAAAAATGTTTTCACCTAATGCTGTGTGTTTATAGTGATATATTCAAGAAAGTGTCCAAGAAACTGCACCACAAGATACTTACAGTACTAGTACATCATCTCTACCAGGATCCCGAATGATGGTGGAAGCTTGTAAACATTACATTGCTATGTCTTGCATCTCTGGTTGGTTCGTTCCTTTTGTGTCAGATCGTACGTACCCGTATATATACAATACTTTCTCAACAAGACGTGAGATCACGAGGACGGTGTTTCACACCTCTCAACTCGGCTGCGGAATAGGGAGGGGTCTTGTCATAGTCTCTATTATCACATCACATCATGACAGACAGCAGGAACACCTGAAAAAGCATTTCCTTGGATAAAATAAAGTTTTTTTAAAATCCATTTTCGTTTTCTTCTTTGAATATTGTTATCATTTTTTTTTTTTGATGGAGCTATACGCTGGTGTTGCACAGCTGTACATGTACATGTAGCCTACATCGTCGATACCCCTTCTCGCAACCCCTCCTATGTATCTAATGTACAATGATACACTCACATGTGTGTTGTGATACGAATGTTTCATGTGAATCATATCTCCACGTTCTGTGTGGAAGGTTTGGGTTTTTTTAGTAGTCATTGTATAACGACAAAGTTATTGATCGACAGCCGTATATACCGTAGTTAGTGATTGGTCCGTATCTTGATAAAACTGACCTATTGAGTGATTGCAATGAATCGCAAACTATTTTTGATGTCGCAATACATGTGCGCATGCTTGTATACTCGCACTGTGATATCACCCATAAAATTACGGGGCATCCAAATGTCCGTCCCTTGTGACGATTGGAAACACCCAAAGCATGAACTGAATTGCTGAGAAGAATACAAAACAAATGCACCGTTTTCAAATCTTAACGAAAAGCATGTATTATTGTTGTTGTTGTTTTTTTTCTAGGAATTCACAAATGAGAGTGTACTGGTATTACCACAGCAAGCTTAATGGCGTCTTTTCGTAACGTTTCTTCTAACCTTCCCCTAGGAATGGGAGCAGCACCAAACATCATTCAAAGACATTTCCAGGATGCGCGTCTTTTTCCTGATCAGTGCGGTGGAGTAAAAATAGCAAAATGCGGATATTCATTATGCTGAGGAGGCGGTACAACCTTGGTTGGCGGCTCTGGTTGATTTTCGTGAACGCCCTGTTGTGGCACGTGTATCTCTGGCGTCACGCCAACACTGGGTATCAACTCGACAGGAGAATCTTGAGCAGACCAGACACTGTACCCGTCATGTTTGGGACTTGGGACACGCCCACCAGTGAGTCGAACTCTGACTCGGAGGAGTCGGTGGATGGCAGCGAGTGGTGGCTCCATCTGGATGAGGAGCTCCCGGATGTCAAAGGACCTGAGGCTGACGTCACAATACCATCTAGAGCATCAGGACACGGAAAAGTAGCTGTTAGGAAAACACCGTTTGCACACACGCGTGGAAAAGAAATATTGGACGAGTGGCTGTCACGAAACAACAAAGACGGAGCTATGGGAAATCTCCCATCAAAGGACAAAGTGTTGGAAAAATCACTTTCTAAAGAAGAGGGCGTAAGAAAAGGGACTCTCAGAAAAACTCCCTTAAGGGGGGCGCAAATTAGAAAGAATGCGATAAAAAATGCAGTATCAAGGAAAGTACGATTAAGAAAAAGACCTATAAGAGATATAAAAGTATCGAAGGAAGAACCACATGAGAAAAGTCAATTAGATTCACCTGTTAATCAGGCATCAGATAAGCATGAACGCAGAGACGATTTTTTAAGAGATACGCCTAAAACAGGGGTTGGGATGAGAGAAACATTGATAGCTGATTCATTTGTAAAAGTGAAAATAAACGATGTGCCACTAATGGAGGACGCCCCGGAAGCACCACTGGCCAAGACAGGACCTTTACAGAAACAAACGCCGAGGGCAACGTATTCGGTGGACCAAGCTGAGGGGAAGGAAAGAGGAGCGTATTTTCGAGGACCACCAGACCCACATCACTTTAACTACATCCACAATGCCGCCCAAGCGTGTTACCATGGTAACAAGACTCGGCGGGGCACATACCTAATGATTCTCGTCATGTCGGCTCCCTGGCATGAGCGACGTCGCGATGTGATTCGACAGACGTACGGGAGGACGAGTCAGTGGCCGCTTGTCGACCGTCGCGCTGCTTCCATCGTCTTCCTGCTGGCAGGGACGACCGGTGCCGACACGCAGCGGAGGATCAACAAGGAGTCCGCCATGTTTGGCGACATCGTCCAGGAGGACTTCCAGGATACTTATGTGAATCTGACTCGCAAGACTGTGATGGGTCTAAAATGGGTAACAAAGTACTGTCCTCATGCTCATTTCACTCTCAAGATTGACGACGACTCGACAATCAACCAAGCGAGAATGCTAGACGTCCTGCGAGTCTCACCTAGGGCAAACTTTGCGGCAGGACAAGTTTTGGTAGATGCTTTAGTTGACAGAACGGAAACAAGTAAATTTTACCTATCTGAGGAATATTACGCTGACAAGTATTTCCCGCCATATTTCCAAGGAGCTGGCTACATCATGTCAACAGACATCGCGTCGTCTGCTTACCGCATTTCTCTCTCTATTCCCCTCTTCCCTTGGGAAGACGTGTTTGTTGGTTTCTGTCTCCAAAAGTTAGGCATCAGACTACGACCAGTCGAGGACTTTGTGTACCTCGAACCTCTGCGGAACCCGTTCATCTTGTATGACGATGGGAATAGGTTGCATGATTACGTGATTTTCTCGGGGTTGTCGAAGATAGCGATGCGACAGGTATGGGACCTGTGTCGTTCTCCCGTCCCCATGAACCAGACGACGTCGCACAGCACTTCGCGCCACTCCCAGGCGGGCTTGGACGAGGAGAGCTCATACGATTTCTCCGTGAATCAGAAGGAATCTCTCAAGCCCTCTCTGTCGTCTGTTTCAACATCTTCTGCTACTGTCAGCTAGTTTTACCTCTGTCCGGTGTTTGCATTTATTACCAAAATCGAAAACAAGAGATTGTTAAGCAGAGGGGTGAATATACGAGGTATGAGTTATTCTTCAATTTGTCTGCCCTCTGTACAAATGGAATTGATAAGATCGCAACTGCTGATCGACATTTTTAACAAACAAACAAAAAAGGAAGCCAGCGGGAATCGAAATAGTAGGCCTAGTAGATAATAGGTTTGATTCCCGCTGGTTCCTCTTTGCCGACATGTTTGTTAGAATGTAGATCAGCAGTTGCGATATTACAAATTTTATTTGTACAGAGGGCACACAAATGGAAGAAAAACTCCTACCTCATCACCAAATAACGATTATTGTGTCCCTTACTTCATCAAAGGATTGCCTTTTCTGTTTCTTTTTATTCAGCAGTAATCTAGATTAACTTTGTAATAGGAAAATAATGGTGTTGAGCTTTGTCTTTAAAACATGGGAACAGGGACGATTGATTATGAAATGAGGTTATCTCTTTCATGAAATTTTCTAGACGCTTTATTTTTTTTTTACTTGTCAATGATGTTCTGAGGATGCTTGCCAATCTTTTAACTTACAGAATGGCGGAATTAACTTAAGCTTGTCATGAACTCGTGCTGATGTGACCGTTTTTAGACAACACACACCACCGACACCCATTCGCAGCCCCATTTAGAACTCTTGATTTCCCCTTTGTATCTCCTTATTCCTCTGCTTGATGAAGAAGAGAATCAATATACTGTGACGGGCAATATTCATATCCAAAAATGCTACTGCTTGCAGCGGCTGTGGATAAAGCGCTGCTGTCTTTGTCGATGTTTTTTATGGGAATGATATCAGTAAATTTCTGCCGCCTATGATTTATGAACCGCTTATGAGGTATTTTGGTTGATGTGGGTAGGCCATTCACCGTATTTCTCACGGAGACAAGCCTTTGGTCAGACTAGATGGCTACAACCTAACCTTTTTAACTTAATTCGGCGTATTTTTTTAAAACAATTTTATTAAATAACCCTGAAAACGAAAGAATTCTTGACTATTTCTGTGCGCATTTGTGTATGCGATGTGTATAAGGCGTGTGTGTGTACTCCCACAAGTACCTGTTGCTTGTGTGCGTGTGTGTGTGTGTGTGTGTGTATGTCTGTCTGTCTGTTTCTTATTCTTTTGAGATGTTACCTTCTTGAAATCGAGCATCAAAGATTATTGGTGTCGTCTGGTTTACCACCCTTCCTTTCACCGCACGGTCATCCCCGCCACATATACATACATACCAACATACACACACACACATACACAATCACATGCACACACACCATACGCCCACACACATACACGCACACACACACGGGCACACACACACATACACACATCCACATTTTTCTCTGCTCTGACACTTGAAGCATTTTTGTGTTGTCACTTCTACTGTTTTGTGCAAAATATTGTCCATCAGAGGCTGAAAGTAGAAATTTATGTCAGGACCTGAAATCCCCATTACCCCCATATATAAGTATGCTAAAATAATTATGTATTTGTATAAATATGTATAGGTACATGTATGTTGGGATTTCACGTATTGACTCCACGAAGAAATGAAGAAACTAGACTGGTAATACATTTTTGGCCAATAAAGCATGAGTTTATTCTACTCATATTTTCGGCGTCCTACGCCTTCTTCAGGAGTCTTGACAATGACTCCTGAAGAAGTCTATATTGATATACCAGGTGTTTCAAAAAACATTTTCCACTTTTGATCATTAATAGCTCAAAAACTATTCATCCGATAAAACTGTCATTGATACAAATAATAGCTGAATAGTGTACAATTTGGTTGAAAGTAATTTGAATGTGAAAGCATAAATCAGTTTCATTAAATCTAAGATTGATTTTGAAGTAAGGTTTCAGATTTTGGTCAATTTCTAACCCTCTGTACAAAAATTGAACCTTGCACAGGAACCAATGACGTGTATGTGAGTGTGTGCTGACTATGGCCCTTGACAATGGACATGCCTGAACCACCTGTTGACTAGGCGTCAGTCTCAAGCTCCCAGGCACATGAATACTTAATCAATAATTCATGTGGATTGTCCTGGGCACTGCTAGTCTGGATTCATGCACGGTAAAAGGTAAACTGCATGCACATGGAAAAAGGGAGCACACGTTTCCATGTGCTTGTAAACACCACATTCAATTCCAGCTGGCAATCATTTTCAATTTTTGCTTCACATATCACTAAATTTGGGATATAAATAAGCATAAATGATCTAAGGTTACTCATTTTGATACAACTGTCTACTTATTAAATAGTCCGACAAATTTTTTCGCTTTTTGATAAAAAGAAATCATTTTTGGTTAAGAGTTCAGCAGTATCATTGGGCGATATGTTTCACAGTAGATTTATTTAAGGCTCCATTTACACAAGACAGTGTATACTCTAATTGATTTTCTTTGCTTCCTGTCACCATGTTTACGATAGAACAGAAGGTATTCATTGTAATTTCGTTTTTCAGAAGTAGGGAGAGCACTGTCGAGAACCAACGACAGTATCGGCAGGCGTTTGTCTTTACACAGATACTGCCAGAGACTGAATAAAGACTAGTTGTGATAGTGGAATTTCTCATGAATAAATAATGAAGCATTCAAACCCTAACCATTGTCTTGGACCATTGTCAGGGTGTTAACCACACACTCCCATACACACCCATTGACCCCTGTGCAAAGTGAAATTTTGTACAGAGGGTTGAAAATAGAGCAAAATCTGGAACCTAACTGTGAAATTAATCATGGATTTCATGAAATTGATTTATGTTTTCATATTCAAACCACCTCCAACCAAATTGTACACTATTCAGCTATTACTCATACCAATAACAGTGTTATTTGATATATAGTTTATGAATTATTAATCAAAAGTGGGAAATGTTTTTTGAAACACCTAGTAGATACATGTATTGATATTGGGTGATATTGACTATGATACCGTCATTGTCAAGACTCCTAAAGAAGGCATATGCTTTATTGGCCAAAAATGCATTACCAGCTAGTATGAATGTATATATATATTGTGAGATATGAGAAAGGAAGGAGAAATCGGTGCGTAGCTTTGACATCATTATTCCTCTTACTGTTCCTCCTTTTCGGAAAAGCGCAAGAGTTGAAAAATTGGTCTCTGCCAGGAATTGAACCCGGGTCTTTGGCGTGGAACGCCAACACCTTAAGCCACTCGGCCATGGAGACGTCATAGCGGTTCAGGCAGACCCAAGCTCAAATACCCGATGGCCCAACCCTATATATATACATTATATATATATATATATACACATACATATAAATATATATAGATATACACATACATATAAATACATATTATATACATTAATATATTATATATATATATATATATATATATATATTTATATAATATATATATATATATATATATATATATATATATATATACATATATATACATATACATATATCTATTCACTATTCATTTACAGACACATGCAACCATTCAAAGTAACTTGAATTAAGCAAGTAACAGGACAAGAATGACAAGAATTTCTGAAGTTCATGTGTGTATGGCAAGTTGAGTAAAAAGTTTATCACTTCCTATCATATGTGAATGCAGGTTTGTACACTTTCTACACCAATTTATATACAATATATCACACTATATCACCATCACAGAGCTAGTTACACATTAACAAATATAAAATGTCCATTTTGTTTGGGATGCAACTGTGTGGGTGATCAATATTGAAAACATTAGCACCAGCATATGAAAAAAAGTATTCAATGCGTATACATACTGACAGAATATCACTTAATAGTTACACCAGTATATACAATTTACAATTTCAAATTATAACCTCACTTGATCTTACACATGTAACTACTGGCTGGATTTCATGACATCGTTAAATTTGCATTGATATCACAATTGTATAAATGCAATACATACATTTGTGTAGAACTGAAACATGGAACCCACTTCCAGAAGTTGTTTAAATTTTCCAAACTGCTAAAAAAAACAAGAGACCCGTGGGTCTAGCGCTCACCTGAGTATCGCAAGTTCACCTTTCACGCAGTCACTAATCTAAATCATTCACAGCTCTACCAAAATTTGACCAGGCATTCTCAAGTAGAAGACGAAAATGTACAATATCAAGGGCCCATTTTTTTAAGATTCCTTAATTTGGGGGGATTGGGGCCCCCTGGGGCCCTCTGGGTGGGGCATGGTGCCCATTTTGATAAATTGAGATATTGACCCCTAGGGATGCTACCTGCCAAGTTTGCCCTGGGGGCCCCCTGGGTGTGGCATGGTGCCCATTTTAACAAATTGAGATCCTAACCCCCTAGGGATGCTACCTGCCAAGTTTGGTGAAAATGGGTCATGGGGTTCTCAAGAAGAAGATAAAAATGTACAATTTAGGCCCCATTAGGACCCCTCCTCACCCCCTCCCCTGGGTCCCAAGGGGGCACCCCTGATTCTGCCATGAACAAACTTGAAACTACAGTCATCAATGTACTAACTCATAGTATTACTTAGCAATATCACTTCTGGTTCTAGAGAAGAAGATTTTTGCGGATTCCTTCATTTTGGGGGGATTGGGCCCCCCTGGGACCTCCTGGGTGGGACATGGTGCCCATTTTAACAAATTGAGTTCTTAACCCCCTAGGGATGCTACCTGCCAAGTTTGGTGAAAATGGGTCATGGGGTTCTCAAGAAGAAGATGAAAATGTACAATTTAGGCCCCATTAGAACCCTTCCCCACCCCCCTCCCCTGGGTCCCAAAGGGGGGCACCCCTGATTCTGCCATGAACAAACTTGAAACTACAGTCATCAATGTACTAACTCATAGTATTAACTTAGCTCTATCACTTCTGGTTCTAGAGAAGAAGATTTTTACAGATTCCTTAATTTTGGGGGGTTTGGGCCCCCCTGGGGGCCCCCTGGGTGGGGCATGGTGCCCATTTTAACAAATTGAGTTCCTAACCCCCTAGGGATGCTACCTGCCAAGTTTGATGAAAATCGGTCCTGGGGTTTTCAAGAAGAAGATGAAAATGTAAAAAGTTTACGCACGACGCACGACGGACGACGGACGACGGACGACGGACGACGGACGACGGACGACGCACGACGCACGACGCACGACGCACGACGCACGACGCACGACGGACGCCGGACGAAGGGCGATCGCAATAGCTCACTTGAGCCTTTGGCTCAGGTGAGCTAAAAAAATACATATGACTGTAATATGCCAGTAGGATTTGTTGAAGAGGTTGAAGAAGTGTTGCCTATTGTGCTGAAGAAAGAAAAAGATCATCAATGACAAAAAAAAAAAAATCTTCCCACAGCAGTACACAGGCATTTCAGAAGACTGTGAGAGTATTCTGATTATCAAGATAAATCAAACATACTTTACTTAATACTTTTTATTTCTCTCACTTCAAGAGGCATACCAGTCCATCATAAATTTAAAGTGAATAACTTGTTTTTCTTGACAGAAAGTTTGATCTAAACAGAGCCCTTCTGAGCAAGATATGAAGTGCTGGGCTTTAAACCTAATCCATATCATTCTGGAGTTGATTTGTCAAAGCATTTTTGAAAAAAAAAGGCTTATTGGAAATACAAAATAAGAAAGGGATAACTCATAGAAAGAATACAGTGCAGAACATTTACTCCACACAGTACTATAAAAGTGGAAATTGTTGCATTGTGGAAATTGTTGCGCATTTCACGTGATGTGATACTAGTGCGAAAATAAAAGCACATAAATTTTACTGCTTGTCATATGTAATAGTAGTTCATATTTTGATTCTGTGGAATTTAAATAGAGCGAAACTCATCTTACCCGGCCGAGCACGAAAAATTACTCATGTGAAAATTTCCACTTTTAAAGTGATCAGCGAGGCAGGGATGTGACATATGATGGAAAACAAACAAACATTTGGAATGAGAAAGCATGGTTGAATACACACCCATGTTCGGGAATGTGGAGACTCCTTTTAACAAGCCATACAAGGGATACTATACGACTTACCATAGACTTCACAATGGAGTTCATTCCTATATCAACTTGGTCATAATTCAAACAGGTGTCAAAATGAATCATCATCATGTAAGTCCCACATCAAATGATGCACAACAAAGTTGCACCGAACGGGGCTATCACTGATTTCTAAAAAATCATGTCATGGACAAGAAGAATCAATGACAAGACTTTACTTCTATTTGTCCATCTTGCTATTTCAGCTCTTATGCCAGCTCTTTACACAGCAGTTCAGTCTTTTGATACGCTCAAATCACTCTCATGATCAGATTCACTGATATATGAAATAAAACATACTTCTCATTAAATTGTATCAAAATATAATTTCAGTAAACTGCTACAGACTAATTGATGCAAAAACAGACGAAGAAAAAAATATATAAATATGTAAAAGCAGCAGGCTTATTCCTACTCTGCTACACAATTTAATCTGATATACAGGCATTTGTTGAGACACAAAGTTCTCTGAATAAGGAATGACAATCAGTGCGATTAGCTAGAGAGTTCTATATTCATTCCATTTCATATCACGTGTCGAGTCCATTCCAAGCTCTTATCCATAAATACTGTTATTAAAGGAAAAGTAAGTCAAATTTTGTTCCAACACAGGCTTACACATCAATTTCAGTTACTAACGTAGTACACGTACAACCAAAGTGCTCATGCTAAAACGATATTACGTAAAATGGGATAAAATTCTCAAGACTGTTTAACAAAAAGATACAGACACAAATAAAGACACACTACAGCATGAGGAGCCACTATGGTTTTGTAAACTCTCAGTGATTGCTGCATCTCTGGATTAGAATGAAATGTACAAACAGATAAACAGACACGCTAAAATATATGATATAACCCTGTGGTAATACAAAGTATATGATAATACCCTTCAAAACCTATACAAGCTCCATCTGGTGTAATACCAGTGACTGAGAGTGCAGGAACTCTATAAATTAGCTTTTTAAACACTTGTTATTTTACAGATATTTGCACTGAAGATATAGTCATGAAAAGATAGGAAACCCCAAGTATTCAGGCATATTGGCAATAAGAAAGCTAAAAGAAATGACAAAAATAAGATCCCAGGATGCTCCCGTTACAGCATGACATTACACACATTCCATTGATGATTTCAATTCAGTTGACTCACAGGATCCCAACCTCTAAGGACACAGTGGATCAAACACAAGGAAAAGAAACATGAATCCAATTGCTCACTAATACAAATCACAATACTGTTGGTTTTCGTTTTCATTGCAAGTTCATCATGGCAGCAGTATTCTCTTAAATCACATTACTGTCGAGCACAAACACATAGCATCATGACAAGCCAATATGACACCATCACATGTGGTCCACAGACTCCTAAAGCCTTATGTCAGACTGCATTCACACTGCGCTGCAAACTTTTGTTACAAAGAATTCGTTGAGCACGACTCTGAGAAATTGATTTCCAATGTAAGATAGTTCATTGAAAATAATATTCTTTCAGCACAGACCTCATACTAATACTGAATTTCACCTACTTACAATGCGCATATTGCCATGATGCTGATTTCATCTTTTCTTTTTTATAAATCATTATCTTGAGTTTCAACGAAATGTATCACAGCATGAAGTCTATGAGGACATGAAATTGCCATGAGGGAAGCTCACTCATAACGATATCACACACATGCAAGTATTTCTTTGCAAGAGAGTGTTGCTTCAGCCCCAGTGTAATTAGGTGCGATCAGACGATACGAAACTACAGTGTATGTGTTCTGTAGTTTGCTTCCCAAAAACTTTCAGAAGTTTGAGCACATGATCACACCAATGACAAAACTAAGCACAGTTTGCATGATGCAAAACTACCTGTAGTTTCAGTTTCTAATATGCATGCTCCACGTGGGCAAAAAACCACGCGCCCTCCTTCAATATAAAAAATGCAAAATGCACAACATGCATAACGATGCGCAAAGTGCAGAATTAAAAAAAACAAACAAAATGGACCTAATCAAGTGACAAACTACTCAGAGTTTCAGCAGTGTGCGGCCACACTACATCAAACTAAGCGTGGCTTCACAAGAAGTGAGGAACTTCCTAAATGCATGCAGGAAGTTTCGCTGAAAGTTTCGCTGGAAATTTCCTGTGAAGTTTTCTATCAGATCGCCTAAACTACATAAAGCAAAATACACTTTGCTACTCTGTCATGTATACATGTGATGATGCTCTGGCTTTAATTCCTTTATTTTGGGCACATACAAAGACATGAAATGAAAGTAAGTAAACATGTAGCGAGTTGATGAGGAATATGTATTGCTGTCTGGTCCCATATAACATTACCAGTAGTTGGCATGAACATCAAGAGGCTGTCCTCAACAAGAGGCTGCCTATAGCAAAGGGAAGAGTGGTGTCCCTACCAACATTAACAGGGGTCCAAAGTGCTTGGTTCACATGCCTATCTGACTGTTTGATGTGTCCCAAGTAGCCCACGTCTTCATAGGCTGCATTTTGATTTATCTAGAAAACAAATAATGTTGTGAGTTGCAAATAAAAGTAACGGCACAGTGATATGGAACATCACTCAGCACAGTTCTCCCCGAACATGCATTTGAGAACATTTATTAGCAGTGAGGTATGCACAGTGCGTGAGTTAATACCCTGCTTATAGACTAGAGGTCACAGCTTACATAACCACACACAACGCTGACAAGAGAACAAGGAAATGTGTAACAGGCTGAGGGTAGATCCACTTCACTGCTGGTCGTACAGCCCAAGGCTTACACAGAGTCTTTAAAGTCAACTGGGGAACCACATCAACCAGGAAATAAAGCCAAACTGCCATTGTTCTGATTCCAGCTCAACTAACATCTGAAGATTTGAATCATCAGCATTCAACTATGAAGCTCTTTTCAGTCTGGTGGATTGGGGTCCACTTAGCAAATCAGGAGTGACCTTGGTCTACAGTCACAATGGTCAGTCTGGTTATCCCTTTCTTGGCTTCTTTTCAATAGTGACCATTTTACTATGGAGGACAGTGAGTCTATCCCACAGAGATACACATGTTCTTCTCTATGGGTTATTGACATAACATCCGGAATCTTAGGCATGCATTGTGCATTTACAGTGTCTTCCTCTTCACTTATTCAACATATAATATAAACATCAGATCCACTTACAAGCAAAGTAGTGCACACATTAGCATTAGGAGGGATGCATTAGACAGTCTTTGTGCTTCCTTAAAATATAAGAATAATACACCACACAGAAAAGCGAATGAGGGCAACGTGCACAATTTCTTTATGTGTTTGGATATTTTACACCTTAGTGCCAATAAAACAAAGTATCAAGCCTTTATGCAAATGCTTGCTTCAATTGTGAGATGTGCATACATGCAAGTCAACATCTTTTTGTGGCATGACATATCAACCAGAGTTTATTTTGAACAATTCCCTGATCCATCTCTAACTTTCATTTTCTTCACTTCCTCATAACATGCTCTGTTCTCGTTTTTATTTCCATTTGCTCCAATTTCTAGTGTTTTCTCTTCAGTCCTGATACCAGTTCCCAATTCAATCTCATTTTTCTCTTTCCAGGGCTCTCTCAACCAACATATCGTTGCTGGGGCGACAAGACCTCGTATCTACAAAATATCAAATGTTCAGGAGAGCCAAAAAACATGGCGGCCAAAGCACTATAGCGAATGGGAGAGCCTACCCTTTGACATGCCATGGTGGCTTCATTTCTGGAGAAAGACAGTTGGGATTTGGCCAGGACATCACTTAACCCATTATTTGACCATTAATCCAAAAAAGTAATTTTCACCAAAATTTTAGATACATCTTGTACGAGGTCTTGTCACCCCAGCGACGATATGCTAAGCAAAAGTTGGTTCTTGAAGCCTCCTCAAGAAACTTCAAGTAGCATTTAGGCTCTGTATAAACAGACAGAACATAGCAAAGGCAATCCAATTCGTTATCAGGCGCTGCAGGTCAATGCCACCTAACATAAACAAACCAGCAGACATAACCAACCACCGTCGATAAACATTGCACAACACGCATTTTTGCATTCATCACCCTTGCGCTTCCATGCAAACGTGGTATTCAAAAGCATTGACCATTTATCAGAGGGGAACTCAGTTACTAAGAGAACAGAGACAGTCAGGGCTTGCTTGGGTGAAACCTAAGAGGGGAGCCTGAGCAGTATGAACAGAAAGAGCTTTCAAAACGGGTTCAAGGAGGTTCCAAAGTTTGGTCTTAGGGTATCTCTCTCTCTGTCCAATTCACACACATCACAGTAGGAACTGCAAGCTTCGTCAGAGAGGATTCAGCCGGTGGGTAGCCAGGGGGCATGGGGTAATCTCCCCCCTGTGTCATGAGATGATGCAGGCAGAGTCCTCCTTCTCCTCCTCCCCTTCCTCCTCAAAGACCTCGTCCTCGCAGGTCTCGGGCTCGCCCAGGCTCCCTCTGGAGCTGAGTCTCTTGAGCTCGCTGCTCGAGTGTTCTGAGGCGGAGGAGGACCTAGACCGGCTAGGCGAGGGAGACCGCTCCAAGATGTCCGCCAGGACGCTGGCCTGGGGCTTGATGGCAAGAAGGAGGGGTTTGTAGGCAGGGCTGAAGGAAGCAAACAAAAATGGTCATTCACTATGATGTATATATCAATTACTTTAGTGTCATAGCTATCAAAAGTTTTCCTTTGCAAGCTGTTCCTAATATATTTCTAGATTCATAGCAGTAGTTTCATAGGAGTTGTCATCATCATAGTTTTGTGATAGCAAACAGTATCAAGTACTTATTAATGTACCTGTACAAATATTATTTGATAATTGATATTTTGGGAAATCTGGTTATGATGAGATTGAGTAAATTAAGGTTTCTGTAAAATTAACAGAAAGTGTCAATCAGTGGCACAGCAAATATCATAACACGGATCAAATGATAAAAAAAGGAAATCTAATAAAACAAGCAAAGCATGTCAATTAAATAGCATGTGCCTTTAGGTTGGTTTGATGGCAAAGTTTTTATGACGAAGATACCAAACACTTCATGCATACATCTACAACACAGAGTTTGAATTAATTCTGGCTAGAGATTCCATCATTTCATTCATATTTAGTAAGGCTATGTTTTGGAGACAGAGAATTCATATACAACCATTGTGACACATCTCTCTGGTAAACTGATGTTAGAATTAGAGTGGGAGCACTTTGGATGAGACTATCCCCAAGTGTCTTACATAGAAGGTTGCTACGAGAATTAAAGACTGTGAGTCTCACCAGTCAGTGTCAGCCCAGACTTCCAGGTGGGAAAGTCCCTCTTTCATCCTGGTGACGACATCACTCGGGGCTTCCCCCAAACTGGCAATGTTGACCACCTGGCTGAGAGCTGACCGGTCGCGTAGTATGATGGCTATCAGTAGACCCCACTCCAGGCATGATGACTCTAAGACTATCTTCAACAGGTACCTACATCAAACACAAAATACATCATGTTACACCATTTCACTTTGATAACGTCTACAGTCATTGCAAAATTTCGTAAACAACAGACAAATATTCCAATATTTCATTTATACTGCTCCATGCCTTAGTGTCAGTACATAAAGTCAACACAGTGTACATGATGATACAATGTGCAATGTGCTACTCCCAAACCAAACGTCTGATATCCAGTATATCTCACATGTCCAAGTACGTCAGGTTACATCTGCTCTGGATATACTGAGATATGAACAACTTGTCTGAATGATTACATAAGACACGGCAGTGGATCATCACAGAGGGATAATACAAGCGACTCCCATGAAATTGACGTCCACAGGACCAGCCATTTTCTTTCGTTACATCTAAATTCCATTATAGCCGAAAAACAAAGTATACATAGACATATAAAGATTACAATTTGGGGATCTTAAGTTTATTTGGTTGTAGGGAAATTTTGTTATAACTGTGTTCATTGCCAGTGAAGTGCCCTGTACTGCACAGGGGTTTGTTGAAAGAAAGAAAAAATCCAAGTAATAATCTTATTCACTAAATCATTTATTCACACTCAAGTGAAAACAGCCAGGGAGTTAGCTATGCGACAGTTTGTTTATGATTACACTTGGCTGTTATTATGTAGGAGAGAAACATTTCTTTTAACCAGATTATTTCTACATGTCATTAAAACTCTAGCTGTCTTTGAAATGGTAAGTAACCTTTCTGAAGGCTGTCTACCAGTCTAGGGCAAGTTGAGAGAATCCTGGCTAACCTGAGTTCCCTTTCCGACTGCTTTGGTCCGTTCTGGACAATCTCCCTGAAGAACTGCTCCAGTTCGTCCACAGTCACGTTGTTGGACCAAAAACTGTCCTCCAGATTGTTGTCCCCCTCTCCTAGAAGGCTGCCCTCAGAGGCCTCCGTAGTGCCAATGCTGGTCTCGTCAGATCCTGAGAATGCAGATAAACGCCTGTTAGTGTCCAGCAGATAATTTATACTCCCAGGGTCTAATAGGTGTCATGTGGAATGTGAATGAAATGGAAAATTATGATGAACAAGTTTAATGTACAGTGCACATCACGTTCCATTCCAGATGAAAGCAACTTTTCTGAAATTTCTATTGTGTGCAGAATGACATGCACACACTAAGAAACAAAATGTTGCAAAGAGAAAATACAATGTAAATATCACACATTTCCTTTCATCTCAATGTATTAAGTTATCATATGGCATGAAACTCGTTCTTTACGAAATTAAAACAAAACTTTGCTATTTAATCAAGTGTCGGTGATCTGCAGCACTAAGTGGGACATCTCCTACGTCACTATGCCGACAAAGTTTGAAAACTTTAGCGAGTAGTCACAGACAGCAATCAAGAAGGCCACCCTCAATGTTTAAAATATTCACAGAACTAAACTAGTTTTCCATCATTGGTAAAGTGACCCAGCACCTGGGCTGCTGTGCAAACTCTACAGACACTCACCTTTTGCTGAGGGATGTTTGAGCATGGCCTCCTCCGTCCTCGTCTCACTGTTTGTACTCTCAGACAGGGTGCTCTGGGTCCGCAACAGCTTGTGGTTTACCACACCCCCTTGACCACTACTGCTGTTGCTGCCACTGGCGGCAGCAACGGCAGTGTTGGGAGGGGTGGTAGCTCTGGTCTGGGTGTTTCCACGACCCATTCCACCGTACCCGACGGAAGGAAATAGGTTGTCTGGGGAAGAAGGTGACTCAGCCGGTGTGTGGACTCCATTCAGTGGGTTGCCTGATGGCGTAGTGGCTCTGGACACTGTGAAGCGAGAGTGACCGAGGCATAGTTTTGTGTTGGGTGGGTTCAATACAATCTTCCTATAGCGCTGAGCAAACTACTAATTTACAAAGTTGGCATGTATGACTGCAGAAAGTAAAGTAATACTGAAGATAAATGCCCATTTCTCATCAAATTTCCTCTCAAGCTTCCTTCCTGAAATATATAGATATTTGTTATTTTTCACAAGTAAATGATATCATATGAAAGATTGCACAATGATACAATTTTTTTCAATACAAAGAGCCTGACTTCCATTCACTTCATCTTCAATTTTAAACTTCTCATTCACCGTGACAACTGAACTGGAAAGAAACCATTCAAGCATATGACTGCTGTGTATTGAAGACTTACAAAGAGAATGACATCATTTGAGGTTTAAAGGGAAATATGAACCTACCATGTTTACTCCCTGAGGGACTTCCCACTAAGGGTAGAGGCCAGTTGAAGTCTGAGTGTAATCTCTGCAAGGCATCCACAAAGCTGTCCACTCTAGCCACTCTTGTCCTGTTATTTTCAAGATATCAATAACATCCATGACACCACTGGACTAGGAGCATCAGGGACTATCAACATTGTTTATTGTTGCTATATCATACAGATATTGCCTTTTTGGAGATGTAATATAACACTTTACATCCCTATGGGAGATATATTTACCCCAAGAGAATAATTTTCATGAAGTGTGCAGCACTGAGGGAAAATATTGCCTCAATGGGAAGATATAACTCTCAAGGGCCTGTCAAGTGTTATATCACAATGATAGATAAGGCAATATTTGTCATACTATGGTATACATAAATAAACATAATTTCATTGTGGCATGGACTCACACCAATTTGGATGGTTGTAAAGTTAAGCATTATACATCCCGTCAGGAGCCAGTCAAGTACTGGAATTATATTACCTGCAGTGACTTAACTGCTCACAATGTAAAAATTTTGATCCTTGCTGCATAAGTTATATGATAACATTATGATTCGTGAGTGACCAGTTGCGCATGATGAATGTAGTCCATTTAATATCACAAAATCACTTCATGTCAGTGAGTTATGAATGTTTGAAAACTACAGAGGAATCAAAATGCCTTAAACTCTGTATTAACAGGTGAAACATTCAAAAATTCTATGTAGACACATGTTCTGCAATTAACTACATTCGTCACATGAGGACTGAGCTTCTCCAGTAACATTGTATAATTCAATTCCATTTTGCATTAACTTTAATCCATTTACTAAATTTTCTTTAAAATCTGCAAGACACAATCTTGTGAAAATCCTGTCAATGAAGGGGCATTTCATTGCAAGCTGTAATATCAACAGCTATTGAAAGATAGTGGTTGCCATGGTTTTGACACGGGTACATCACAACACTGATAAAGCTCCTTCCTCTCCCTCCTTCCCTGTGAAGACCACTCACCTTTCCCTCACCAACCATGAGGTGAGTTTGAAGTCCAGGTAGCCAGCAAACATGCCTAGCTCCCTCAACCTGTAGGCTGTCAGCAGCTTCTTGGCGTGTCTAGACAGGATGAGATCTATGTAGAACTCCTCTGCTGTGGAGTCTGGCAGGCTGTTCTGTCTAGACAAACTCCTAATATCACACACACACACACACACACACACAATGAAAGGACACCAGACATAGCGATGTGAGCAATACAAATGGGAGGCAACAATGTCCTCTTATAATGCAAACTACCACTGTCGATACCAAAGTTTAAACTGTTGCTATGGATACATCTAGACAAATCATTGTAGGTGATTAATATTAAAGCCTAATGATGTGCTCTTACCATGGCTACATACTTTCTGCTGCTGTTGAAAAATATGTCTCGCACAACTTTACATCAAGCTCAACATGTGTGCCAAATCTCTCTCGAATCGCCTGAAAACTGGAGAAGCAGTTTGATTTGCAACATCTGCACCAAACTGACTGCCTGCCACCCAACCCAATTCATAGCATACCCCCTTCCAACTTCATTTGGTGGGGGTAAACTATTATAAATTGCATTTTGCAAACATTCTCAATTGTTTATATTTGTCTCTTAATCTTCTACCTCTATATGACTGTCACACTACTAATCATTAAAAAAAGAAACAAATCAAGAGGGTCATAACAGAGCAGCTTTAGGACCCCTACACTTACATCCTTGAGGGATTTAGGAATTCGTGTCTACTTGTTACCATTATACAATGAAGTATATGACCAAATGAGGATAGCCCTTTACCTCTTGTCCCCTGAGCTTTGTTCAGCCTGTTTCTCTGACCCCAGGCTAGCCTTGGAGCTGTGACTTGGATGTCTGCCTCGAGTCTTGGGGACATTCCCCGACACAGCCGCCATCCCCACCCCAAGGGGGAACATGTGATGGTTGGCCAGCGGAGGAGGGGTGCGGGCCGAGTCCCCATCCCCAGAACCAATGGCCCGCAGGAAGCGAAGTAGGTCCCTGCACAAAGACCACTCACAGTGTTCTAGGGCTGCATCAAGCAGCTGAGTGGCATGCTGTAGGAATACAGGTAGACAACATTAAGTTATGCATTCACCATTGTACATAAAGTTATATATTTACCATCTTACATCTAGTCATGCATTCACCATTTCACATCTATTTATGTATTCACGATCTTACATCTAGGTATGCATTCATCATCTTACATCTAGTCACATTGTATGTGTTCATCATCTTACATCACATTATATACTCATCATCTTAAAACAAGACACCCTGACATATTCAAATCACAAATCTGATGAAAAGAACAGGGAAGGGGATTGTTTCATACTAAAAGAAGCATCTCTTGTTGAAACAGTCTACAAATCTTCCATTCCAAAGAGAAAAAATAATGGAGCAGGAACTGGGTCCCACACGTCTTACATAACAGTCTGGCACTCTCCTTCATATGCTAGAGTGTTTACATGATATCATGTGTTGTGCCAAGTTGTAACAAATTTACAAATGGGGTCATAATATAACATGTGGGTAAAATTCTTTTCACTGATGGGCTGCAAATCAGAAGGAAATAACAATGTAACCTAGTGCTGGTGTGTAGGTGTTTGTGGCATTCATAAGTACATGGTAAATAAAGTTTGATAAAGGAACTACTCCCTTTAATCAACACAATGCTTCGTTCACTGATCAGCATGAATGTATTGATGCAGCTGCTTAAGAAAGAACTGTTATCCTCCCCACCCTTGTTGAATGACAGTGACATTTGTGTGGACTGAGATACTATTGCCTAAAGGCTTACACAACAGCTAGTCATTTGTGGGTGGGTGGGTAGTCAGTGAAACAGGTTGGAAATTTGTGGCTAGCTTCATGGGTGCAAACAGGGTGAATGAAGAACTCACATGTTTGCTGGCCTTGACCGTTTCCAGGTTCTGTAGAATGATGAGGTAGGAGGCTGCTGTCTGTAGGCTGCCTGTTCTCAGACACTCCTGGTAAATGTCAAGGATAAGAGCATAGATGCATGTATTACCACCAGAGAACTCAATTCACAGTTGCAGCATTGCAAGCTATGGTAGTAATGTAACCCAAGTGTCATGTACTTTACATTCAGCTTGTCTGCCTTTCAGAAATACCTTGCAGGTAAAATATCAGTGGTTATAAACAACTGACATGTACTGGTTTACTGAACATTATGCTGGACAAATATATTCACTTTGAATTCTCATTGCAATTTCTACAGTACTTTGAATAATACAGACAGCAATAATGATTACATCAAATTCACTCTAGTTATTCTAGTTGGTCTAGTTTTCTATCCTAAAAACTATAATTACTTTGTAATATTCAATCTAGTTGTCACCAAAGTATCACATTCATCACTCCTTCCATATCCTGACTACACACCTGTTGCTGAATTGGACATCATAAATGTGGCACACTATAGCTAGACACCAGGCTTCACTGTAGCTAGACATCTGGCTGCACTGTAGCTAGACATTAAGCCACACTGTAGCGTAACATCAGGCCACATTTGAACTAGACATCGGGCAATACTGTAGCCAGGCAACACTGCAGCCAGACATGAGAGCATACTGTAGCCAGACATCAGGCCACACTGTAACAAGACATCAGACCACACTGTAGCTAGACATCTGGCTACAGTGTAATCAGACTTAGGCCACACTGTAGCATAAAACATTTCAATCACACACATTCACTACACACCAGTGATCTCTAGACTAACCTCAAAGAGATCCTGAGGGTTTCCGACAGAGGCAAAGAGGTACGGCCACAGTGCAATCTCTGTCTTCCTAGCACAGTGGACCACTGTCTCCAAATACTGAGGAAACTCCTGGATGAAGGCTACTACTCGTGGTAATAAGGCATCTACAGAAACACAAACAAAAACCCTAGTTTTAACATCAGCATAGTCATATTGACAAAGTTGGCAGCAGTTTCAAGATCACTGAAATTCACCCATCCCGCCCAAAGGCTACCTCTCCTAAAATACAACATTAGGGGTGGGGAGAGGCAATGCAGTTGACTCTATACCCCATGCATGAGCCATGAATGACCCCATATAACAAGGTCGCTATTGAAAAACAGCCATCATGTATGGTGAATACACATCAGGGGATAACCCAATCAACAACTACTATGTCAATTTTTATTTCTCCTATTTCAAAGATGTGTGTCACTAGGGTAATTACTCACATGACATATTGAACTATAGTCTACTTGGTTTAATCATATGTGTGGCTTCTCTGTTCATTACTACAAAGCAAGCTCAACTCATCTCATATCATACATGACATCATCAGAGCTTTTTTGCCATGTGTACAGTGTACCTGTGTATTTTGTGATGTAAGGGCTGTACGACGGGCTGATCATAATCTGAATGGTAGATTTACAGTTCACCGCAATTAACATATTTGAGTGTGTGAGAATGATAAATACCAAAGGCAAATACTTGTCTAAAAACCAGTTCTGCTGGAACCACACACCAGTTTGATACAACCTATCATGTACCTGATTCCCTGTGTCTTGAAGGCCAGTTTTAAATGATATAAAAAATTACAACTCAAATACATTGAGGGCTACTGGGTGCATCTGAGAAAGCTGGGTCACAGGAGGATGATGAGACACATCATGAGTAGAGTGACATAAGTATACCTGGTATGGGTTCTGAGGCTGTGGCTTCCTCTTCCAGTACTTCATGCAGCATGAGTTCTAGGACGTGAGAGAAGTAGGGTAGGGACATACAGCTCCTGGCGATCTGAAGGGCATGCATGCCTAGGCTGTAGGGGGAGACACAGTAAGAGAGAGAAGAGAGTCAGGTGGGGACTGGCCCAACGCTTCCTCCTTTCGCTGCACTCTGGACAAACTCTACCAGCTGGTATGTACATTGTATACAGAACCTGAATATGCCACAAGAACTTGCTGAAGCTGACTTGGTTCCTTCTGTGGGACAAGATTGCGTAAAGGTGATTCCTCAAATCTCTCCTAGGTGCTTTTATTTGGACAAGGAGGTGACTACCAAGGCACCACGGTGTCTCAGACAAGGTGCCTCAGTCAGTTTCAGCAAGTTACCTTTCTGCCTTCTTGTCCTAAAGAAAATGCCTACATGAGTTCCAATAGCTCACCTTGGAGCCTACTTGAATTCTAAGTAGCCATCTTAGCACTTACTTGTCCCTCTGCACGGCACCTAGGCAAGTTTCATCAAGTTGTCATTTGCCATACACTTGAGCTTCCAAATATGCATTATTAATTAAATCAAGCATCAATCCAGTTGGGAATCACAACAGGGCCACTCAATTTAGTTACCATGTACACGCAATGATGAGCTAATCCACTCTTCACATGACATATTTCACAAATCTCATCAAGAATCATCATCCATATCTCAACATCTTTACTCCAGATTGCTGTCAGCATTTCAAATTGTACCCTTCATTTATGTGTGTACCCTCTCATCCTCACCGACATATCCAAAGCATCATTTTCTGAAGTCCATGAAATAATTGCAAGACAGACATGGCATATCATCCACCAACTGCCACAAAACTTTTATTCTATATACTATTCTTTAGAGTACATTTAGTACATACATATCAAGAGAAGTGGGGAAATTTCTCTTGATATAGCTGGGAAGTGGGAAAGATTGCTACAAATAGATTATATGCCCTGCACCCACTTTCAGCTCATTGCATGCAGTCACTGCACTACAAATCTAGAACCTAATTTGGAGCATGAGGAGCAGTTTCAATCGTGCCCAATAGAAGCCCACTGAGCTAGCCTGTAGTTGATTACCACCCAAAAGGGGAGAAAGGGAAGCCCTTTAACCAAAACATTTTTGTAGTAATTTGGGTGTTACATACCTACCAACCATCAAATCATCAATGTCCATGGCTGGAGAAAGACTGAACAAGATCTCATATCTTTTATTACTAAAATCTTCCATTACACATTCTCAGCCTTTTGAAATGGAAATGAGTTAAGTGTAGCAGGTAAGAGTCAGCTGGCTAACACTGTACAGCCAGCCAGTATGTACTCCTTGAAAGCAAGGATCTTAACACAAATTGAGATACGTATCATGCTTTACCATCAGCTTTGTTGACTGTGTTGAAATACTGTCTTGAATGAATAAAACAAAGGGATTCTTTAAAGACTGAAGTAATAAGAGAACACAAATATTTTACACTTTGTAATGTATGTAAGATTACAATAAACAACAAAAGAACTACACATACCCAGTAAGCAGAGTTTTCATGCTTCAAATGAATCTATCTATCACATCATTAAAAGTCTTGCCCCATGAACTTTCCAGGTTGAATGTTTTATCATATGCGTCACAATGTATAGAACAGTATACAAATGACGCACAGGTCTGAGTGCGTCAGTCGGAATTGTGTGCATTAGGTAACTATGGAATGCTTAACCCACTCGGCTTCGCCTCGTGGGTTTAGGCTAAATTCCATAGTCACCGCATGCACACTATATTCCGACTGACGCACGAAAAGACATGTGCGTCATCTGATTTATAGAATGGGTAATTTTCTTGCCAAAAACCCATTTTTCTATCGTGTTACCTGATGACAAATTTACTGGATGCATTTCCTTTTGGCTTGGCATAGACGAGAGCTCGAAAACCATGCATCAGTTTTTACTGGACGCACGGCCAGCCATGCATCAGTAAATACTGATGCATGGTTGTTTTAGCCAATAGGCGTCTCGTACTGAGTGCGCGAACGCTTGCATAGTGCGCAAATCTTTGTTACAAGTACGCGTACTCTTGCTACAAGTGCGCGATAACATGTTTACCACTGTGACTCAGCGTGCGGCCAGTAAAAATCAACACATAGCTCTCGACCAATGAGATCGCAGGATTCTCGCTACCCATTCTTTAATATGTACAAATCAGTTTGAAGAAAAGAAGATCTGTACTTACTTTCTCCTCAGTAGCTGCCTCAGTATATGATGTAGATAAATTTGTGTCTGTAAGAAATGCAAGAGCACAATGAGCTAAGCATTAGATAGCTACACACAACTGCTGTGACGGACATGTAGTACCAATGCTATAAACAAGGACTCAGAATTCTGGACTTACCCTAACATTTGATTAATTGGTTTTTTATTTGATGAATTTGATTGGAATGGCTGTATGTAAACCACATGGTTCAGCTTTTATGAAGGGTGTGTTCTGTTGACCTACTGCAAGAAGGATATTTATGAGCTGCTGGCTGTATAGGCATTTCTAATATGAATGTATCACAAGGAAAACCTAAACTAAAATGTGTTTGTCTGTGGTAACAAGAAGCACATAACAAAATCTATTCATAGCAGCAGGTAATCCAAAGAGAAAACAGAACATATCTATGAATGTGGGAGCAAATATTAGATCCTCTTGTTAACAAGTTATCTATTGGATCGAACAAATCAAGGCTCCGATAAAAGTACGACAATGGAAGAATGAGACACCCACAGTTAACAAGATTATTGTACATATCAAAAGGACCATACATGTACTTTTATCTCATTTATTCAAATTTGACTCAATGTTGTACATGCTGATTTAATGTAGTCGCAAGTAACAACCTAAATATGTGCAATACACAAAGATCATAGATAGTTGAAGGATATGCATATTCAGAAGATATACTGTAGGAACAATCAAGGTAGAGTTAAGAGGGAAGTATGACCATCTTTCCACTCACTGTTCTCTCTAACGTTGTGAATGGCAAGCTGGGGCATCGACTTCTCCTCTCTACATTTGGGGTCAAGGGTTCAAAGTTCAGCAGGTCGCAGGATGCACCAAGCACCACTGCATCCTCAAAGAGCACAGCTGGATGGGGAAGAAAAGAAAATTATTAAAAAGTACATAATATGTGTGTCAACCCAAGCGAGAAAAAAAAATGGCGAAACCTCAGAGTTACGGGTTTAAACCTTCACAATTCAAAGATACAAGAAATCTGTCCATCTCCGATGTTAACACCGGATAAGATATTCCACCTAGCTTCTACCAAAATGGCCTGATGCGAGGTTAAATACAAGTGATAAGAGTCTCACCCAGAGGGTATATCCTGAGTTGGAATGGTAGCATGATGCGTTTGGACAGGAAGCTGTGATGTTGTTTCTCAGACTGGTTAGGAAAGAGGGGCAGCCACACCTGAGAAGAAAAAATGTGGAAAAATCAGGGAATTAAGATCCTTTGGCAGTAATACAATGGCTTAGCTGTCTTGTACAAATAACCAGTGTGTAGCTTTCAAAGGAGCCCTTGTGGTAACTTCAGGTGAGATAAACAGGTTCATGCAGTTCATTAAAGAAACACAAGTGCCACCGATTCAATTTCATTTAAAGCATCATTCACAATATCGGCTGGTTATTCCGACAATCAATACTGCATCCACACATATTGTAGAAGCATTAACAAATAGGCACATGTAATTCCACACACGATTATCATGACAATATTGACACAAAATGCTCACAAGAACAATTTTGTGAAGCAATGGCACCTCATACAATCAACCCATATTGCTTATC